>NC_080041.1:8863593-9230181 GCF_012489685.1 Lotus japonicus
GCAGCTGTGAATAAACTTTATTTATAATCTATTTCAAAATATATCAAGTGCGTCTCAAAAGCACTTTATCACATAGATATAACAGGTGCTTCTCAATAGCAGATCGAAGATCCCTATGTATCTCTTCAAACACATCAAGTGTATCTCAAAAAGACTTTATCACAGACACATCCAGTGCGTCTCAAAAGCACTTTGTCTTTATACATCAAGTGCGTCTCAATAACACTTTGTCATGATGCATCTAGTGCGTCTCAATAGCACCACCACAAATGGCTATGTATCTTTATAATTATATCAAGTGCGTCTCTAAAGCACTTTATCTCGAATACATCAAGTGCGTCTCAATAGCACCACCAAAATTGGCTATGTATTTCTTTTAAAAACCATCAAGTGCATCTAAAAAGCACTTTATAATAGATACATTAGATGCATCTCAAAAGAACTGTCGTGGTTAGCTATGTGTCTATAAAAAATAGCATTACCTCTCGTCATAAGGATGAAAATGTAATGCATACGAGTAATCATACGGCTTAGTTTGACCAACAAATGGGTATCCACCATATTTTCCTCTTTGTCAGGGCTTAAGGTTCATCCTCCTCGACTTATCCAAGACAACTTTCTTGTCAATCCTTTAGCAAGACGATCAACAAGACTTCGTTCACTTCTGACATACTCAAAGAAAACCAAACGATTTTTAATCAATTTCTTAACAACAAAAATCTGACATGTAATCATACTCTCTATTGTAAGTATTGTTGCTAGTAACTCAAATTGCTTCTTGTGAACCACAAACACAAGCACGAATATATCATTCATAAAACTGAAGATCTCTAGATTCAAAAATAATATCATCTTCAATCTCAAAAATTTATAGGCAACACCATCATGAGCATAACCAATACAACAATATACCTTACCTCCAAAATTCTTTAAGATATGGTATTTCTACTTTCGTCAAATACCCCCACAGTTTAATGAATTTTAAGTATGAGAAAACCATTGTACACAGTGGCGGACCTTCGAAAATTCTAGAATTTTTTTTAAAAATGTATACTGGTTAAAAAATTATTCAATATATCATATATATAAATAAAAGGAGCGTTCCTAAACACAAGTTCTACGATGGTCTAGTGGTTGTGACTTGTGAACTTTATCTATGACTACCTTGTGGGAGGTTCGATTCCTACCTTTTGTCAGTTTTGTAATTTTTTTACATTTTCCCCTTCCTGCATTTCTTTCCTTTTTTTTGAGGGTCGCATTTCTTTCCTTATCATTGAATTTAATAGTAAATTTTATATTATTAATTACTAGTACATCTATGAAACAATCACAAAATAAATTTCGATGATATTTTTTTTCTTTTCACAAACAAATGAGAATTTGAAGTATAAAAATTTAGAATATATATATTATATGTATGTATCAATAAAAATAATATACAAACCTCAAATTTTTCTCATGAAACAAATCATTAAAGAAAAAAATCAATTTAAAAATAAAATATTTAATTTATGTATTGAAATCTTATTTGAGCTCCCCCAAACTTTTTCTCCAAGTTCCGCCACTGATTGTACACTCCTTAGTGAATTTTCACAAATTTTATTAGAAACTATATTAGGAATATAATAAACATTCAAAATAGTTTTCATTCACATATTATCATACATGTCAGAACTGAGCAATATGACATCAATCAAATTTTTTTTATTATTGGGAAAAAAAGGCATAAAGAATATAGATACTTATCTTTTAAGCGATTTGCCTCTCTTTTCCTAACTTTTTTTAGCAGTAGCATCATCGCCATCGGCACGAACAAAATTTTGCTTTCAAATTGTTGGAAATATTAGGAAGGAAGACTGCGCCGTGGACGAACCACTGCCTTGAAAGCAAAATTCCGGCAGACCTCCGGTGCAATCTATTGTCGGGTTTGCTCCTCAAGGTTAACACAGTCGCATGTAAGGTATTGTGCACTCAGAACCTACACATGATGGAGTCTCTACAACAATGCTCAGAATGAGAAGGGTGAAGGTATGAAAAACGGTAGAAAGGGGGGGTTTGAATAACGTTTTCAAGATAAAGCTTCCACCTTAAAGATTTTGACAAATCTTTCGAGAACTTAAGTGCTAAAGATAAGAGATAGAAAAGCACACAAGGATTTTATCCTGGTTCACTTGATAAATCACTCAAGCTACTCCAGTCCACCCGTTAAGGTGATTTCTTCCTTCTTAGAATGAAGGCAATCCACTAATCAGGTAAGAGTTACAACTGCACTTGAAACCTACAAGTGACTAACAATTACACTGACTTAGCTCACACTAAGATTCACTCTCTTAGTCTTCTCTAGGATCCGATCAACCTTGATCTCCTAAAGGAACTAAACAAACTGTTTATCAAAGAATTGTTTACAAGAGATTTGCTTCTAAAAAGCTAATAGTAAACTCAATGAATTTCAGATGAAAGAAAGCTTAGAAGAATTTGAATTTGTCTTGCGCGTATGTGAATGCTTCTAGCCGCTTCTTTCAGTCTTCAGCCTCTTTATATACTCCAAGGATTAGGGTTGAGCGTTGCATGGGAAATGCTACCGTTGGAGGGCAGTTCTGGAAAATCCAGCTTCTGCTGTGTTGGAGACTGTTAGGTAGGTCGTCAGGAAGGTACAGTTGCTTTTGTACTTGGATAGCGACTTGACCTTTAAACCTAGGAGACTTCTGATCAGGAGAAAGCTTCATGTTGGAACTTGTGAAGCCGGTTGATCAGAGTCAGAGGGAAAGCCCAGATCCTCTGACCATTGTTTCTTCTGATTCTGAACTCAGAGGGAAGTACATGGTCTTCAGAGTATCTTGCTTCTGGACATCAGAATTTCACTAATCAGCTTCTGGATCTTCAGAGTCTTCTACACCATCAGAATATCTGAGCCTTCAGTGTTTCTTGGTTATCAGACTTTCTGGATCTTCAGAACTTCTAGTGACTGAGTCCACATCAGAGTTTGTATAACTTCAGAACTTCTGAAGCTTTTCCACTGTTCATACTGAACATGGTGAATGCGAAAGCGTTGCTTGGGTCGCTCTTTATACACAGTGCTTCTGATTTGTGTGAGATTGAGTTGAGGTCAGAGCCTGTAAATAGCACACTCAAAAAAACACGTTAGAGTACCACAATTGTTCATATCAAAAGGTTAACTTGTAATCATCAAAACATAGAGTTGTACTACTAGATCAAAACTTGATCTTACAATCTCCCCCTTTTTGATGATGACAAAACTAAGATTTTTGATGAACAATTCTTAACATTAAACTGAATTCACTCAGAGTTTAGAGATATAGAATAAGACTTATCCTGATGTGAATAGTTTATCTTGCTCATTCTGAATTCAAGTCACTGCTTGATTCTGAGCTTAGCTCCCCCTGAATCTAATACTTGATGAAAACATTAGTAAAGTCTAGATTCTGAGCTAAATGATATAAGAGTTCAGAGTGAAAAACTTATGACATAGATGAAAATAGAGTAATCAGAGCGCATAAGTAATTAGAGTCACGGACAAGGTATCAGAGTCTTGGGTATCAGAGTCAAATTAGAATCACTTCAGAAGAAGTGAAATGTATTCCTTGTATTTGCCCAGTGACACATCTATGGTCATAAAGGTGGAACTCTTAAAGTCTCCAAAAGAAAAATAAATCACACTAACACATCTTACACATCAAAAAATGGGTTTACTCCCCCTTTTTGTCATAAGCAAAAAGCTTGGGGTGTGAAAAACTTAGCTTGAAGTACAAGGTACTCCCCCTTAGAGAAGGTCTAAGTTTAAAGAAAATGAAAACGATGCATGAATCAGAGTTAGGCGAAATAAATAGAAGAGTTAATGCAAGATAAGAACGTTTACCACCGGCCAAGGGAGTAAAGAGGAGGGTCAGTTACCAAGAACTTAACCTCGAGAAACTGTAGGAGCATTAACTTTCAGAGAGAAAGTGAAGCCTATATAAAGCGTTGGAGAGAGAGGTAAGCTTCACAACTCGAGCAATTTTCAGTAAAAAAATGGCATCATACATCGTAGCACTAGAAGAGCTGAGAAAGAAGGCCTTTGAGGAGGACTTGTTCCTTAACATTAGGCATCCAGAGGGTACAAAGACCATCTCAGAGCTAACACGGACACTGCTGGAGGAGGACCTGCGTCCAGAGTTGAAGAGAGACTTGAGGGAATTTCTTGCCTTCGTGGAGGAGGTGCAAGAACTCAGCCAGCTTGAACTAAAGCTGCTGGAAGAAAAAGAGATTTTGGAAAAGAAGCTCAAGACTTCAGAAGAAATTCTGGAGAGGGATGAGCAGATCATCAATCTCAACAACATCCAGTATGCACTGGAGCGTCTGGAGAAGGAGAGGTCAGAGCAGCGCCAGGAATGCAGAAGAATGAGGAGGGATCCTCCATTCTAGGATTTTAGGAAAAAGAAAGAAAATGTATGATGTAAAAGCGTTTATGATGAATAATATTAAAAAATAATTTGCAAACATAATGTCAGATAGATATATATATATGCATAGATAATCACAAACGAACAAAGTAAAGATTAACAAGAAAGAGCTAGAGGTTAACGAAATAAAACATAGATAAAGGAAAAGAAATCAAAACGAAGAGATCCTAAAGCTAGGGTTTATCAGATCGACGCAGAAGTTCCATCATCATTTGCTTCATTTCAATCAGCAGAGACTCATGAGTGTCAAGACGTTGTTCCACAATGTCGAGTCTGGACGAGTTTGGCTGGGTAGAACTAGAAGGAACATTCTGAGCAGCATGAGGAGCTGGAGTGGAAGCAGAAGCAGCAGGAGTAAAAACTACGGGTGCAAGTGCTTGGCATCTAAGAGCTTCAGCCTCAGCTTCAAGTCGTTCTGTCTCTAATCTGGCTTGTTCAGCTTGAGCTGCTGCTTGACGTGCAGCTTCTTCTGCTTGTTCTTTCTTTCTTTTGGCTTCTTCAATAGCTTCAAGTAGCTTATGTCTCTGTTCTTGTTCATGAAGAGCCACCCTTCTAGCAAACCTTTGCTTTGCAGCCTCGATCCTCTGACTTCCCTTTGCATGCAGGAGCTGCATCATAACTGGAACTTGAGCCACTAGCCAAGTGCTCAGATTGTTCCACTCTTCAGCCACATGTTCATCATTCTCGCTTAGGTCAGTCTGACCTTGCACATTGCGTAGCATCAATGAGGCTTCATGATAGAAAATATTGATGCACTCAGAGAGAGATGTGGGTCGGAGGTGAGTGTAAGGAATTATAGAGAGGTTGGTTTCAGGAGAGGCTGGGTGATTGCTGCTGTGAGCTTCAGAGGCACCTTGTGGAGAGCCAATGTTAAACATTTGAGCATTTGGTTCAGAGGTTCCAAGGTGAGGTTCTGAAGTTTCAACCAGAGGATGGGGTGATCTAACTGAGGATTGGTTAGACACAGATTGTTCTGGTTCAGGTTCTGGTTGAACAGGCTCTTGTTGGTCAGGGGCAGGGTGAGCTTGTTGAGCCAAAGGGTCTGCCTCATGTAAAGGATTGGCCAAGATAGGTTCATCTGGGTCAACTAGACGTTCAGGTCTAGGGCCAGGATATCTCCTAGGGCTTGGACAAGTGAGATAATATTCTTCTAAGGTAGACACCTTTTCTTTTCTAACTTCCATGAATTTTCGAAGGGATTCAGAGTTGTTGGAAGGAGAAGAATCAGCAACATTTGTTGGGAAGGATACAGGTGTAAGGTCTGTGGAAGAGTCTGTATCCGTGGTTCTGGGAGCCAGACGTTCTGATGCTCTTGGGACAGAGTGATCAGAGGTTCTGGGTCCAGGTTCTGTTTGGTTAGGCTCTGGTTGCTCATGAATGATGGGTTCAGAAGTTAATGGGTTGTACGGGATGGTAATGGGAGAGGTTGGTTCATCTGGCCTAGAGGGTTGGTTCTGGAGCAAATTCCAGAGAGGTGCTTCAGTAGGAGAAGGTTGAAAAAATGAAGACCTTGGGGAATGTGGTGGAAAGGTGGTTTGTGCAGCTGGTTGGGACTCAGGAATAGGAGTGAGTGGATTTGAAGATTGTTTGAGCATGGCTGATATGGGGAGTGCATCAAATAAATTCAAATCATCATCAGAAGCAACTGCAGACTTACTTGATTGTGCTGATGATCTTGTCACTCTGGCAGGAGTTTCAATCCTTCTGATCACTTCAGCAGCTGGTTCCACCCGAGTAGGCTTCACCACAATTCTGACCTGCTTCTTCTTCTTCTTAGGAGAAGGAGGACCATCCTCATTATCACCATCATCACCATCATCGGGCTTGCTGGTTTCATCATGTTTTCTCTTGGATTGACCAGTCTTCTTCTTTTTGGTCAGAGGGACATCTGATTCCTCAGAAGATTCTTCTAGGATCATCTTCCTCTGAACTTTCTTCTTGATAGGAGAAGGAAACTCTGGAGCTGGCGGCAGTCTGCTGAAGAATTCATCGAGATCAATTTCATAGCCTTGAGCCCTTAGGTCTTCAACATAGCACCTAGTGGCTTCAGGATTGTCTGCCTGTGTCCACAGAGGGTAGTCATTCAGAGGCACCCTTCTACTTCTGATCTCAGAAGAAG
The DNA here is from genome assembly GCF_012489685.1 of Lotus japonicus. NCBI lineage: Eukaryota > Viridiplantae > Streptophyta > Magnoliopsida > Fabales > Fabaceae > Lotus > Lotus japonicus. The sequence continues at coordinate 8,870,173 of NC_080041.1, forward strand.
TGTCTTCATGGGCAGGAGCAATCTTCTTCTTGACTAGGCCCATTTTCTTTAGAGAATTCGCAGTGAAGACATCACTGACAATGGTGGTCAGATCCTCTGTGCATCCAGCATTTACCAGATCTTGAATGAGGCCACTCTCAATGAAGAGATCAGACAACAGTCTCCCAAAGGGAATATACTTGATTGCTGACTTGATGGAGGCAGTGGTACGAGACTTCCGGATACACTCCTTCAAGTAGGAGAACAGGAAGTAGGGAAGGCAGATCTTCTTCTTGTCTTGGATGAAGAACAACATCGCCTTCTGGTTGAAGTTGATGTAGTCTGGGGAACTGCCCTTTGGTCTCTGGTTTATGCAGTGGAGCAAAATCTTGTGCCAGATCCTGAGCTTGGGATGAAGGTCCATCACTTTGTAATTAGTCTTGCCCGGTTTGTAATTGGTGTACAGGGCCTTGTTGGTCTCATCCTTCGTCTTGGGTTTCAGCTTCGATTCAGTGAATTGGAAACGATACCCAAGAGCAGTTTCTGCACCCAGCAGGTTCACGAAAGACTTCTCTGTAATGATGATCTTTCTTCCAAGAATGTGAGATACCACCTGAGTATCATCGCAGTCGGCGTGCTTCCAGAATTCCTTGATCAGTTTGTCATACACCGGTCCTCGAAGCCTGTTGAAGTAATTTCCCCAACCTTGAACTTGGACTTCAGGACGAAGATCATACCCATTTGTAGCAAGGTTGTCGAGGTCGAATCTCCATTCTGCCAGTACTTGAAGTTCCTCAGGAGCATATACGCAGTGAACGGCACAGCCCCGTTCTGCAATCGGAATAATCTGCTCTTGAGCTTGACCTTGATCTTGATTCGGATTCTCAGGACCCCTTTGACCTGTTGCTAGACCAACTACCATATGAGGGAACTGGGTTGCATCTGCAGTAGCTCTTCTGGTTTGACTCACCATTTTTGGAGCGGTTGAAGGTTTAGGTAGAAGATGAAGGTTGAAAGATGAAGAGAGATCGAGAGAGAAATCGAGGATAAGCGGTTTTGAAATAGCAAGAGAGAGAGAGAGTAAAAACCGAAAGTGAAGGAGATCGTGTGTGTATAGTGGGTTTTGACAAATAACCGTTGTTGATTCAAAAAGCAATTTAAAATCAACGGTTGAAAATTAAAGATAGATAGTAACAGTAAATACACATATCACACACAGGAGAGAAGCACATCTACACGCAACATGACAGACTGTCACACGGGCACAAGGAACTATGCATCAGAAATACTGACACACGTGTTGCTGTCTCAGCTTCAGAGTCAGTACCAATGGGTACACACACTCTGATTGAGTTACCTTCTGGACTAGACATCTTCTGATCAAGAAGTATCATAGTCAGAGGTTCTGATCCATCTTTACTCTGGACAAAAGTCCATGTTCAGATTTTTCAGAATAAAATTAAATCTATCCTCTGCTAAGGGCTTTGTAAAGATATCTGCCCATTGATGGTCAGTATCAACAAACTTCAGAAGAAGTACGCCCTTCTGTACATAATCTCTAATAAAGTGATACTTTACCTCAATGTGCTTTGCCCTTGAATGCAAGATAGGATTCTTACTCAATGAGATTGCAGCAGTGTTATCACAATAGATTGAGATATTGCTCTCAAGGATCTGATAATCCTCCAGCTGATGTTTCATCCAGAGCATCTGAGTGCTGCATATTGCTGCTGAGATATATTCTGCCTCTGCAGTTGATAGTGCAATGGTTGATTGCCTCTTGCTTGCCCATGAGACTAGATTGCTTCCCAGAAATTGACAATTTCCAGAAGTACTTTTTCTCTCTGTTCTATCTCCAGCATAATCAGCATCACAATAACCTGAAAGCTTATACTCTGATGTTTTCTTATACATCAAGCCAAGGTTAGTGGTGCCTTTCAGATACCTTAGGATCCTCTTAACAGCAGTTAAGTGGGTTTCCCTTGGATCTGATTGGAAACGAGCACATAAATGAACACTAAATAGTATGTCTGGCCTAGATGCAGTTAAGTATAGAAGTGAACCTATCATGCCACGATAGAGCTTCTGACATACTTTACCACTTTTATCTTCTTTCTCCAGAATGCATGTAGGATGCATTGGAGTCTTGGCCACTGTAGATTCCAGCATATTGAACTTCTTCAGAAGTTCTTTAGTGTACTTGCTCTGATGGATATATGTTCCTTCTGGTGTCTGATCAACTTGTATTCCCAGAAAGTACTTTAATTCTCCCATCATACTCATCTCAAATTCAGCCTGCATCATCTCAGAAAATTCTTTGCATAGAGATTGATTAGCAGAACCAAATATAATATCATCAACATAAATTTGCACAATTAAGATATCATCTTTATAAGTCTTACAAAAAAGAGTTGTATCTACTTTACCCCTTACAAACTCATTCTCCAGAAGGAATGAGCTGAGTCTCTCATACCATGCTCTGGGAGCTTGCTTCAGACCATAGAGTGATTTCTTCAATTTGAACACATGGTCTGGTTTCTTCTCATCTTCAAAACCTGGGGGTTGATGAACATAGACTTCCTCTGAAATATAACCATTTAGGAAGGCACTCTTCACGTCCATCTGATGTAGAACTATGTTGTGATTTACTGAGAAAGAGATCAACAGTCTGATTGCCTCCAGTCTTGCTACTGGAGCAAATGTTTCAGTGTAGTCTATTCCTTCCTGCTGGCTGTAGCCTTGAGCAACTAGCCTTGCTTTGTTTCTGACTACATCTCCTTTCTCATTCAGCTTGTTTCTGAATACCCATTTCGTTCCAATAACATGGACACTCTCAGGCTTCTTCACTAAGCTCCAAACATCGTTCTTGGAGAATTGATTCAATTCTTCTTCCATAGCCAGAATCCAATCCTTGTCCTGAAGAGCTTCATCTATGGACTTGGGTTCAATTAAGGACACCAATCCTTTCAGACTGAGCAAGGTCTCTTCAGAGGGTCTGAAGGCTGATCTGGTTCTGACTGGTTCGTCTTTGTTGCCCAGAATCAATTCCTTAGGGTGAGCTGCAGTGATTCTGCTCTTCTTCAGAGTTTGTGAGTTAGAGGGACCAGCTTCTTCCTCTGGTTCATCTTCCTCTGGCTCAGCTTCCTCTGGAGCCTTGCCTTTGTCAGAAACATTAATGCTTAAATCTGCAAACTTCTCAACTAGCTTTGACTGGTCAGAGTCAAGCTTATCGTCAAATCTAACATGAATAGATTCTTCAATAGTCTTAGCATCAGTATTATAAAATCTAAAACCTTTAGATCTCTCAGAATAACCAAGTAATAGACACTTAGAAGACTTAGCATCAAATTTATGCAATCTATCCTTAGTATTGAGAACATAACAAACACAGCCAAAAGGATGAAAAATAAGAAATGTTGGGTTTTATGTTCTTCCACAATTCATAGGTAGTCTTATTCAGAATTGGTCTCACAGAGATTCTGTTCTGAATGTAACATGCTGTATTTACTGCCTCTGCCCAAAAGTGCTTAGCCATGCCAGTTTCTTGGAGCATGGTTCTAGCCATCTCCTGAAGAGTTCTGTTCTTCCTCTCAACAACACCATTTTGTTGAGGAATTCTGGGACAAGAGAAATCATGTGCAATTCCATAGGAATCAAACAGACTCTCAAACTTGTCATTCTCAAACTCTCCACCATGGTCACTTCTGACACGCACAATCCTACAAGCCTTCTCGTTTTGCACTTGGGCAATGAAGGTAGAGAACACAGCATGAGACTCATCCTTGCGGGTTAGAAACTTTACCCATGTCCAGCGGCTATAGTCATCAACGATAACCATCCCATATCTCTTGCCACCTATAGACTCAGTTTTCACTGGTCCAAAAAGGTCGATATGCAGAAGTTCCAACGGCCTTGAGGTTGAGACAACATTCTTTGCCTTGAAAGGGACTTTTGTGAATTTGCCTTTCTGACATGCTTCACAAAGAGCGTCTGAAGCAAACTTCAGATTGGGTAAGCCCCTGACAAGGTTTAGCTTGCTCAGCTGAGAAATCTTTCTCATACTGGCATGCCCTAACCGTCTATGCCATACCCACTGCTCTTCATTAACAGACAGAACGCACTTCACATTCTGAGCCTCCAACTCAGATAATCTGATCTTATAAATGTTGTTCTTCCTCTTGCTGTTAAACAGAACAGAGCCATCGATTTGACTTACAGCCCGGCAGGACTTTTGATTGAATATAACATCATAACCCTTGTCAGCTAATTGACTTATAGACAATAAGTTATGTGTTAAGCCGTCTACCAATAACACATTATCAATGCATGGACTATTATCTACACAAATAGTACCAGTACCAACAATTTTACCCTTTTCATTTCCTGCAAAGCCAACTTCGCCTCCAGGCTTAAGTTTTAGCTCTTGGAACATACGCCTTTCTCCCGTCATGTGACGCGAGCATCCACTGTCCAGATACCATGATTGGTGTTTCAGTGGAGCTATCAAGGATATCTGCAACATAGATAATCTTGTCCTTAGGTACCCACTTTCTGGGTCCTCTCTTGTTAGTTACCCCAGAGGTTCTGATCACCTTGGGTGTCTCAACATGATATTTTAAAGGAATATTTGCATGATATTTAGACATAGAGAAGGATCCCTTTTTAAAAGGGTTTTTAGCAACTTTAGCAGGTAAAGGATCAAGCAATATGGTACCAGAGGGAACAAAGCATTCATACAAGGATTTAGCTTTAGACACAGAGGGCTCATTTCTAATTGGTTTAGAATAGCCAATGCCATGCATTCCATTTCTGCTTACGCCATAGATCATTGAAGCCATTAAGCTTCTATCCACGCTTTTAGCTAGGAATCTTTGAAAAGACTTTTCATACTTAGACTCATTTCTACAATCAGAGGCATCACAGGCAACAATTTCTTCTAACTTAGCAATCTGGTTCTTAAGCATAGAGTTAGAATTGATCAAAGCATGATTATCATTTTTCAAATCAGAAATAATTTTCTCATGTTCAGAAGGAGTCTTGGAAACAGCAGATAAGTCCCTTTTCAGCTTCTTATGCTTAGACAATAAGGAGTTATACTTATCCATGATATCAGACAATGCATGTTTCAGTTCAGAGGTAGAGAAAGAAGCGAATACCTCATTTTCATCGTCTGAGTTAGGATCTCCTTCTGATTCTGAGTCAGAGTCAACAGCTCCCTTTGACTCTGCTTCCTTGTCTTTGACAATAGCCATGAGTCCTTGGACTTCACCATCAGAGTCAACATCCTCTGACTCTGATTCATCAAATGTCACCATCAGACTCTTCTTTGTCTTGAAGTGCTTCTTTGGCTTCTTGTCCTTCTTCAACTTTGGACAGTCACTTTTGTAGTGCCCTGATTCTTTGCACTCAAAGCATGTGACTTCCTTAAGTGAGGACTTCTTCTGACCTGAGGATTCAGACTTTCCTTTTGCCTTTCCAGAGCCTTTGTATTTGCTCTGCCTGTGCTTCTAGATGCGATTGAGTCTCTTGGAGATCAGAGTCAGCTCATCTTCATCAGAATCTTCTGATGCTTCTTCAGATTCCTCTTCTTCAGCTTGAAGAGCTTTTGACTTCTCAGCCTTAGCCTTTTCAGATTTAGATTTCAAGGCTATGGACTTTTTCCTCAGATCTTGCATCTCTGAGCGCTTCAGCTCATGGCATTTCAAAATGCTGATGAGTTCTTCTAAACTCATATTCTCAACATCTCTCGTGAGCTCTATTGAAGTCACTAAAGGCATCCAACTTTCAGGAAGACACCTGATGACCCTTATGACATGATCTTTTGTTGTGTAGCTCTTGTTGAGAGGTCGTATGCCAGCTACAAGCAACTGAAATCTGGAGAACATTTCTTCAATGGACTCATTTGGCTCCATGATGAAGGATTCATACTTTTGGATCAAAGACAATGCCTTTGATTCTTTGACTTTCTTGTTTCCTTCATGAGACATCTTCAGAGATTCGAAAATGCCTTTCGCAAACTCACGATCTGTAATCTTCTGGTACTCTTCATAGGAAATAGCACTTAGAAGAATTGCTCTTGCTTTGTGATGTTGTGAGTACAGCTTCTTTTGATCTGCAGTCATCTCTGACCTTGGGATCTTCTTGCCATCTGCATCAACTGGACGCTCGTAGCCATCCACAATAATATCCCAGAGATCTGCATCGAAACCCAGAAAGAAACTTTCCAGTCTATCTTTCCAATATTCGAACCTTTGACCGTCGAACATAGGAGGCTTTGCATTGTAACCATCTCTTTGAGTTTCACTGGTGGTGGTAGCCATTGTTTTTCACACCGGCCCGGATCACTGAACACTGTTAGGTGTGGTAATCAGAACTTGCGCTCTGATACCAATTGAAGGTATGAAAAACGGTAGAAAGGGGGGGTTTGAATAACGTTTTCAAGATAAAGCTTCCACCTTAAAGATTTTGACAAATCTTTCGAGAACTTAAGTGCTAAAGATAAGAGATAGAAAAGCACACAAGGATTTTATCCTGGTTCACTTGATAAATCACTCAAGCTACTCCAGTCCACCCGTTAAGGTGATTTCTTCCTTCTTAGAATGAAGGCAATCCACTAATCAGGTAAGAGTTACAATTGCACTTGAAACCTACAAGTGACTAACAATTACACTGACTTAGCTCACACTAAGATTCACTCTCTTAGTCTTCTCTAGGATCCGATCAACCTTGATCTCCTAAAGGAACTAAACAAACTGTTTATCAAAGAATTGTTTATAAGAGATTTGCTTCTAAAAAGCTAATAGTAAACTCAATGAATTTCAGATGAAAGAAAGCTTAGAAGAATTTGAATTTGTCTTGCGCGTATGTGAATGCTTCTAGCCGCTTCTTTCAGTCTTCAGCCTCTTTATATACTCCAAGGATTAGGGTTGAGCGTTGCATGGGAAATGCTACCGTTGGAGGGCAGTTCTGGAAAATCCAGCTTCTGCTGTGTTGGAGACTGTTAGGTAGGTCGTCAGGAAGGTACAGTTGCTTTTGTACTTGGATAGCGACTTGACCTTTAAACCTAGGAGACTTCTGATCAGGAGAAAGCTTCATGTTGGAACTTGTGAAGCCGGTTGATCAGAGTCAGAGGGAAAGCCCAGATCCTCTGACCATTGTTTCTTCTGATTCTGAACTCAGAGGGAAGTACATGGTCTTCAGAGTATCTTGCTTCTGGACATCAGAATTTCACTAATCAGCTTCTGGATCTTCAGAGTCTTCTACACCATCAGAATATCTGAGCCTTCAGTGTTTCTTGGTTATCAGATTTTCTGGATCTTCAGAACTTCTAGTGACTGAGTCCACATCAGAGTTTGTATAACTTCAGAACTTCTGAAGCTTTTCCACTGTTCATACTGAACATGGTGAATGCGAAAGCGTTGCTTGGGTCGCTCTTTATACACAGTGCTTCTGATTTGTGTGAGATTGAGTTGAGGTCAGAGCCTGTAAATAGCACACTCAGAAAAACACGTTAGAGTACCACAATTGTTCATATCAAAAGGTTAACTTGTAATCATCAAAACATAGAGTTGTACTACTAGATCAAAACTTGATCTTACAAAGGGAAAAAGAAAGGCTCGATCATGATCATATGTCTAAACTCTTTCTTACAATATGGCCGTATATCTTGTACCATAATCCTACAAAGCATTTCCTTCCAATAGCTTTATATATAAAATGATAGTTTTAAAACCATTGAACACTTAGTAACGTAGACAAGGAGTAACGTAGCCAAGGAGGTTAAAAGGATATCAATGGCCATTAACACAAAGATTTCTAACGGTGGAGAAACACAAAACCGTTAGTAAAAATCATTTAAATGTCATTATTCTATCACAATGGACTTGAGATCCCTTCTCTCTACCTTTGAGCATATTCCCTACATGATCAACCAATAAAACCAAGTAATTTTGAAAATGATTTTCTTTCCTTATTGGAAAAAAAAACAAGGCCATTCATTACAATTTAAACCATTTGAGATGAAATTTAGAAATAACAACCATAATTCATCCAAATAAGGCTATAAAACTCATTTGCAATTCATGCCTTTTTTTTTCAAGACCTAGGAAAAAAAGTTGTAAAACACTTGAGCTTATTATAGAATGGAAGATGGTGTTTGTGGGTTTTGGGTTTATGGTTGAAGTTTTGGATAAATTTATGGGTTAGAAGATAATAATCAGGATTTTTTTATCCATGATGCTAAGAGAGAAAGAAGAAAGGGAAAGGTATTAGAATTCGAGTGGAATATGCACAAAAATCCACCTCATTAAAATTGTCTACATGGGTGAATGAGTGTGCATATACACATCATCACTTAATTAGTGTGACTGTGAGAGATCTAAACCTATGCATTTCATAATTTGAAAATGTCTTTAAAAAAACTTTATAAAAAATCAGAATTATTAATTCACTATTTTTTAATGACCTGAAACTTAATTAACCCTAAAAACTATTAGAAACGAGCTCATATCATAATTTGACATATACTTAACCCTAGTAAGGTTTTAATAAGACTCGTCTCAAGATCGGTATTTTGGCCATTGCGGATCTTGAGTATGTTTTGGATTTTGGTTTGAGGCTTTGTTCTCCTTTTGAAGCACAGTTTCAGTTAAAAAAAACATCTCAAATAACTTTTCAATTATTGCCAAGTCTGTTTAAAAAAAAAATTTATTGCCAAGTCCAAGACTGTTGATGTTGAAATTATGGTGCTTATCCATAAAGTAAAAAGCTCCTAATGAGTTTAGGCCTATTTCTCTTATTGGTTGCATCTATAGAGTGATTTCTAAACTCCTTGCAACTAGATTGAGTACCGTCATTGGGAAGGTTATTGATGAGCGTCAGTTTGCGTTTGTTGGGAAGCGGAATATGTTGGACAGTGTGGTGGTGCTCAATGAGGTAATTCATGATGCTAAACGGAAAAAACGACCAAGCATAATTTTTAAAGTTGATTATGAGAAAGCTTATGACACTGTAGATTGGGGCTTCTTGGAGTATATGATGGGTAGATTGAATTTTTGTTCTAAATGGATTGCTTGGATTATGGGATGTCTGAGGTCAGCTTCTGTTTCAGTGCTTGTTAATGGTAGTCCCACTGGTGAGTTCCATATGGAGAGGGGTCTCCGGCAAGGGGATCCTTTAGCACCATTCCTGTTTCTGATTGTAGCTGAGGGTCTGAATGGTTTGTTCCAGAATACAGTCACTTTAGGCAAGTTCACAGGTATCAAAGTGGGTTCGGGTTCAGGCCTTGAGGTGTCATTATTGCAGTTTGCAGACGATACTGTTTTTCTGGGAGAAGCAACAATTCAAAATTTAGTTTCTTTGAAATGCATTTTACGCTGCTTTGAGCTTGTTTCTGATTTGAAGGTTAATTTTAATAAAAGTAAGCTGGCAACTATTGCAATTGAGACAGGGGTAGCATACCAGTTTGCTTCTTTTCTTAACTGTAAGGTTATGACTATTCCTTTTATTTACCTGGGGATTCCGGTAGGCGCTCGGGCAAGCTGTCTGAAGACATGGGAGCCAGTAATTAAAAAGATGCGAAGCAGGCTAGCTTTGTGGAAGAAAAAGTTGATTTCTTTTGGTGGTCGGATTTGCCTGATTCAGAGTGTTTTATCGGCGCTGCCTCTTTTTTTCCTATCTTTTTTTAGGATACCTGCTTGTGTTGTGAAGGTTTGCAACATGATTATGCGGGATTTTCTTTGGGGTGCAACTGAAGGGGGAAGACGGATTGCTTGGGTAAAATGGCTTGATGTTTGCCAACCCAAAGACGTGGGAGGATTGGGTATAAAGGATCTTGACCTCTTTAATAGATCGTTATTGGGCAAATGGCTTTGGCGATGGCGTACAGACAAGCAGGCTCTTTGGTGCCGAGTGATTTTTGCAAAATATGGGGAGGATCCAACTGTAAAGTTGTCCTCATGGTGGCGCAGTGTTCATGAGGCTTGTTGTTTTGATGAGATTGACTGGTTTCAGGAAGGAATTCAGAATTCAATTCGTGGTGACGATAGCACAAAGTTCTGGTTGGATAATTGGAGCGGGGGTGGAGTTCTTCGTGAGCAATTTCCTAGGCTGTATAATTTATCAAAGTTGAAGCATATGAATATCTCTGATTGTGGTGTCTGGGTTCAACATCAGTGGAACTGGAATTTACTGTGGCGCAGACAGTTGCTAGGGCGGGAACAAGGGTGGTTAGCTGATATGTTCCAAGTAATTTCTAGCTGCAATTTACAAGAAGGTGTTCGGGATTTGTGAGTTTGGCAACCAAGTCCAGATGGGGTTTATTCAGTACATGCTGCTTATTTATTTCTACAGGAACCTTCACTTGGCCCAGCTGAACCTGTTTTTGAGCTTATCTGGCATTCTCATGCACCTTCAAACGTCAAGGCTTTCGCTTGGCGTTGCTTGCTGGACCGTGTTCCTTCCTGTGATAATTTGATTAGGCGAGGTGTGGCCCTAGATGAGGGTGATGCGGTTTGTAGACTTTGTGGTGGAGCCTTGGAAACAACTTTTCATCTCTTGTTTTCTTGTTCTGTTTCCTTGGACATCTGGCTTGCTTGTTACCGATGGTTAGGTTTTTGTACAGCTTTGCCAATTACACCTAAAGATCATTTACTTCAGTTTGATTTTGGAGGTTCTCAGAAGCACCGTGGTGGCTTGACCACGGTTTGGTTGGCATGTATTTGGTCCATTTGGGTGATGCGGAATGGAATTGTTTTCAGGGGAGAGGGATTTTGCATGACAACAATTTTGGAACTAGTGAGATGGAGGGCATGGCAATGGAACTCTGCTAATTTGAAGGGGTTTTCATATTCAATGTATGAATGATGTGCAGAGCCTATAACTTGCATTCATTCTGTGTAGCTTCTGTTGGGTTTTTGTGGTATTAGTAGTTGGTATACTGCCTTCAATCTGCAACGTGTTGGGTAGCTGCAGTTTCTAGTTTATGTTTGTTTGGCAGCTTTCTTTTATTTTTATTTTTATTTCTGTCTTGTTTCTTCTATTGTATTGGGTTTGAAGTACCCCTTGTACTTCCATTTTAATACAAAATTTGGCTTACCTAAAAAAAATCCATAAAGTAAAAAGTGGAGAAAAACAATGATATTTGCTAGAACAAAGTCATTGGCATTAGGATAAAAGGTAATTTTGTAATCAATTTATCCACTAAATTAATGTCACTAGTTTTTATATATAATAAAGTACCAATGTAGGGACTCATCAACAATGTCATTGCATATAACTATATATAGCTGCCATTAATTGAAGGTTGGCGTGTGATGTTTACTTATTCAGTAAAATATCAGTAAATAACACTTTATATCCTTTTCTGTTTTTTAAATTTTTTTTAATGGTGACTAGGAAAGATTTGTAAGTAGGACTTGCCTTTGTATTTTTATTTTCATTTTCATTTCCTATCACGGGTAACCTTATTAAACAGACAATCATGCTTGCTGAATAAAATGGAAAATAATTTATTCACATCCAAATTTCACTCTTTGAAAGAGATAAAAATAGAAGATAAATAATGATATATAAATATCAAAATGTGTATAATGTAATAAAAAAAAAATAAGTAAAGCTAAAAGAGAAAGTGAGTGAAAAAAATAAATATATATATATATATATATATATTTAGTGTAAATATATATAATAGTTGGAAAAAAGTCACTATGAGTGACAAAATTCTCTATTTAATTCAACAAAGCTGATCAAGGACTCAACCATAATATTCAATTAAGCTTCATCAACCTCACCCCTTATTCAGGCTCTCAAGTTTAATTTCCTTGCATAATATCACTCATAAAGGCAAAGCAATGTTTAAAAATAAAAGATTCCACATTGTTCATCCCTATCTATCTATCTATCTATCTATCTATCTATCTATCTATCTATCTATCTATCTATCTATAAACTATATAAAGAAAGAGTTTTTGCAACTTTAAAGGTAAGATAGTAATTCAATAAATCAATGCACATGAGTGAATATTTTTTCATGGGCATATATGTAAATTTGTGAATAATTAATTATAAAATCAATCTTGACCGTTGATTGTTTCTAATCCTAACCGTACATCATTTTATTACAAAACCCTTTGAGAAACCTTTTGACATTCTTGGTTGTTTTCTTTATTGCTTTTGTAACTCTTGAATGTGGTTACAAAAATAGCAAGAGTCTCTTCCTTTTTCTCTCATATATGAAACACATTTCCATTCCACTTTCAGATTCCTTTCATCTTTCCCATCTTGATCTCCAGAACCTCTATTCCTATGGAAGAAATCTCTCTCATTTGAATTCTCTAAAAGCATCATCCCCTGCATAAGAAGATATTCCGTCAGGTTATAAATTTTTCTACTTCATCTATTCTTTTTTATGAGTCACTTCTTCTTCTTCATGAGTTTTCATTCTTTAGACATTGATGTTCTTCTCCATCATCATCGTCCATCCGGTAAGAGTTCTCTATGGATTAATAAAATTACTATGATATTTTCTTAACTTCTATTATGTTTTCTTCTTTATCATTTCTCTTATTGTGTTTCATTTTTTTCATGCACAATTTTAATTATGATGTTATTTCCATTTCTTTGATAGTTCAATCTTTAGTTAATGTAAGTTTCTTGCTTTTCTTTTCATTTTCATTATCAACTAAATCAACTAACTGATTTTCTTTTCTTCTAATCTAATAAAATGAAGTCTTTGTTCTTATTTTACATTTCATTGATTTCATTTCAATTTTTTCTTCTTTCAGGTTTTACTGCTATTGTTACCGTTCTTCCAATATACTATCTTGAAAATATGTAAGTTTCTTGCATTTTTTGTACTTTTTAATTGTTTGATTGTCAACTTGGTCTACTGAATGAAAGCCATCTTTATTTTATTTCACTCTATACAGTGTTGTCATCTTCATCGTCCTTCTTCTCTTCGAATACATTAGGTTGAATTTATTTTTTTCATTTTTAGGTGTCACTTACACTACGAATGCACTAATTTTACATTATTTTTCAATTTTTGGTTTTGTACTGCCTTCTTATTTCTTTTATCTATCAACTCTATTGGTTGTTTTTTTGTTGATAAATATCAACTCTATTGGTTGAGTGTACTTCATTTTTTTTGGTTCATTTTCCTATTGAAATGAAATCCTTAATTTTTTGATTGAAATTGAAGGACCAATGACATTCAAGTTAAAATTTTTGAATCTTAATTTTTTGTGTTATAACTCAACCATAATATAAATATATTAAATTTTATTTAAATACTAACTTTCGGTTTCAATTTGAATTCATTTCTTCGTCTTTATAGTTTTAACCGCTTGAGAGTAGGAATTCTATGAGACACATATTATTAGTTTATATTTATTGAAACATTAATCAACTAATAATTAATATTAATAATAAAACTTAAAAGTGAGTTTAAAAAAAACCTTAAAAGTTAAAGGTCATTCAATAAACAAAAACACTCATATACTCCTTCCTCTTGAACTTTCTTCATCAATGTCATTCTATGAACTTCTACTATTACCTTCACAATAATTTTAAATAAATTTATTATTATTTATTTCTTATGAGTTATGAAATTCAAAAAGACAAATTTAATATTAAATAAAAATATATATAATTATAAAAATAAATATCCCAAACATGTGATAGAAAAAAAAAACATCCCTATACATTTTCCCTTGAACTTCCTCTATCAATGTTAGTCTATAACTTTCTACTATTAATCTCAATATTATTTTAAAAAAATTTATTACTATTTAATTCATATTGGTTATGAAATTTCATAAGACAAAATTAATATTAAATATGATATCACTAAAAAACATAGGGAATTCCATAAGATACATTTTATTAGTTTAGATTTGTTTAAGCTCTAATCAACTGATAATTAATAGTAATACTAAACCTTAAAAGTTAAAGGTCATTCAATAAAAAAAACTCTCATATCTCTTCCTTTTGAACTTTCTTCATCAATGTCATTCTATAGAGTTTAACTATTAATTTCAAAAATATTTTAAATAAATTTATTATTATTTATTTCTTATGAGTTATGAAATTCAAAAAGACAAACTTAATATTAAATAACATCTTACCAAAATAATACTCTCGCTAGCCCTTCTCTCTACAAGTATATAAATAAGTGTCAGTACTCATTCAACATGTGTTATTCACATAATCTTTGTTTATGTATTTGCTTTTACTTTTTCAAAGGCTCAAGGTTCAAGCTATTTTCTCAGGTACATATATTCAAGGGGTAACTATTGATGTACTAGCCTAGAATGTTTATATGTGTTCTAACATTTTTTTTTCATGATGATTTTCAACTTGATTTTATCATGTAAAATCGAAACACCTAACAAAATATTTTCTTTTTGATGGCCCAAATTTTGCATAAGGTATCCGATATTTCAGAGTTCGTGTGCTCCATGTGTGGGAAATAAGAGATTTTAAAAAACCTCAAGTTGTTAATAGTATTAAGTTGCTCTTAATCGATGAACATGTATTCTGTTTTAATAGTTTTTTCCACTCTCATGGTACCTAATCAAACTATTTATTTTTACCATACAAAACCATGAATTTTTCTAATTGGAAATTTTTATTTTGAAAATAAAACGGCGCTCGAAGATCCATGCAACCTTTGGCCGGAGTCAAATAGCACAGTTTAGTGACACATTGTGTGAAGGACAAGTTTATATGATTCATAATTTTATGGTTCAAACATCTGCTAAGAAATGTAGAGTCACAAAGTATAAATACAAGATTACTTAAATGGGCATCTCTAAAGTTAAAGAGACTACAAGTGACACAATTTATGGAGCAAAATATGATTTTATACCACTTCCTAAAATTCAGACAACCGCTAATGACTAATACTTTTTCTGAAAGTCAAAATGTATTGAAATAAAGATGAGGAGATATACATGATATTCACCCTCCTCGGAGGGGATCCAAAAAGCAAAACCAGTAAAAAAATACCCTCTAAGATTTCGCAGACCTAACCAAAACCTAGCCAAACAGTTAAAAAAATCTAGGAAAACGGGTTTTGCTAATGACTAATACTTGCTAGGTTACTTCTCATACAACAGCAGCATTGCATGCTCCACATTGTAGTTTATTATTAATCTTTATATTTTTTTATGTTAGATGTTAATGAGCATTTAGTTGAAAAAAAGTGGATTAATAGAAAGTGAAAGGGATGGGAAGACAAATAGGCATATAGATGTTGCGCTACACGATTCAGCGTGAGTCTTTTTCATACATTGATTGATTATATTAAATTTTTTAGACTCTCCTAAATCATTGGGTTTATTTTGTTAAAATTATAATGAAAATTGCAGAGGCAATCAACTGGTGTGTACACTTTGAGACTTATACGCATACCAGGTGGTGGTGTACTTAAGCCAAGAAAATAACGAAGAAATTTTAGTTGTGATAGTTCATCCGTGTAAGACCAAAAACTTGCGATGCTGATGATGAAGTTCGAGGTTAGGTACACAGTTGAAAGGAACCATGTTTGGTGGAAGCATATTAGGAATTGAGCGTTAAGTAGCTTCAGTGTAAGTTCTGAAGACCTTGCAAATTCAAGGTGCAATGATGAAAATACCAAATGCACAAATTATTTTGGGATTTAGTCAGTCAAGGGAACCAATTTGTTCTAGGTAAGCTCTTCTTTTCTATGTGAGATTCATATACATACTCCATAGTAAAGTTATTTGGATATCTAAGTAAAAACATTTTCTTGGCTTAAAAAAACGCAAAACAAATCCGCCAGAACTCCAAGATGCATAAACTTCCAAGAACATCCACTAAACTCATCGACTTCAGGCATGACAGCACCGGTGTGAAGCAGATTCAACAATTTTTATATTTAAAAAGAATTGTATTGTTTTAATTCATGATTCTTATTTTAGTAAATCTATAAAAATAACTAAGAATATGAAAAAATAAAAATTATAAACAAAAATGAATATCTCCATGTATTTCACGGGTCACAATACTAGGACTTGGATTAAAACTTCCCGAGTCAAAACCTATTTATATTTTCCATTTTTTTTAATGTTTTTGTGCTCAATCAACAATTATTCTATATGAAAACTACTGTTACCTCCACACAAAAAAATGAAAATTACTTTCTTCTTGGGTAAGACGTCTTTCTTTGAAGGAAATCATGTTCGAGGCGAGAACATCCATATCATTGTGAGGTTATCTCTCTTAGGGAAAAGTTACTTTCATTCTACATGAAACAAAAAATAAAAATCTATATGAAAATTACCTAAATGCACATCAAATTTGCCTAGCTTAAAACGCTTATGTATTTTCATTTTCTCTTTCTTTTTTTTACTCCCTTTTTTTTCTAAAATTTCTTCTTATATGTTTATTGATTAACATAAATAAGGATGAATATATATATATATATATATAATAATTTCTTTTTTGCAAGACAAAAACCAACACATTTATCATGAAAAAATATTTACAAATTAATAAGTTCTTATATCTATAATTAAACTATATCATTTATTAATTTGTAAATTATCTTTGGACATTGTTAAAAATACTACACACATTCTTATTAATACCAACCACCCTAATGTGTAGCGGTAGTGAAAATGTAACACACTTTAAATTGTGATACACATTGAGGATGATAATGATAGGTGTGGATGATATTAATATAAATGTCCATTATCTTTTAATACATATAACAACAATAACAAATATTTTAAAATTTTACGTCATAAAAAAATGAATATCCCCGTGCATCGCACGGGTAAAAAATACTAGTGGATAATAAAGCGATCGAGTGGAAAAGATTAATTCATTAATCTATATATGGAGTTAATAGATGTCACACCAAATATATATTGTGATTTTTACTACAAGTATGGTATAATTACAGTGACACGTTATATCGAGACACAGGGAAAGCGAAATTTAATTAATGTAAAGTGCAATAAAGTGGTTGAAAAAGGGCACAAAGTAACACGATTAAAGTATGAATATAAATAATGTGGATGGGAAATTGCGACAAACGTCATTGTGAATTGTGATGGGTCCTCTATGTGTTTTTTTTTAATTATGTAGACCGGGAGATAATTTTGTTTAAGTCGTAAATTGGAGATCTTTTCCATTCATAAAATTCAAATTTAAGTTTTTATTAAAAAGAAATCAAATATATATCATTTGAATCAACCAGTTATTTCCATCTTGTACCAAAAAAAAAAATCAACCAGTTGTGTTAGTCATCTTTGCAACAAAATACATAGTTGATGGTTTGTCTTATTTCTTACATCAAATTAAATATAAAATTTTGGTTTTAAACTATTAATCCTTAAGGAAATTTGATAACAATTAATGTGAAAAAACCGGAATAGCGGCTAATACATTAAGATGAACCAGATTCAAGAAGTTAAGAGGAATCTCCTCAATCCAAACAGAATTGAAATATATAAGAAAAACCTTTTTGGCTAAAAGGTTGGC
This sequence comes from Lotus japonicus, assembly GCF_012489685.1. Lineage (NCBI taxonomy): Eukaryota > Viridiplantae > Streptophyta > Magnoliopsida > Fabales > Fabaceae > Lotus > Lotus japonicus. The sequence goes on from NC_080041.1 coordinate 8,887,663, forward strand.
AACACAATTACCTCTCCTGTTAACAAAAGAAAGATATACAAAATCAAAGGTAAGAGCAAAATCCCCTATAATACCGAACAATGGAATGGAGATATGATCTACCAGTCGCAAAGCACGCCATTGTTGGAAAAGTTGTAGGTGGTCCATTTTAAAGCACATCCATTTGAAACCTTGTTAAGTAGCCAAAGATATAACTCATTTGAAATACAAAGTCTCAACAATCATAAACGATAGGACATCAAAAGGGGAAGTTGACGTCGCTGCCAAAACCTTGCCATCATGATCATGAGCTATCAAGCCAAACCCAACAACATGCACCTCATTCATGGAAGCATCAAAGTTCAATTTCACATTCCCATCGGGCGGTCGAGTCCATGATGATATGGAATGAGAGTTTCCCCTCTAAGCTGACTCGTAGCACAAGGCCAAGAGGCCTCAAGTATTTTTTTTTGTTATTCTACATTTAAACTAATAAGCTTAATTAATTTTCTAAACAAACAAAAGATGGTCTTGTATTCCGTGTTTTTAATTGATAAACAATTCAGTATAAATATACAAAGGTCCTAGGTTAATAATAAACTAGGGAATAAATCTAAGCGAGATTACATACGTAAGTGGGGAGGAGGTTTCATTATTACAATTTGCGGATGATGCGTTATTTATTGGGAAGGCAAGTATGCAGAATATGGTTGCTCTTAAATGTGTACTCAGATGCTTTGAATTGGTCTCTGGCATGAAGATCAATTTTCATAAAAGCAAAATTTCAGGTGTATCGACGGAGGATCGTTTAGTTAACAGGTTTGCTGCTTTCTTGAATTGTAAGGTTATGTCAGTTCCTTTTACTTACTTGGGCCTTCTAGTTGGTGGCCACCCAAGGCGTTTGGAGATGTGGGATCCAATCGTTGCTAGGCTTAGAAAAAAGCTATCAACTTGGAAGGGTAAGCAGTTGTCTTTTGAGGGCAGACTATGTTTGTTAAAAAGTGTTTTATCAGCTCTCCCCTTGTATTTTATATCCTTTTACAAGATGCCAAAAGGGATTGTTAAGACCTGTAATCAAATAATGTCGAGATTTCTCTGGGTGGTTTAGATGAGGTGAGAAAAATTCATTGGGTTAGTTGGGAGCAAGTGTGTAGACCAAGAGCGGAGGGTGGACTTGATGTGAAAAATTTGGAGGTTTTCAATAAAGCTTTGCTAGGAAAATGGAGATGGAGAATGCTTCATGAAAAGGACCAACTTTGGCGTAAAATACTATTTGCCAAATATGGGAACAATCAGAGGTCAAATACTTCTATTTGGTGGAAGGATTTAAATGATATATGTGTTGGAGCTACTGCTGGTTTCTGGTTTGAGAACTGTTTGAATCGTAGGCTAGGGGAGGGAGATGATACTCTTTTCTGGGTGGATGAATGGTTGGGTGTAGGTACTTTTAAAGTTAAATTCCCTGCATTGTTTGCATTGTCTACTCAGCAAGATAAGAAGGTAATTGAGATGGGTTCGTGGGGTGACAATGGTTGGGTTTAGACTTTTAGTTGGTCTGGAAATTTGCAGGGAGAAACTCAATGTCAGTTTGAAGCCTTGAATAGAATCCTCTCAAGTTTTAATCCGGTGAGGGGAAGGAGGGATGCTTGGGTATGGATTAAAGAGAGTGAAGGCCGATTTTCTGTGAGTTCAGCGTATGAGGCTATTATTGATCATCATCCAGAATTGGAGGAGGAGGCTTTTAAATGTTTGTGGAAGATTTCAGCTCCCTCTAATGCTATTACCTTGGGATGGCGCGTTTTACTTGATAAGATTGCATCAAAAACTAATTTATTCAAGAGGAATGTTCTTGTTGGTGAGGTGCTTTGTTCTTTATGCTCTAGTGCTGCTGAATCTACCTTCCATCTATTTTTTTCTTGTGCATGCTCTTCGCAGGTCTGGTCCCTCGTGTTGAAGTGGCTGGGTTTTATATTTGTTTTCCCTGGCTCTTCGCTGGATCACTTCAATCAATTTGTGGGTGCTATGGGTTGTTCAAATAAAACAGGTCTTGAATTAATCTGGCTGGCAGTGATTTTCCAGATTTGGAATGGAAGAAATGGTGCAATTTTCAGGGGAGTTTCCTTTGATTCTACTGCTGTCTTTGATATGATTCAACATAAGGCTTGGGAATGGTTAAGAGCTAAAAATAGGATGTTCCTTCATGCCTATTCAGAGTGGCTCTTGGAGCCTTTGGCTTGTCTTTCTGATATGTAACTACTTGATTTGGGCTGCTGGTTTTGAGTATGTGGTTGCTGGTATTGTATTTTGTTTGAGGAACTGGATGGGGTGCTGTGTTGATTTATGAAGGAATTTTCCTTAGGTGCTGGAGTTTTGACTTTTTCGACTATCTATGTTGGTTATCCTTGTCCACAGCTTGGTCTTGGTGCTCTTGTTTTGGGTGGGTTTCTTGTATTTGCTCTTCATGGAATTCCCTTTGATCTTAGAAAATAGTACTCTTTTTCCTTCACTAGGTTTTCCCAAGGGGGTATTTCCTAGTAAGGTTTTAATGAGACTATTTTCTTTGATCTTTTTCCATGTAGTTGCAGGGGTGGGTTTATGTGTGTGACTTGAGGCTTTGTAGGCACTATTTTATCTCTACACTTTGCTAGTTTTCTCCTTTTCTTCCTCTTTATTGGGATTGAAGTACCCCTTGTACTTCCTTTCAATATATTTTTCATTGCTTATTAAAAAAAAATACGTAATTACATCAAAATAAATAAAAATAAATAAATATTCTAATATTCTTTTTTTGAACCAATTCTATTCTAACAGGTCACGTCAGTTCTTTTTACTTTTGGTTTTCGTACCACCCAACATTGGTCATAGTAAAATATGCATACACATAAATAATAAATGACAATTTAATGGTGGAATGTGTTAAAATTTAGACCGCGCCATTAAATTTTGGTGCATGCTCCAATACCCACAATTATAGATGAGTGTATCATACATTAGTGACATGTACCACTAAAATAAATACATTTAAGAAGACATAAATAAATGAGTAATGACATCATACCATTTTTTAATTTAAACTTATTTATTTGATATTTTCTTAATGACCCCTCTTTTATTTAGTTAACTCAATTATAACCCCACACATTTTATTTCAATCATCAGACTTTAGTGTTCTTTCATCTTCACATTTTCCACCTTCATGTTCTTCATTTTCTCCTAACAATCATTGGCATAACTCAACACACTCAATCTCACTCCATTTCCACTATCTCATTCTTCTTCTTCTTTCTCAATCCCACCCAAAAAACAAAACCCAGCAACTTCAAATCCATAAATCCCTTCAAAGTAACCAAAAATCAGTCAAACCCAGAAGCTCTCACTCAAAATAGAACCCAGAAGCCCCTTCAACCTTTCAAATTGTTCAAACCCAGAAATCCACTTTTCAGTACCAGAATCAACAGGAAATAGGCAGCAATATTTCTCATTTTCCAACAATAGCCACGAATCCCCCTCAACCGAACTGCTTCCAAGCCCAGGATGGAAAAGCTTTCACCTTTTCATCATAAAGATCTCACCTTTTCGCAAAGACAGAGGCAAGCAGCAGAGAAGAGTATAGTAATAAAACCCTAAATCGAAAATGTGAATTTCAGGACAGTTCCAGTGTGGATTGAGGAAAACGAGTCTTGTGTTAATAGAAAATGATTTTAAAATGAGGTGTGGGTTTTTTTTTTTTTTTGACAGTCAAACAAGATATTCATTAATCAGAAAGGGACATAATGTCCTTGAGTACACTTTGTTGAATACAGAAAGGAGTAACACCAACCCAAATACCATCATTATGAGACAAGGAGTACTGGGATAAATCATGTGCCACACTATTGGCATTTCTACTAACATGAGAAATGGAAAAATTTCCTAACAAACTCCTTAGACCAGCAATATTCTGCAGTATATATCCCAAGTAAGAACCATGAGACACATTGCTATGGATTGCATCAACCAACGTTTTACAATCAGATTCCATAATGAAAGAAGTATAACCATGCTCCAAAGCAAATTGCATTCCAAACTTGATAGCACAGGCCTCAGCATATTCTGGTCCAAAATCAGCCACTAATTTCCTTGTTGCAGCAGCAATAACATTCCCATAATAGTTCCTCACAACCATAGCCAAGCCCCAAGAAGGTCCAGATCCCGCTGCGTCCACATTCATTTTAAGAACTCTGAATGGTGGTGCTTTCCATACCTGGCATGCACGAAATGGAGGATCTCTTACAGGAACAACCACTTGTTTTTGCGTTATCTGGTACGAGTTCAGGGCCTCCAATGCCTGCTGTACAACTTCAAATTCTGCACTGCTCTTTCCCTCAAAACATAGAGCATTTCGAGCCTTCCATATGTAATAGCAAAAGGTAGCCAAAATTTCTCCCACTTTCTTTGGTGCAGACAGTAAAATGGTATGACACCATGCCTGAAAAGTTTGGTCTTCATTGCTTGGCCAAGAGAAACCTAAGGGAGACAAAAACCAAACCCTTCTCACCCAAGGACAGTCCCTCAAAGCATGTTCTACAGATTCAGCCACTTGATCACAACGAGGGCAGAAAATTGGAACTTGAACACCCTTATTCCACAATCTCTTGCGAGTTGGAACAATTCCTTTCAAAACCTTCCACAAAAAATGACCACATCTAGGAATAACCTTCAAATTCCATAAGATCTTCCATACCTCATCCAATGTAGCCTCTGATGTTGAAGCAGCACTATGAGAATTCCAGGTTCTAATGCAATGATATGCTGATCTCACAGAGAAAAAACCTCTTGGCGTTGCTGCCCATACCAACGAGTCATCATTCACATCCGGATTCAAAGGCAAGTTCTCAATCTGAATGACTTCAAAAGGGAGAAAAATATCACTTAGCGACTCCCTCTTCCACATACCCGTTGAGTGATCAATCAATTCATATACATGCGTTAAATCACATCCTTCTGGTCTAGGGGACCATAGTTGAAAGCCTTGTTGGTTGGGCAGCCAATTGTCACCCCATATTCGTACATCCATGCCTTTGCCTATGCGCCAGAATGATCCCTTCTTAACCACCCAAGCAGCCTGGTGGATGCTACGCCATGTGTAGCTGGACAAGGATCCCACATTAGAATCAATAAAAGATGTCCGAGGAAAGTATCTTGCCTTCAAAACCTTGTACACCAGAGATTCTTTGCATGTAGAGAGGCGCCATCCTTGTTTTGCCAATAAAGCATCATTGAAAGCTTTGAAACTTCTGAAACCCATTCCCTCTTCATTTTTTGGTTGGCATAAGGAATCCCATTTAACCCAGTGAATTTTCCTCTCACCTTGTTTGCTACCCCACCAAAATTTGCTTATCATGCTTTCAATATGTTGACACAATCCCATAGGCAAAGCAAAGCAACTCATAACATAAGTTGGTATAGCTTGAGCAACAGATTTAATTAAGACTTCCCTACCTGCCATAGAGAGAGCCTTCTCCTTCCACCCTTTAAGCTTTTTCCATACCCTTTCTTGAATAAAATTGAAAACTTGATTCTTTGATCTACCAACATAGGCCGGTAACCCAAGATACTTAGATGGAATCTCAACTGCCTTAACTTGTAGTCTCTCCTGAATGGCATGTTTACTTTCTTCTGGCACATTTCGGCTATAAGAGATTTCTGATTTGTCTAAGTTCACAAGTTGACCTGAAATTTGTTGGTAAGTAGTCAGAACGTCATTCACAACTTCAACCTCCTCTTCTCATGCCCGGAAAAATAAGATACTGTCATCCGCAAAGAAAAGGTGTGAGACCATTGGAGCTTGAGGCGCTATGCGGATTCCATGAATAGCACTGTCCTCTTGGGCCCTTATCAGAAGACCAGATAAAACTTCAGCACATAAAATGAAGAGATAAGGGGAAAGAGGATTGAAGGTATGAAAAACGGTAGAAAGGGGGGGTTTGAATAACGTTTTCAGTATAAAACTTCCACCTTAAAGATTTTGACAAATCTTTCGATAACTTAAGTGCTAAAGATAAGAGATAGAAAAGCACACAAGGATTTTATCCTGGTTCACTTGATAAATCACTCAAGCTACTCCAGTCCACCCGTTAAGGTGATTTCTTCCTTCTTAGAATGAAGGCAATCCACTAATCAGGTAAGAGTTACAACTGCACTTGAAACCTACAAGTGACTAACAATTACACTGACTTAGCTCACACTAAGATTCACTCTCTTAGTCTTCTCTAGGATCCGATCAGCCTTGATCTCCTAAAGGAACTAAACAAACTGTTTATCAAAGAATTGTTTACAAGAGATTTGCTTCTAAAAAGCTAATAGTAAACTCAATGAATTTCAGATGAAAGAAAGCTTAGAAGAATTTAAGTTTGTCTTGCGCGTATGTGAATGCTTCTTGCCGTTTCTTTCAGTCTTCAGCCTCTTTATATACTCCAAGGATTAGGGTTGAGCGTTGCATGGGAAATGCTACCGTTGGAGGGCAGTTCTGGAAAATCCAGCTTCTGCTGTGTCTGAGACTGTTAGGTAGGTCGTCAGGAAGGTACAGTTGCTTTTGTACTTGGATAGCGACTTGACCTTTAAACCTAGGAGACTTCTGATCAGGGGATGCTTCATATTGGAACTTGTGAAGCCGGTTGATCAGAGTCAGAGGGAAAGCCCAGATCCTCTGACCATTGTTTCTTCTGATTCTGAACTCAGAGGGAAGAACATGGTCTTCAGAGTATCTTGCTTCTGGACAACAGAATTTCACTAATCAGCTTTTGGATCTTCAGAGTCTTCTACACCATCAGAATATCTGAGCCTTCAGTGTTTCTTGGTTATCAGACTTTCTGGATCTTCAGAGCTTCTAGTGACTGAGTCCACATCAGAGTTTGTATAACTTCAGAACTTCTGAAGCTTTTCCACTGTTCACACTGAACATGGTGAATGCGAAAGCGTTGCTTGGGTTGCTCTTTATACACAGTGCTTCTGATTTGTGTGAGATTGAGTTGAGGTCAGAGCCTGTAAATAGCACACTCAGAAAAACACGTTAGAGTACCACAATTGTTCATATCAAAAGGTTAATTTGTAATCATCAAAACATAGAGTTGTACTACTAGATCAAAACTTGATCTTACAAGGATCACCTTGACGCAAACCTCTAGTGGATTTAAAAGAGCAACCTGGCCTCCCATTTAATAGAACAGAAAAACTTGCAGTTGAGACACAACTCATAATAAGATCCACCATCCGCTGAGGGAAACCCATAGAATAAAGAACAGTACGTAGAAATCCCCATTCAATCCTATCATAAGCTTTTGCCATATCTAGTTTCAGACCCACATAACCCTCTCTACCTATAGCACGTTTCCTCATATAGTGAAGAGAGTCAAAAGCAATCAAAGTATTGTCAGTAATCAATCTCCCTGGAACAAAAGCACTTTGGAAAGGACCCACTATGGACGGAAGTACACATTTCATTCTATTAGCCACCGTCTTTGTTATCAACTTGAAAATCACATTACAAAGAGAGATGGGGCGAAAGTCTTTGGTGTGCTTTGGTTTTTTAACCTTTGGAATTAAGCACAAGAATGTATGATTAAATCTCTCTGGACTAAGCCCACCATTCAGCACACCCAAAACAATACCAGCTATTTCCTCCCCTATGGTAGGCCAAAACTTTTGATAAAAGAGAGCCGGGAGGCCATCAGGACCTGGTGCAGCGGTAGGCTTCATTTGCTGCAAAGCCACATAAATGAGGTGTGGGTTGGCTTGTGCTTATATGAATGAATTGATTGGTAGTATTTGATTATTAGGGATTGAGGACATAAGGTCATAAGCCAGAGAGGAGGGGTTCGACATTGTGATTTGTAAGGAAAAGGTAAAAGAATTGGTGGGTTGATAAAGAATTAACTCATAAATATTAATAGTTTTATGGGACTTATTTAGTATTAGAGCAAATTTGTTACTTTAATTAATGGATAAAATAATATTTACAGGTGTATGCATATAATTGATACATGTCATTCATGTACCATACCCAAAATAAAATTCTTGTACCTGAGAAATTACCTTAAATTTTTACTTGTTATGAAATATAATATTTTGAATAGAACAATATATTCGTGTTAAAATAAAGGGTTAAACATGAAAACCGTCCCTGAACTTTGACCGAGATTTGATTTTTGTCCCTCGCCGGAAAATCTTTCTAAGGACGCCCTCAAACTATGTTTTTTTGTTTGGAAACCGTCCTTGCCGTCGATGAAGCTCCGGCCACCGTACTCAGGTGTCCGTTTTAAGCCTATGTGGACATGCAACATCATTTAATGAAATGACGTGTAAATTTTAAAAAAATAAAAATAAAAACTAACATAATTAAATTTTAATTAACCCCCCAAATCTTTCCTAATTAAAACTCTAACCCTAAAACTAAAACTAACACTAACCTAACTTCATCTCCTAATAATCAACATCATCTCATTATCTCCTTCAAAGATCTTCATCTTCTTCTCATCCCATCCAGAAACAAATCCAGAACTGGAATCTGTGCTTTCCAAGAGTTGAACTGTGAGTGTGAGTGTGGTAAGTGTTGTGATTCTAAGCTATTCCAAGCTCAAAGTTGAACTAGTTTTGGTTCTGAAATCTGAACCAAGCAGATTTGGATCATGGAGATTTTGAATTGAAATTTGAAGAAAATGGGATTTCGTGGGAATTGAGGTTAGCTTCGTTTATTGACCATGGATTGTGGGAGAGTATTTCAGAAAAATATGTTAATCATGGAATGTGGGAGAGTATTTCAGAGAGTATTACAGATTACACAATAATACAATATTGAAACATATTAACAATCTCAAGAACCCTAGCAACTTTAGTTCCCCTTTTTGCCTTTGTTGATGCCCTTTCCAACAACCCCTTCCACGACAGCCTCAACAAGAACAAGGCAACAACCCCTTTCCTCCCCTAGCCTCAAAACTGAAACAGATTACAGACCCAAAACCCCCCACATCCCAGAAATTGATTATGTCCAAAATTTTAGGTTGTTGGAAGGGTGAAAGGGAGAATATTTGATGGGGTTTGGGGTTTTTGGGATCTTGGTGTGTTCTGGATTTGGGTTTGACTGTTCTTGAGGATGGATTATGGATGAAATTCTGGGTTTTGAATTCTGAAGGAGGAAGATATGAAATGAGGGTTTTGATCTGATTTTTTTTAGAGTAGAAGTTAGGTTAGTGTTAGTTTTAGTTTTAGTTTTAGGGTTTAAAATTAAATTATGAAAGATTTGGGGGTTAATTAAAAATAAATTATGTTTTTCTATTTTATTTTTAAAAAAAATTACACGTCGGCTCCAAAGTGACATCTGGGCACGGCGGCCGGAGCTTCATCGACGGCAAGGGTGGTTTCCAACAAAAAAATGTAGTTTGAGGACGTCTTTAGGAAGATTTTCCGGCGAGGGACGAAAATCAAATCTCGGTCAAAGTTCAGGGACGGTTTTCACGTTTATCCCTAAAATAAATTTGCAAAAAAACCACCTTATCAACTAAATTTTTCTTAATCCATAATAAGCTAAGTAAAAAATCTAATAAAACATCAACTAGAGGGGAATGCTAATTTTGTCTTGCATCATGGAAATGGGAGTTTCTAACCAATCTTTTTTTGTGTTGCTATTTTACACTTAAAACGAATAAATTTAATTTTTAAATAAATAAAGAGGATCACGTCAGTGGTCAGATCTCCTTTCTTTGTACATGGATTGAAATACTCCTAGTATTTCTACATATTAAAGCTTATTAAAAAAAAATCTTCTTATTCTTTGTTTCCTACTATCCAACATCACTCATAGTAAAATATGCATACACATAAATAAATAAATAAATAAATAAAATGGATCCCGTGTTAAAATTTAATCCGCGCCAATGAATTATGTTTTTACTTATTATAAAATATACTAATATTTAATATAAAATAATATATTTGTGTTAAAATAAATTTGTAAAAAAATCACTTTACTTTTACTTTTGCTTTATGTACCAAATTTTTCTTGATTCATAATAAGCAAAGTAAAAAAAAAACAATAAAACATCGACTAGACAACAATTTCTTCAATAAAGTTAGAAAAAAAAAACGGAAAATTTTCACAGAGAAAAAGTGTATATACATGATACATTTACGCCAGAAGTACTTTTTAATCACTTTCAACGAAAAAATAGATTACAAAAAAGAAAACCTCGGACTCTTGAACCTTCTCAAGGGGCATTCATTCAACTTGCTATTTAAAAAGGTAAATTTTTTAATCAACACAAAAATGGTGTGGAAATTGCTACAAGAATTAGGAACTTAGGATGACATACGACAAGTGAGCTTTGAATAGTTTTTTGTTGTTGTTGTTGAATGGGCTTTGAATAGTTTAATGATGTCCTGAATGATATTGGTTGATGGCATTAATACTTTTAATTTTTAAACTTCAACTGAGTGATCATCAAACCACTGAAAACAATTAAAACCAAATCGAACAAAATTAATAAATAAATGCGACATACACTTTTATTAAATTTTATTTAGTTTAAAGGGCTAGGCTGTTAAAATTTGATAAGACTATCAAGATAGTGATCAAATATCAATCAATCAATATCAATATATATTAGAAAAGAAGAATTTTTATCAGACTGATTTAGTGACGTGACAGCACCAAGTTAATTCTCATAAAAAAAAATTCACGTGTCATTCTCATAAAAAAAATTCACGTGACATTCCATTAGATAACTTCTCCCAGGCCCAACAGTCTGGGCCGACACCGGCCAAACTGGTCAACAAGGGCCTCACTCTAACCTAAATCATTTCATTCATCTTCTTCAAAACGATTGAAAGCCTGGAACCCTAATGCTCTCTCTCTCTCTCTCTCTCTCTCTCTCTCTCTCTCTCTCTCTCTCTCTCTCCTTTGCAGCGTTGGCACCGACCTTTCTCTTTCAACCCTAACACCGTCACGCTTTTTGGACCTTCTCTACTCATCAGGCCCCAAATCTCCTCTCCATGGCCCTATATCTCCTCTCCTTTCATGGCTCTCTATTCTCTTTCTCAATCAACTACATATTAGAGGTGGTGATTTTCAAAAAGCATCGATCCATATCGCTCCTCCACCGCTTTCCTCTACCGCAGTTGTGGCTAGTTTGCATGTGGCATATCCGAATTTCTTGGGTTTGATGCAGGATTTTTGAGTTTTTTTTTTCATTGATGTATAATTTTTTAGTAACTTTTAGATCCTCTCTTGAAACTAATCTATAATAAAAAAAATTAGTTAATGAAAATGATGTTTCTTCACATCCAGCTTCTTTCCCTCCCTATTTTTACTTAAATTCTAGTATTGAATGAAAGATAAACAATGATTATTTTATTTAAGATCTCACTTTATGCAGCTGAAGAATTGGACGAGCGGGACTACAAGAGCAGAAAATGCGGCTGAAGTTGCGGAACCGATAGGGAAGGAGCTTATGGTGTTCCCGGCGGAGCTGTCAGAGCCTTACAACATCTTGCGCGAAGTGCAATCTTTATGGGTAAACGCCTAGGCATGACGTTCGATTGCACTGATGGTGTTGCTGAATACCAGATTGCAGCTCGAATCCGTGCGCGCGCTAGCGTTCTTAGGTTTGTACAGGGAGAGCTTTAGGTGGTTGGTTTTGGACTTTTGGGGGTCTTGAGGGCTTTTTGGTTGTCCCTGGCTTTTTAGGCTTTTGGTTGTTCTTGGTTGGTGCTTTGGGCGGGTGGGGTTGTTGTTGACTTGACTATTTTTTGATCCCTTTTGAGGAGGGTTGTAAATCCTTGACATTTCCTCATCAATCAATTTATATTTTACTTTTTCAAAAAAAAAAGAGTTGTTGAGCAAATGAGCTGTTAAGATCTTATGTCATGTACTCATGTCAACCAACTCTAATAGGGGATCTTATTAGGTCCAAATCTTAATTATTTTAAGATCTTAGATTTCGATCCTCATTGGAGAATGGAGATGCTTTAAAAAGTGGAGATAACTGGAGGGAAGATATGCATTAGACAAAAATAACCTTCCTCATTTTTTAAACTCACTAAAATACCATTCCTCACTAAAATAAAATCTTTAAAAACCCACTCCTCCCCTCATGAACCGAACAAGATATTTTTCCTCCCCTTCCCTCCATTCCCGGTAACCAAAGTTGAGGAAGAGCAACTCTCAAGTAGGAAAGGTAGAACTTAGGAGTACCTTTTTTATTTAGAATCTAACCACCAATATTGAAAACGGCAAGTTGGGTCAATTGATGTCCATCCTAATAAGCACAGCATAATGTTACTTTCCAGCCATCGACCGCAGCTTGTATGTTGCAAGTCACAATCAACAAGGTTCCTTGTAAGGTGAAAAGTCTTGCGGAAAATAAAGATATAGAGCATATTTATTTTAGCATATAGGTAGAAATCAAAAGATGTAAAAGTGCATATGTAGGCTCTAATAAACTAGTTTATGATAGCAAAAGTTTATGATATTCTTTTAATAATTAACATAAGACAAGAACAAAATGACAGACTTAGCAAGTTGGCTAATCGTCAAGTACACTTAACTTCACCCCAATTAAGTAGAAAGTAGATAAGGAAGAAAGCAACTTATACTTTATAAACAAACAATACATAACAAATCTTCTCTCTTTTCTTTTTGTTTATTCCCTTCAGTTATTAATGGCATGAAGAAGGTTTTAATTGATAAAAATAACAAAAACTACAATCCTTTTTATTTCTACGGTTCTATTACAGAGTACAGACTAAAACAACAAGTCAATGAAGGTTCATGCATGCACATACCAGTTTATAACATGGTTCACCATAATTTTTTTTGTATATTGAATTAAACAAATGTATATATTCAGATATATATGAAGCTAGTTTGGTTGATAAACTCATGGATATTATAGTTAATTAACTTGTGCCAAAGGAAAGTGACAATTCCCCTCTTTCCAAAGACTACCTACCATGTATGCTTGAGTGAGATATGAAGAGGAGAATAAAAAATAGTGATATATGACAAATGTGATAAGGAGAGAGAGAGAGAGAAATTGAGAGAAAAATAAAGTGTGTTGAGTATCTCTGAGTATGATTATTGAAGTAATTGGTTGGTTGTTTCCCATTCAATATTTAGACATGATCATAAAAGATAAAACACTAGAAAATGCTAAAATTGCCCACTTTTTTATTGATTAGTTAGGCGGGCTCCTCACACGCTCTTGAGGGTGAGCCCTTTGAAGAAAGCATGAAAATTCAAGCACATGTCTTGTGGACTAGCGGACCCCTCAAGTAATAGGGTCTTGTCCAACACACGCTTGTGAGGGGCAAGGACGCCCTTATCATGCGTTCAAGAGGGGCGGCCTCGTGACTTGATTCAAGGAGAAGCGAGTTAGATCTAGGTTTTAGCTTGTAAGGATTTGTGGGCCGAATCTATAAGGCCCAAGAATCCGCATAGGTTTATGACTTAGAGTTTGGGCACTTCCACCGTAAAAGGGGAGGTGTTTGCCTTGTAAAGGGGCTTAATTTTATACATCAAGGCGGCTAAGTTCTTAGGGACCTTACCTTTAGGATTTTGGCTTAATTTTATACATCAAGGCGGCTAAGTTCTTGCTCACTCTGCCTTTTTGATATTTAAGTAGGGTTCACAAAATATGTGGGTCTCACTTCTAATTTAGTCAGACCCTCTCGAATCTCAATCAATCAATGAGTGTTAAAGTTGAAGGTGTGAAAAACACTAGAAAGGGGGGGTTTGAATAGAGTTTTTGAATCACGGGTATACTTTTAAGCTTTTTCAAAACTCAAAGATAAAAAACTAAGTGCTGAATAATAGGAAGTAAAGCACACAAGTATTTTATCCTGGTTCACTTGAGATAAAAGCTCAAGCTAATCCAGTCCACCTATGAAGGTGATTTCTTCCTTCTTCTGATGAAGGCAATCCACTAAAATCAATGAGTGTTACAACTGCACTTTGCAACCTGCTAAGTGACTAACAATACACTGATTTTCTCACTAGTATCCTCTTAAGAAGCTGATCTACCGATCCTCTTAAGACTAGCTAAATACTGAATCAGCCTTGATTCAGTCCTCTCAAGATCCGACCAACCTTGGTCTCTTGAAAAACTTTACAATGTGATGTAAAAGGTTTCGGGTTTACAATGAGTGCTTCTAACAAGCGAATAGTAAACTCAGAAGTTTAAGAACAGTGAAGAAATAATGCTAAGAGAATGATTCGTATGTGTTGAATATTTTCAGCAAAGTTTCTTAGTCTCTTTCTTCTTTCTTCAGCCTTTATATACTCCAACACTTGTGATGTAGCCGTTGCTAGGGTTTTATCCGTTGGAGTGGCAATTCTGTAATATCAGACTGCTAGGCTGTACAAGGTAGGTGGCGGACAGACTGAGACTGGTACGACGTTGTACTGTGATAGCGACCTGTCCTTTCACCAGTTGACTTGTGATCAAGATGCTTCAGATGAACGTTGGTGAAGCTTCTGATCATCGTCAGATTGAAGCTTGGATACCTCTGACCTTGCAACTTCTGGGTCTTCAGAACCAACTTCTTGGCAGCCTTCAGAACTTGAGTCTTCTGCTTCTGGACCGTTCCACTGGAACATCTGGTCTACAGAACTTCTGACTTGAGTTCTTCAGAACTTCTTGAGAGCTTCCATCTTCAGAGCTTCTGAAGTATTTGCCACTGTTCAGAACGAACATGGTAGATAAAATAGCTCTCTTTTTAGTAACCCTTGGTTCTTCTTCTTCTGAACGAATAGGCTTGGGTCAGATTCAGAACCTGTTTGTCACAAATTAAAAATACAAACGTTAGGGTACCACAATTGTTCATCATCACAAACCTTAATTGTAATCATCAAAACATAGAGATGCAACCACTGATCAAACCTTGATCTTACAATCTCCCCCTTTTTGATGATGACAAAACAAGTATTTTGATGAACAATTTTTACACAATAAACTGAATACACAAGAGAGAAGGGATCAGAGATTAAACTTATCCTTGTGTAACGGTTTGCAATGCTCTTTCTGAATCTGGGTTAACACCTGATTCTGAGCTAGGGTCTCCCCCTGACTCCCCCTGAATCTATGATTTGTTGAATTGGTGAAGCGTTTAGATTCGGAGTCTGGTTTTGTGATCAGAATTTACGCTTGAAGAGATGTATACTCATCAGAAGTGATGGTTTCAGAACTTAGCGTATCTCACATAATAACATAGAGTCTTGTCCAGATATAATTGGATTGGAAATCGTTGCAAGCAGAAACATTTAATCATTGAAAAAAGAATTATTTTATTTGAAGGTTAGCTTTTAGTTAGAGCACTAGTAGTTAGCCATGAAAATGAATTATGCCCTAAGAGGATGCTGGCTTGCTAAACAAATTGAAGCTTATAATAATATAGATTAATGCTAAATAAAGTACTCCCCATTACTTATGAACTATATATATACAAAATCCTTATCCATCATATAAACTGCATAAAGGACACAATTCCATGAGAAGCGTAAACTAATTATAAAGTTAATGCTGATTAAGGATGCATCATCAACAATAACATATCCTTAAAATTAATTATACCTTTCTTGTTACATACATATTATTTGATTACTTCTTTCCTTTTGCATCTTAATTTTATTGCATGTACCTTTCAAAAAAAATTATTTAAATCATGTGAGTACTTATATTTTAAGTTTGCCAGATCAACACCCACCAGCATTTATTTGACATTGATGTGAAAGGCTAATTTGAAGGCTGAAGCTGAACTACAAAAATATGAAAAAAGAAATGCACCAGCCGGGAATCGAACCCGGGTCTGTACCGTGGCAGGGTACTATTCTACCACTAGACCACTAGTGCTTCTTGATGAAAACCTTACCAAGTATCAAATTTAACCCTAATATAGAGAGATGAAATCTTCACAAAAACATACAATGAAGATTGAAACTCAGTTATTTTTCATTCGAATTTTTTTTTGTAATTACGCTTAATTGATGGTTTTAACAATTTAATTTCACTTTTTATCCAATTCTCAACTCAATTCAATAGCTTAGATATAAATTTGAGTTATGAGGGTTTAGCTTCAGACACCACTACGGGTCAGAGCATGCCTCCAGGACCATAGATCGCTTATAGAAAGAAAATGGTTGTATAGAGCTTTATTTCAAGGTTCTATACAATATGCATTGTTCTTTATATGTTAAATCTAATTTTGCGGAAAAGTACCTGTGATCCATGCTTTTTTTAGTGCACTGTTGAAAAAGCCTTAAAATTAATTATAACCATATTTCTAAATTACATGTATGGTATTAAACTATTCTCATTCACTAATAATGATGTTGGTCCAGTGATAAATAAGTTAGACCCTTATAAGAATGTGAGCACAAATTTGATTCGCAAGAAAAATATTTGATAGAAAAAACATACAACTATTACTTAAACGAACAAATGACAAGAAGGAAAAAACTATTCTCATTTTCTCTTCAAGATAAGGCTAAATAATGTTGGCTTATTGCTCAACCTTAAGAAAGCTTTATGGATTAAATATTCATCATATTTTAACCACGAACAACAAAGTTATGATCAAAACATGGAGATAAATTAAATGCGAATTACTTAGAATTAATAATGCTTATAAAAAAACTTAGAATTAATAACGCTGACTAAGCAAGCATCAACAAACGCAAACATGATGTAACTTGGTTTCCCACCATCCACAGCATGTCTGGCCACTTTTAATGATTTGATCATCTTCAGCAGATCACATAAAGTTCCAGCACTCAAAACTTGTTTAATTACGTCATAACTTCTATTGAGCCAATAACAAAGTAAAGATCAGGTTGTTGAGATAAAATCAATACTTAGATTTGCTACTACCATTGCCCTAAAATCAATTCCAACTTGGCTCATGCTGACACCAATACAACTTCCTCAGTATCTCCAATTTCAGATTTAAGCTTAGTTTGGAAGAATATTTTTGACTTTATCTTTGAAAGAGTTTATGTGATCCACCTATAACATAGTTTTGAGTTTATTTTAATGAACTTATCAAACAAGCTTGTGAATTATCGTTTATGCGACAGGCGCTTATGATTAGTTAAATTGTTTATCCACACAAATTCATAAAATATAATGGCGTTACAGGGAATATTCTTTTATTTCAAATGTGTATACATAATCATTTATCAGAGGAAAAGAAAAATTGTCTTCCCCCTACAATCATGTCACCAAAATTTACATTTTTCCCCAAAATCAATGTCAAAATGTCACAAAAAGCATCATTAATTAGTCCTATTTAAGAGAAATTTTGGCCCTGCTCAACTGTCAACAATTTACTGTCTAATATTAACTGTAACATTTTCATCTCATGTTCCCATCACTCAAAAAAGCATACCTAGAGACAATTTTTTCAACATAAAGTCCCCCACCATTAGAGCATCTCCAATGCTAGTTCTTATTTCTTAGTTCTTAGCACTATTTATGTGGGCCCGTATTGTCACATGTGTTTAGGCAACTCTCAAACAATTCTGCTCCAACCATGAGTTCTTAGTTCTTACCTCTATTCATTTGGTCCCACCAACCACATTATTTATACTTTTTATTTTCATAAAGTAATTAAACAAAATTCATAAAGTGATAAAGTAATTTGGATGAGAGAGAAATAATTAATATTTTAAGCTAAGAACTCAAAAAGGAAAACTTCTTATATAAGAACTGAGTTCTTATTTTTAAGAACTAAGGAGTCCATGTCAGCACCTCCTATGGTAAAGTTCTTAGTTCTTAGTTCTTAACTCCAAAATAAGAACTAAGAACCTTGCATTGGAGATGCTCTTATCAAGTAGATCATGTAGATCTCCACTAATATCCTACAACAATTACTTTACAATTTTCCATCACTATATCCTTTTAACTATTTTCCATCACTACATCCTTTTAACTTTTCCAGAGGGGTTGGGAATGCAAATAAGCCAAATCCTCTACCTTTTCAGTATCCATTTATTTCCTCTCCAAATAATGATAAAAAG
This sequence comes from Lotus japonicus, assembly GCF_012489685.1. Classification (NCBI taxonomy): domain Eukaryota; kingdom Viridiplantae; phylum Streptophyta; class Magnoliopsida; order Fabales; family Fabaceae; genus Lotus; species Lotus japonicus. Next base: position 8,905,688 of record NC_080041.1, read on the forward strand.
AGTATGAACGAAGTTCAAGCCTAGGCAGAATGCAGAATGCAAAAGGAACTTAGTGCGTTTTCAGAGGATCGGTGTGAAGAAAAAGAGGATATATATTATTTCCACAAATTCTGTAAATGGAAGTCATCTCACGTCTCTAAGCCACCTTTATCGCGTAACATAGTCAGTCAAGAGATCCTAAATTCTTCGGTTGTGAAAGAAAAATGAGATAATTATTTAAATTGTTTGATATGACAGAATATGGAAGAAAAGGGACAAAAAAGGAAAATGTATTTTTGCTAAATCATAGGTAAGAGATTATTATAGATAACGTATTTTGACAAAATATATGTTTTTGCATTCTTGAGCACAAGGAGCAGGTTCGGTTTCATATTCATGCGCTGGTGCTGTTAGATATCACCCATCTTCTCTCTCGGCCATGGAAGGTGCTTTTATCTTGGACTCATAGAGACAGTAATGCAGTGGCAGATTGGCTTGCAAAGAAGGGGGGCGACCGCAACTACGGAGGGCTTAGTAATTATAGAGCACCCTTGTTCTGAGCTTGAGACTCTCCTGTTGAGAGATTCTCAAGTGATTCCTTAGTTTTTTGTTGTTTGTTAGTTTTCCGATGAAAAAAAAAATGTTTTTAGGAATATAGTTAAGAAATTATTATCAATAATATATTTATTAGATGTGAAATAAAGTGCATTTTGGCCAAATCAACACTTACACCTCTTCATCTTTAGAAGGAAAGGAAAGAACATTAGGGTTCGTGCAACTTTTCCATCCTTCCTCATTTCCTCTCCAACTCTAACCAAACAGAGAAAATGCATTTCCATAATCGTGTTTTTCTTCCTTCCCTTTTGGCTTAACTGCACTTTTGGTCCCCAACTTATACCAGTTGTGCGATTTTGGTCCTTAACAAAAAAAATTAGCACTTTTCGTCCTCCACGTTAACTGTCGTTTGCATTTTTGGTTTTCCGTTATCTTTCTGTTAGAAATCTAATGGTTTTTTGGAAAAAAAAAAAGTTAAAAAATTAAAAACCCAGAACTGGCTTCATCTTCTAACATCTTCATCATCATCTTCAACCTAAAACCCAGAAAAATTAAGAAAATAAAAAACTCATCTCCTCAAACTCATTCATCATCTAACACTTTACAGAAAAGAAAAACATAGGGTTTTATAAAACCCAGAAAGAACAATGTCAAATTCTCACAAATTGCTCAAAAAAATCACACGAAATTTCAGAATGGAAAGATTAGCAAGAGAAACAGAAAGGGGAAGAGGAAAGACAGTGACTTGTGCAGGAATGTGAAGAGGAAGAAGAAACGAGTGGGGGTGAGAGAGATCTGAGAAAGAAGCAGTAACAAGAGGGATATACGAGTGAGAGTGACTACGTCGAGATCGCGAAGCTTGGTGCTACGGTGGCTGCTCCTCCGTCGGAATTTTTCCCATTGGTGATGGATCTCGATCTGGGTTTTTGTTGTTGATTTGGGTTTGGGAGATTTATTTTCTTGGTTCATGTAATACTAGGATAGGATGTTGATTATCGATGGAAGGGAAGAAAAGGGATTTATTCAAGAAATTGGAATACGAAAATTGAGCATCACAATTCAAGGGAAAAGGAGTGTAAGGATGAAGGACGTGTGTGTTGTTGATGATGGATGCTGGGTTCAATTCAGATTAATTGGGATTTAGAGGCATAAAATGAGTGGCGAGCAATTTTTGGGTAAGAAAGTGAGGGAGGGGTTCCAGAGAGAGTGGAGAAAAGAAAAAGATAATGATGGTGTGTTAGTTTTTCAAGAATATGAGCTTTTCCCTTCACACACAGTGGGCACTATCTTTCTTTTTAAAATTAAATGTGAGAGCGTAAGAAACGATATGGATCTTTCAAGTGATTTTTGGGTTAGAGTTTTTTGGATTTTGGTCTTTCTTTCCCTTTATTTTTTGTTTTGATAATGAAGATGAAGGTGGAATTGTTGAGGTTGAAAGGGGGTGGTTCTGGATTTTTCAGTTTTGAAGATGAAGCACATGATGAAGATAATAGTTATGGAAGAATGTTTGAAGAAGTGGATAAATATTTCTGGAAAATCCAGAAACTGTTAAATCTTAAACGGAATTGGACGGAAAACCAAAAGTGCAAACGGCAGTAAACGTGGAGGATGAAAAGTGCTAATTGTTTTTGTTAAGGACCAAAATCGCACGATTGGTATAAGTGGGGGACCAAAAGTGCAATTAAGCCTTCCCTTTTTTGTTAACCAAACTGAGAAGGAAGGTAGGAACTGTTTTATACTTTCAATATCGGTACTATTCTTCGTTTCTGTGCCATAAAACTTGGCATTCTTTCTTTCTTCTTTGCTGATGCTTGTGTTCTGATTTCTCTTTCTTGGGGGAAAATCTTAATGACACTATTACAGCCTACACAAAAACTATTTTCATAATAATACATCCATCTTTTTTTTCTTCTGCTTTTTCTCCTTGTATAACACCAAAGAACATAAACTACCATGCTTATATAAATCTAAAGGTGAAACATGAGTGAAGGAACATGATAAATTAAATTGCTTATATTTTTTTTATATATAAGGGTAAAAAGGAGCAGAAGCAACATAAAATTCTTCTTCTAGAGCCTGCAATTTACATGACATATACTACAGTAAGAGTAAATGCACTCTTCTTCCTCTCCCCACTTGTTTTGAGAGATAAATAAATACTGTTCATAAAAATATGTAAGCAGATATGCTTAAAGTAGCTTGACTACTTTCTCTGTGCACGAACTTTCTCACCTTTTGTTCTTGATTTGTCGATTCTGGCTCGTCTTGAAAACTCCTGAATCTTTCTATCATGCTCTTTGAGCATCTGATCCATATTGTTCGACGAAACGAGTAACGGACCTGACATGTATATCTTGTTTCCTCCAGACGCACTGGATCCACGCCCATCCTGAAATAGAGCCCCATATCAAGACTCAAGCAAAGTATAAACCACGTTTGGGTTTCGGAGTCAATTAATGTATAATCAGCAACCTCTAAATGTTTCACAAGTAATGGGGTTGAGTAATTCTATTATAAAGACCACAAATTTTTAAAAAAGTGTAACAAATCGAGGAAAGAAAAATCATCATTTAACAACATTAGCGGGATTCGAATAATGTTCTCTTGTTCCTATATAAGAGTGTCCTATTAGAAAAACAAAGATGCACATAGTTTTGAATATAACTTGTAGACTTGGCAACCCATCAGAGTTGATCGGATTAAGATTTCCTCATGTCACATGACAGTGTCACGTGAAACTTTGTGTCTATATCTCTCTTCATAATATTCAGAGGGTCATGTTTGTGCTTATATATCTCAAACATGATGGTCATGTGATAGGAGAGGATCCAAATCCTTATTGATACCAAGGGAAGGCTTTTACTACCAAATATTGAGAATCAAGTAAAAAAAAACAAGAAATTTATAACAATAATAATAGTAATAACTAACCGGAGTTGATTTTTCAGCGGGGACCCTCCGATTGTCAATTTGACTTTGATCAACAATCCGTTTTTGATCGTGCCTTCTTCGTGACTCTGATCCACTAGTTGCCTCCACGGATTTTCTTACTTCAACTGGTTTTCTGTGGTGCAAGTGAGCTGGTTTTTCCCCCTGATCTTCAGGCAATGAAGTCCTAGATGCCACAAGCCCAGATAGTTTCGATAGGTTCACTCTGTTCGAAACTGGAGGTCCATCATCAACTTCCTTTGCACCCTTTGCCCAGCCATAACCAGGAACCAAAGGACCTGAATGTGAAGGCCTCTTGAAAAGATGCCCAGATGAATTATTTCCCATTTCTTTAACATCTTCTGACTGTTTGTGGGCGACACCCAGAAACCCAGACACAGGTCCTCTATGAGGGTAGGACAATTCACTCCGGTGATTTGAGCTGGAATGACGTTGCGCTTGCTGCAACATACAACAATAAGATTAGCTGACAAGTAGGAGTAGAAAGAACATAATTGAAAGGACCGCCACTAGAATAGTTAAGAATTTAATATATGGGGATTCATTCATGTAAAGCATGCCAGAAGATTAAGAAAAAGTAGTGTATAAATGACCAACAATACAGACTGCAAATTCTATCTTGTTTAGGACTAACAGGTATTTTTTCTTTATTTGTCTACGAGGAGTGCTAGCAACACTCACTCATTGATTGGTTGAAATTTATGCATGCCCAACTAAATTTGATGTGGGGCCCATATTTTTAGTGGACCCAACATAAATTTCAACCAATCAATGAGAGTGTTGGGAAGAGTTTTAAAATAAGTATTGCTATCATTTTTCATTTGTCTAATAAAGGTATCCTCCACAGGAAGCAATCTTGTTTCAACTTTCAAGTCCGTTGATTCTCTTTTTCCTCGTGACTAAAAAAGAGGGGAGGTTCCATTAGACTCAGATTATTTGCAAGTTGTAACCTACAACTCTAACAGGTTAAGGAGTTCTAACACAATCACATAATAATTAGCATGGGCTAAGTCTTACCCCAAAGAACTGATAAGCAATGGCATAAGAACTGGTGATTATCAAATAGATAAGTTTCTTACATTTCACAAAAATCCAAACTCCACCCAAAAATGCTGAACAATTTACTAGCCGATTCAAAACACAGCGAAGTATAAACACTTCCTTCTATTTTCCACCAATTTCAGGGTCACTGCACTAAATGGTAATATGGTATCTAGACAACATCAAATAGAAGCAGGCCTGCAATAAACCTTGTTGAATTACCTGTATTGATGCGCCTATGTCAACATTGCCTTTTGTTGTGACATGGGCCCTAGGTCCTTTTTCTTGTCTAACCCCTGAGCCAACCTTTTGCTCCCTTTCACCAACAGCTCCTTGCCTGAGACGATAAAAAGGAATGAATAAATATTATTATCTTATAAAAATAGGCTTATACAAAAAGGCACCCTTTTGCCACAAATGGATGAATCAAGTAGCACAGACAGCATAGCCAACAGTCCTGATGAAACAAATAAAAGCATATAGCTGTGGTTGCATTGCAATATGTTTTAGAAGGCTCAATATAGCTGTGTCTTTGAGGCTGTGCAAGCCTTCAACCACCAATGGTATACTATTTCTCATACTATATATAAGTATATAGGAGTTCCAATGAGTTATGCTTTCTTCATGGCAGAGATGTCAACATTCAAAATTCAAATTTTGTTACAGTTTGATTTCATTCTAAATATTGAAGCCACATAATCAATTTGAGTACACAAATTGTTTAGATTAAGCCATGTAATTTGCATTACTAATTACATATTTCATTCTAAATATTGAAGCCACTATCATAATACTAATTAGTTAAAATATAATTTTTTTTTCCACAACTCAAAAAGAATCAACCTAAACAAGGTACCTTCTGGTTGATTCATCCCGCAATTTAGAGTCAATCTCCTTGCTGGGAGGATATTTTGGTAAACTTGATGGATCACAAGGGAGAGGCTCTGATGTAAAGAACTGCCAATACATGAGGAAAATTTCAAAATGGAGATTAGCAAGGAAAAAGGTTCCTAAATAATCACGTATGAAGATTTTGTTAGAAATACAATTATTATTTCATACTTCATTATGTAGCAGTACAGTGACAAATATATCTCTTTTTTTTCTTTTATTCGCAAGTTACAAATAAAGCTCTGGTAAGTTCTGAATTCATGATTTCATAACCACCTTGTAATGAAAGGTAAGAAGGTGCTAAGCATAGAAGGAAAAAGAAAAATAACAATATGGCTTTTGAAGAGCAAAAAAATATACATATCTGCAGTGACACGTAAATAAAGAAAAACTATCATTTTCCAAAAAAAAGTGCAGTAGGATAGATACATCAATCAATGCCATAGGGCTCTATGAAAAGCATGTAAAGAAAGAATAACAACCAAAGTTTTCCTACTAGGTGAAGTCGGCTGGCTATATGAATCAAACAACACCATAATGTCTTATCATGAATCATGTCTAATGATAGACCATTATATGTTGTCTAATGTAACCATTTAAATAAAGAACATTAAATGCCTGCGATTTGGCTATTTCCAGTGTAAGGAAATCCTTATTTGTCTAATCACAAATTGAGAATTTATGTGACTAGAGTATAATCATTTATTCAATGTCAAAGAAACATTAGCCACAGCTTTCTATGCATCTATGCATCCCTTGACCTGCCGACTATAGTACAACGATATAATGGAATGAACAATATGGAGAGCTTCACTGCGCAGGTATGGACAACTAAGAGATGAGAAAATGATCTTTCCAATACACTAGATTACATAAGAGAAGAATGTAGCTCAATCTCAATCAGATTATATAATTATATTCTGGAGCCATAAACGCTGTACCTCGCTTTTCAGAGCAGCAGCTGCTGTTCCTCTTTGTGCTGGATCTACAGAAAGTAGGGTCTCTATAAGCTTAACAGCAGTAGATGGGTATTCCTTAAATGTCTCAGTAATACATCGCCTATAATGGTGTGGAGGCTTGAATACAGTTGAATGTGGCAACCGCGATTTAAGCCAATAGTCGTCAGATGGTGAGCCACAGAGTTTAAAAATCCGATGCAACTGCTCAACCTACAAGGAGCTAATATTAATCTTCAGGTGTACACCTCTTGTAAAAGAAGCAGACAAGTTGGACTCACCCAGCAAAAGTTATAGTTATAACTAATATCAAGAAATAATGTGCATGTTTGGATAAATGGTAGAAAAATACGGTGAAGACAAAATCATGGTGGACAGAAGCAAAAGCTAAGAGAAGTTGCTTTTATCCACCATATTTTGGCTTATTGTGATTTTCTATTGTGTATCCAAACATGCACAATATCATTTTCATCGTGTGATTGCAGTCCAAAAATAATCCTTCCTTTATTATTCTTGAAATAAGAAATTTCTGAATTTCTGTAGACCTAAATTATTGAAATTAATGGGTATATCCCATAAAATATGAAGATATCATATCATCAAATTCAAATACTAGTCAAGTAGTGAAGTATTTATGGTCATACCTCTGTTTTGCCCGGCAAAATGGGTCTGCCAGCATATAGTTCCCCCAGTATGCAACCAGTGCTCCATAAATCTACTGCAACCCCATAACGATTAGCTCCGAGTAGAAGTTCAGGTGGTCTATACCACAGAGTTACTACACGGCTTGTCAACGGAATACTTATGTGATATGTGAGTTCCTATCAATGGACTTGGGTCGTCTGCATTAATTTCTTGGCATCGAGGGGGCTCAATCAAAGTCAGGCGTTGTATATCGAGATTGCAAGTTTCAATGTAACTTCACTAAATCAAAAGAACTACTGAATTCAGCTATATTTCCAATAAATATTCAGGATGTCAATATAAATATATAAAAATAAACCACTCTATTAAGCTAAAACCTTGGAGCATCAGAAGCTAAGGTAATTTTAATAGAACAAATAAGAAACTGCATCATATATGAAAGCTGACTTCCTTCTAAAACTAGCTATACAGTTAAATATTTCTCACCTGCACATAATGTACACCAGTTATCTTTGTGGGCGTACTGACTAATTCAATTACAGAATTTCCATTTATTTTTCTGATTTCTGAAAATCTGGAAGAGCCGTTTGTGGTATCTAAAAACTTCCAAGTCCCTGCACTCAAGGAGAGCAACATACATCATCAAACTCTGTCGAACTTACAAAGTCGATCAACAATAAATTAGCGGACAAAGTTCATTAGAAGATAAGACTTGCTCATTTACAAATGAAGCATGTTTTGATAATTGCACAAAATTTCTTTTAACATTAAATTATTAGTATTTAGACCAAATGCCATAAGTTCATAGTTAATTCATGGGAGCAAATAGCCCTAATCTACCACCCGGATGATGCTCCCTTGCCATTATATTCTCTTCCAGTGGTAATCATTTAAGAATGCTCAATAACTTAAGCAAAGGTAAGAAGCATAGCAACATATTTTATCCTCAAGACATTTTGATTGATGAAAAGCATTAATCATTCAAAAATTCAAGTAGCCATAGAAAAAATAATTCTCAATTGATAATATTATATAGCAGTAACTTTGTGATCATTCACATTAAATTTATTACCCTATCATACAATCACTCATTCAGAAATTCATCAAACCATACATGAAACAGATGCTCAGCAATAAAAAAATACACCCAACTATGCAACCGGTTGCATTGAACATTTGCATAGCATACCAAACCATATGTCGAAGTCGTCAACATAAATTTACACTTCTGTAATTAAACAATACCAACCTCTATAAGTTCCGGTTATGTTCCATTGTGAAAATGGACCTACGTCACTTTCATCTTTTCCTGCAAAAATCCACTGAAAAAAAAAAAAGCAATGCCAAAATGAGTAAATGAATGTATGTTGCCACCAACATTGAAATGTAAGTTTAGCGATAAGTCACAATGTTTAGGCAAGTCAAATGACAGAAAATGCTCAAATGAAATCGTTGGAGGAATGTGAAAGGTCTAGCAACTAAATCACATAACAAAATAAAATGTCCCTAAAACAATAACTTCATTTGAGGATTCAATATGTTTGAGCAATTTCAGCAAACAAGTTTTGCAAATACAGCTAGGCTAGGGGTGTTCATAGGAAGGGTTATGTTTGTCCCTCATCCAGCCCTACAGTTTGATTGCTCAATTCTTTAAACCCAAACCTGAACCTAGATTTAAAGGAACCCAATGATCTAAGGTCTAATTAAGATTGAGCCTAAGTAAGACGGAACCGAGCTCACTAGAGGTATAAGCTAAAGGAAATTGAATGGTCAAACAAAATCAAATAATATATACAGAATACAGGTCTAATTTAAAACAACAAATGGAGGGATGTTGAACTTAAAACTCTCAGTAAAAGGGTAAAATTGGGTTAGATTAGTCAGGGCCCGTCCCTGACCAACATTGGTTATAAAATGACTAAATGAGACAGTGCTTTAATCCTTTTTTTGGTAGAAAAGGAGCAAATCCGACCCACAATTAGTTTGGATCAAGTTGGGTCAAATAGTAAGGGCCAAGTTGGGTCAAATAGTTCACCCTAGTGTGCAACTTAAAAAATTGGAAGAAAAAATCATTAATTGTCTGAAATTCCAAGCACTTTCAGAGTCATACATGAAAGATAACACATAAGCATGTTAAGATAGTGAAAATTGGTCAATCGTCATGCGGGCTTGTGGAAATTCTCGACCCTCAAGCACTTTCCGAGTTAAACATGAAACATAAATTCAAATGTATAGTAGCTCTTGGTTAAGATGGGAGTAAGAAACCTCTCCAAATAGAACTAAGTGCACTTTGAGATGCAATTCTACTACGTATATACCACTACTAATTTCTTAATCCACTAGCCTCATCAAGCAAATTAAGGGTTGACTTGAATAGGTACCTCTTCTAGACATTCTAAGCAAACTAACTTAACATCCATCCCTCCTCAACCTATGTGCAAACGCCTTTACCCCTTTCTGCAAACCACATTGTTCTGTTCATTCCAACAAATTCCCACATTTAAGAGCAGATTACCCTTCAAGCAACTCCTCACAGCTTAATTAATCAAAAATTAAACTGAGAGCAAGAAACAATCAATACTAATGTCAAAACATTACCAAAATTATGAGAATCATGTTCAAATTTACAACCTTCATCCACAATCAAGAAAATGCAATAAAACAAAGCAGCAGAAACAACAATTAAAACAGTGAGAGCTGAAATTAACTACAAGTCCATGAACAAACCTCATCACCCCACGAGTTAGTTCTGTCCCTCAATGGTCTCAGACCCACCACAGGACTAACAAACAACAGAAACACCCACCACCACTTCAACAAAATCCTCAACTCCCACCTCTTAACCAACGAAAGCTCCAACCTCTGAGCCTCAACCTCAACCATATCAAACCCCAAACACACCATGCCTCAGAAGAATTTCAAGAACCCAGTTTCCAGTTCCAGGAGCTGATCACAGTGAATCCAACAGAAGAATCCAAGACCCATCACCAGAAATAGCAAAAGGGTTGCTTCAGAATGAGTCAAACAAGAGAATCGCTGAGTCACAATAACGATTCACAGAGGTTCATCAGATAGTGAAAGCACAACGACTTGAAGACAAAATTGGCTTCAACCGCACGGTATTTTTCCACCAAATGATTCTGATTACAGGTAATATTTGTGAAAACTGAAAAAGATTGTATTTTTATTATCGGAGGGGGAAATTATTTCTGGGTTTTGCAGGGGAAAGAGCGGTGGTTGACGAAGGTGGGCTGTAAGCCTGTAACTGTGGTGTGGAAGAGTCATGCTTATGCTGTCTGGCTCTGGTCTTCTTCTACAGCAGGGATGTGTTATCATGTACGCGCTCTATGGGAGGTGTCTACACGCGCCATCAAAACTAAATACCCTACGGAAAGTACACTCACCTCCCTCAAGGTTTGTTAGAATTACACTCCAGCCCATTCTAATCTAAAATCTACACTCCACTCCATTTTATATAAAGGCAAATTTAGTGACGAAAAATATTCTTCATTAATAATTAGTTATTATTTAAATTGTTAATCAATAATTTCAAAAAATATTTTCAATATAATCCAATAAATTTAAAAATGAAAACATCACAGTCCTCCTCATTCTCTCAATCGTGTTCTTCTTCCGTAAATTCACAATGCAAATTCTGCAATAGCACATCTGACCGGTTGACAAAGCATATCTCGAACATAGTGAAACATGCTTGTATTTTCATATTTGGTAATAATTCAATTTTAATCATAATAATCTCTTTATACCTCCCATTTTCAAAATTGGATTGTAGACCCAAAAAACAACACAAATTGATGAAGAAAATAGATAAACAAAATTAAGAAATATGAAGTGGATCAGAGGTTATTACAACCCAACGATGTAGTGGAGCACCGTTTTTAAAAAAATCCAACAACATCTTAAACCAACAGAGCGTTCGCTCACAACTTAAAGGGGTGAAGTTCACAAGAAGTAGTTGAACAAGTGGCTTTGGGGATGTGTGATTCACGTTCTGGGGTTCAGGTCGCAACAAAACTTTTAGGCATGGTGGTGCCATGGGGTTTCACATTCTGGGACGGTGGTCGTCGTGTTAAAGGGAGCAAAGGCTTGGTGGTGACCGTTTGTGGTGAGAAATATGATTTGGAAATAGATGAGACGTGGACTTAACATATAGAGTTGATGGTTTTTTAAATTTAATTCAGTAAAATTATTTTCATAAATTAATGTATGATAGTGTAAATGCATTAAATTTATTTAAATTTTAACTAATTAGTAATTATTTTTTATTAGTGACTAATTTGTTTTCGTCACTAAATTTTGCCTTTATAAAAAATGGGGTGGATTGTAGATTTTAAAAAAGAATGGGGTGGAGTGTCATTCTTGCAAACCTTAAGGGGGTGAGTGTATTTTACTCAAAATAATTCATACACACTTTTATAACATCCTCTCATTTTTTTCCACGACATATTTCCTAAAAAAGGATGTCACTGGCGGAAAATAATTTTTTTTTTGTGGGATTAGTTATCGGCAATTACCAACGACTTTAATAATTCAAAAATTGAAATTTTCACCCGTTGTAATCTCGATGAGTTTAAAAAAACTGGACATCAATTACCATTGGCGGTTTGTAAACTTGAAATTTAATCCGGCAAACAACTTGGCAAACTTATAATAATTTGATATCAGTTACCAATAGCTTTAACATTGAAATTGTCGTCGGACGTTCATTTGGAGGTCTTTTGAAAAATATAACCTTGGACACTATAACTATCATGAAAAACGTCATCTATAAGTTATGACGGGTAAAAGAAAAACCATTAGTAAACCTATAGCTGTACATAAATATATGGGGAATCTCTTACTCACACTTTCTTCTTCTTTTCAATAGTGAAATTTTAAATCCGCAAAATGCTTATTTGTTGAAGATAAAGATATTACCTTTACACATGAAAGTTTCATAAGGTAGATTTGTATCTACACTAGAATATCTACCCGTGCGATGCACGGGCTCTTTAATTATGCACTCGCTTAAAGTGTTAAAAGATTATTTATGTGTGGATTAGTAGTGTTAAGTGTTAATCAAATTTGGTTTACTGAAATAAATTATAATTAAAATAAAATAAAAAAAGATAATGGTGTATACATGTTTGTACACTTTCTTTACGCAGATAAAAATTGTTTCGCACCATTTAAGAAAATATAATTTTAATTTAATTTAAATAAAAGAATAATGTAATAATTTGTGTTATGTGGCACATAATTATTGGGTATCAGTATAAAACTGTTTAACACTAAATTATATACTCAGGAATCAATGTTAAATAGTACTATTTAGACTAATGTATTGTTAAATTAATGTATGTAATGTACTCAACCGTATTAGCCTATATATTCCACAAAAATTACTGTTTTAAAAACTCTTTCTTTTTCCAAAATGTTTGTAGCTTTATAAAATTAATACATTTTTTTAATAATTTGTTCTATATACCCTCATTTCATATATTTAGTCTAAGTTATCACTTTTTATATTGACGAAACAAATATTCTATATCAACTACATTATACTTTATCTGAGGTTGAATTGAATTGCTACATATGAAATTAGTAAAACTAAATAAGAGCATTTTAATAATATTGGACTATCAATAATTATGATTTTAATGTTTGTACTACGACCTTAAATTACAATCTTTATCTAAATTGTGACGTGAATCCTGAGTTATGATCAAGTGATAAGATACAGAGGACATGTAGGTTGAGAAAGGGAGGTCTATGAATCAATCCCTTGCGGGTGCAATTTATCTTTCCGATGTACCAAAAAAAAATTATGATCAAAAGTGTAATAGTAAGTTAGGAATTTGTTTGCGTATCGACATTAAGTAAAAGAGGAGTTATACTTAGATACAACATTGGACATGATTTCTCACTCTCATACGAAGTGTTTTTTAATCCCTACTAAAGCATCTTGAAAAAAGCGCATGATTATATGAAGCTAACTTAGTAACATAACATTGAAGGTATGAAAAACGGTAGAAAGGGGGGGGGGGGTTTGAATAACGTTTTCAGTATAAAACTTCCACCTTAAAGATTTTGACAAATCTTTCGAGAACTTAAGTGCTAAAGATAAGAGATAGAAAAGCACACAAGGATTTTATCCTGGTTCACTTGATAAATCACTCAAGCTACTCCAGTCCACCCGTTAAGGTGATTTCTTCCTTCTTAGAATGAAGGCAATCCACTAATCAGGTAAGAGTTACAACTGCACTTGAAACCTACAAGTGACTAACAATTACACTGACTTAGCTCACACTAAGATTCACTCTCTTAGTCTTCTCTAGGATCCGATCAACCTTGATCTCCTAAAGGAACTAAACAAACTGTTTATCAAAGAATTGTTTACAAGAGATTTGCTTCTAAAAAGCTAATAGTAAACTCAATGAATTTCAGATGAAAGAGAACTTAGAAGATTTTGAATATGTCTTGCGTATGTGAATGCTTCTAGCCGTTTCTTTCAGTCTTCAGCCTCTTTATATACTCCAAGGATTAGGGTTGAGCGATGCATGGGAAATGCTACCGTTGGAGGGCAGTTCTGGAAAATCCAGCTTCTGCTGTGGCTGAGAACGTTAGGTAGGTCGTCAGGAAGGTACAGTTGCTTTTGTACTTGGATAGCGACGCGACCTTTAAACCTAGGAGACTTCTGATCAGGGGAATGCTTCATATTGGAACTTGTGAATCCGGTTGATCAGAGTCAGAGGGAAAGCACAGATCCTCTGACCATTGTATCTTCTGATTCTGAACTCAGAGGGAAGAACATGGCCTTTAGAGTTTCTTGCTTCTGGACTTCAGAGTTTCCACTATTCAGCTTCTGCAACTTCAGAGTCTTCTACACCATCAGAACATCTGAACCTTCAGTGTTTCTTGGTTATCAGAACTTCTGGATCTTCAGAGCTTCTAGTGACTGAGTCCACATCAGAGTTTGTATAACTTCAGAACTTCTGAAGCTTTTCCACTGTTCATACTGAACATGGTGAATGCGAAAGCGTTGCTTGGGTCACTCTTTATACACAGTGCTTCTGATTTGTGTGAGATTGAGTTGAGGTCAGAGCCTGTAAATAGCACACTCAGAAAAACACGTTAGAGTACCACAATTGTTCATATCAAAAGGTTAACTTGTAATCATCAAAACATAGAGTTGTACTACTAGATCAAAACTTGATCTTACAATCTCCCCCTTTTTGATGATGACAAAACTAAGATTTTTTATGAACAATTCTTAAACATTAAACTGAATTCACTCAGAGTTTAGAGATATAGAATAAGACTTATCCTGATGTGAATAGTTTATCTTGCTCATTCTGAATTCAAGTCACTGCTTGATTCTGAGCTTAGCTCCCCCTGAATCTAATACTTGATGAAAACGTTAGTAAAGTCTAGATTCTGAGCTAAATGATATAAGAGTTTAGAGTGAAAAACTTATGACATAGATGAAAAACGAATAATCAGAGCGCATAAGTAATCAGAGTCATGGACAAGGTATCAGAGTCTTGGGTATCAGAGTCAACTTATAATCACTTCAGAAGAAGTGAAATGTATTCCTTGTATTTGCCCAGTGACACATCTATGGTCATGAAGGTGGAACTCTTAAATTCTCCAAAAGAAAAATAAATCACACTAACACATCTTACACATCAAAAACTGTGTTTACTCCCCCTTTTTGTCATAAGCAAAAAACTTGGGGTGTGAAAAACTTAGCTTGAAGTACAAGGTACTCCCCCTTAGAGAAGGTCTAAGTTTAAAGAAAATGAAAAATATGCAAGAATCAGAGTTAGGCGAAATAAATAGAAGAGTTAATGCAAGAGAAGAACGTTTACCACCGGTCAAGGGAGTAAAGAGAAGGGTCAGTTACCAAGAACTTAACCTCGAGAAACCGTAGGAGCATTAACTTTCAGAGAGAAAGTGAAGCCTATATAAAGCGTTGGAGAGAAAGGTAAGCTTCACACCTCGAACAATTTTCAGTAAAGAAAAAAAATGGCATCATACATCGTAGCACTAGAAGAACTGAGGAAGAAGGCCTTTGAGGAGGACTTGTTCTTGAACATCCGGCATCCAGAGGGTACAACGACCATCGCGGAGCTGACACGGACACTGCTGGAAGAGGACCTGCGTCCAGAGGTGAAGAGAGACCTGAGGGAATTTCTTGTCTTCGTGGAGGAGGTGCAAGAACTCAGCCGGCTTGAACTCAAGCTTCTGGAAGAAAAAGAAAGTTTGGAAGAGAAGCTCAAGACTGCAGAAGAGATTCTGGAGAGGGATGAGCTAAAGGACAGGCTCAGCAACATCCAGCATGTACTGGAGCGTCTGGAGAAGGATAGGTCAGAGCAGCGCCAGGAGTGCAGAAGAATGAGGAGAGATCCTCCATTCTAGACTTTTAGGGAAAGAATGTATGATGTAAACATAAAAATATGATGAATAAAAAGATTTTTGCAAACATATGTGACACAAATATATATAGAGATGCATATATAATCACAAACGAACAAAGTAGAATAAGTAAATAAAAGGAAACAGAGTTTAACGAAAATAAAACAACGTTAAAGAAAAAGAAAAACGAAGAGATCCTAAAACTAAGGTTTATCCATTCGACGCAGAAGTTCCATCATCATGTGCTTCATCTCAATCAGCTTGGATTCATGAATGTCAAGACGCTGTTCCATGATGTCGAGTCTGGATGAGCTTGACTGAGTAGAACTGGAAGGAACATTCTGAGCAGCTTGAGGATCTGGAATGGAAGCAGAAGCATCAGGAGTAAACACAACTGGTGCAAGTGCTTGGCATCTAAGAGCTTCAGCCTCAGCTTCAAGTCGCTCTGCCTCAAGTCTGGCTTGTTCAGCTTGAGCTGCTGCTTGACGTGCAGCTTCTTCTGCTTGAGCTTTCTTTCTCTTGGCTTCTTCAATGGCTTCAAGAAGCTTGTGTCTCTGTTCTTGTTCATGAAGAGCCACCCTTCGAGCAAACCTTTGCTTTGCAGCCTCAATGCTCTGACTTCCCTCTGCATGCAGGAGCTGCATCATAATTGGAACTTGAGCCACTAGCCAAGTGCTCAGATTGTTCCACTCATCAGCCACACATTCAGCATTCTCACTGAGGTAGTCTGACCGTGCACATTGCGGAGCCTCAAAGAGGCTTCATGATAGAAAATATTGATGCACTCAGAGAGAGATGTGGGTTGGAGGTGAGTATAGGGAATTATGGAGAGGTTGGTTTCAGGAGAGGCTGGGTGATTGCTGCTGTGAGCTTCAGAGGCACCTTGTGGAGAACCAATGTTAATCATTTGAGCATTGGGTTCAGAGGTTCCAAGGTGAGGGTCTGAAGTTTCAACCAGAGGATGAGGTGATCTAACCGAGGATTGGTTAGACACTGATTGTTCGGGTTCAGGTTCTGGTTGAATAGGCTCTTGTTGGTTAGGGGCAGGGTGAGCTTGTTGAGCCAAAGGGTCTGCCTCTTGTAAAGGATTGGCCAAGATAGGTTCATCTGGGTCTACTAGACGTTCAGGTCTAGGGCTAGGATATCTCCTAGGGCTTGGACAAGTTAGGTAATATTCTTCCAAGGAAGACACCTTTTCTTTTCTAACCTCCATGAATTTTCTAATGGATTCAGAGTTATTGGAGGGAGAAGAATCAGCAACATTGGTTGGGAAGGATACAGGTGTATAGGCTGTGGAAGAGTCTGTATCCGTGGTTCTGGCAGCAGGACGTGCTGATGCTCTGGGAACAGAGTGATCAGACGTTCTGGGTTGTGGTTCTGTTTGGTTGGGCTCTGGTTGTTCATGGATGATGGGTTCAGAAGATAATGGGTCGTACGGGATGGTAATGAGAGAGGTTGGTTCTTCAGACCTAGAGGGTTGGTTCTGAAGCAAATTCCAGAGAGGTGCTTCAGTAGGGGAAGGTTGAAAGAATGAAGATCTTGGGGAATGTGGTGGAGTGGTGATTTGTGCAGCTGGTTGGGATTCATGAATAGGAGTGAGGGGATTTGAGGAGTGTTTGAGCATGGCAGATATAGGGAGTGCATCAAATAAATTCAAATCATCATCAGAAGCAAGTGCAGGCTTACTTGAATGTGCTGATGATCTAGTCACTCTGGCAGGAGGTTCAGTCCTTCTGACCACTTCAGCAGCTGGTTCCACCCGAGTAGGCTTCACCACGATTCTGACCTGCTTCTTCTTCTTCTTAGGAGGACCATCCTCACTATCACTGTCATCACCATCATCAGGCTTTCTCTTCGTCTTCTTGACCAGAGGGACATCAGATTCCTCTGAGGATTCTTCCAGAACCATCTTCCTCTGAGCTTTCTTCTTGGGAGGGGAAGGAAACTCTGGAGCTGGCGGCAGTCTGCTGAAGAATTCATCAAGATCAATTTCGAATCCTTGAGCCCTTAGGTCTTCAACATAGCACCTGATGGCGTCAGGATTGTCTGCCTGTGTCCACAGAGGGTAGTCATTCAGAGGCATCCTTCTGCTTCTGATCTCAGAAGATGTGTCTTCATGAGCAGGAGCAATCTTCTTCTGGACCAAACCCATCTTCTTCAGAGAATTTGCAGTGAAGACATCACTGACAATGGTGCTCAAATCCTCTACACATCCAGCATTGACCAGATCTTGCACCAGGTTGCTTTCAATGAGAAAGTCTGAGAGTAGTCTCCCAAAGGGGATATATTTGATTGCTGACTTGATGGAGGCAGTGGTGCGAGACTTCCGGATGCATTCCTTCAAGTAGGAGAACAGGAAGTAGGGAAGGCAGATCTTCTTCTGGTCTTGGATGAAGAACAACATCACCTTCTGGTTGAAGTTGATGTAGTCTGGGGAACTGCCCTTTGGTCTCTGGTTTATGCAGTTGAGCAGGATCTTGTGCCAGATCCTGAGTTTGGGATGAAGGTCCATCACCTTGTAACTCGTCTTGCCCGGTTTGTAAGTGGTGTACAGGGCCTGGTTGGTTTTGTCTTTGGTGCTGGGTTTCAGCTTCGACTCAGTGAATTGGAACCGATACCCATAAGCAGTGTCTGCACCTAGCAGATTCACGAATGACTTCTCCGTGATGATGATCTTTCTGCCAAGAATGTGAGAGACCACCTGAGTATCATCGCAGTCTGCGTGCTTCCAGAATTCCTTTACCAGTTTCTCATACACCGGTCCTCGAAGTCGGTTGAAGTAGTTTCCCCAACCTTGAGCTTGGACTTCAGGACGAAGATCATACCCATTTGCAGCCAGGTTGTCGAGGTCGAATCTCCATTCTGCCAGGACTTGAAGTTCCTCAGGAACAAATACGCAGTGAACGGCACAGCCCCGTTCTGCAATTGGAACAATCTGCTCTTGAGCTTGAACTTGTTCTTGTGCCGGGTTCTCAGAGCCCCTTTGACCCGTTGCTAGACCAACTACCATGTGAGGGAACTGAGGTGCATCTGCATTAGATCTTCTGGTTTGTCTTACCATTTTGAAGAGGTTGAAGGTTTGAGGTAGAAGATGAAGGTTGAAAGATGAAGAGAGATCGAGAGAGAAATCGAGAAAAAGGCGGTTTTGAAAAGCAGAGAGAGCGAGAGTGAAAACCGGAAGTGAAAGAGAACGTGTGTGTATAGTGGGTTTTATCAAATAACCGTTGTTGATTCAAAAAGCACTTTAAGATCAACGGCTGAAAATTAAAGATAGATAGTAACAGTAAAATACACAAATCACACACAGGAGATAAGCATATCTACACGCAATCATAACAGACTGTCACACGGGCACAAGAAACTATGCATCAGAAATTCTGACACACGTGTTGTTGTCTCAGCTTCAGAGTCAGTACTAGTGGGCACACACACTCTGATTGAGTTACCTTCTAGACTAGACATCTTCTGATCAAGAAGTATCATAGACAGAGGTTCTGATCCATCTTCACTCTGGACAAAAGTCCATGTTTAGATTTTTCAGAATAAAATTAAATCTATCATCTGCTAAGGGCTTTGTAAAGATATCTGCCCATTGATGGTCAGTATCAACAAACTTCAGAAGAAGTACGCCCTTCTGTACATAATCTCTAATAAAGTGATACTTTACCTCAATGTGCTTTGCCCTTGAATGTAGGATAGGATTCTTACTCAATGAGATTGCAGCAGTGTTATCACAATAGATTGGGATATTGCTCTCAAGGATCTGATAATCCTCCAGCTGATGTTTCATCCAGAGCATCTGAGTGCTGCATATTGCTGCTGAGATATATTCTGCCTCTGCAGTTGATAGTGCAATGGTTGATTGCCTCTTGCTTGCCCATGAGACTAGATTGCTTCCCAGAAATTGACAATTTCCGGAAGTACTTTTTCTCTCTGTTCTATCTCCAGCATAATCAGCATCACAATAACCTGAAAGCTTATACTCTGATGTTTTCTTATACATCAAGCCAAGGTTAGTGGTGCCTTTCAGATACCTTAGGATCCTCTTAACAGCAGTTAAGTGGGTTTCCCTTGGATCTGATTGGAATCGAGCACATAAATGAACACTAAATAGTATGTCTGGCCTAGATGCAGTTAAGTATAGAAGTGAACCTATCATGCCACGACTGACATACTTTACCACTTATATCTTCTTTCTCCAGAATGCATGTTGGATGCATTGGAGTCTTTGCCACTGTAGATTCCAGCATATTGAACTTCTTCAGAAGTTCTTTAGTGTACTTGCTCTGATGGATATATGTTCCTTCTGGTGTTTGATCAACTTGTATTCCCAGAAAGTACTTTAATTCTCCCATCATACTCATCTCAAATTCAGCCTGCATCATCTCAGAAAATTCTTTGCATAGAGATTGATTAGCAGAACCAAATATAATATCATCAACATAAATTTGCACAATTAAGATATCATCTTTATAAGTCTTGCAAAAAAGAGTTGTATCTACTTTACCCCTTACAAACTCATTCTCCAGAAGGAATGAGCTAAGTCTCTCATACCATGCTCTGGGAGCTTGCTTCAGACCGTAGAGTGATTTCTTCAATTTGAACACATGGTCTGGTTTCTTTTCATCTTCAAAACCTGGGGGTTGATGAACATAGACTTCCTCAGAGATATAACCATTTAGGAAGGCACTCTTTACGTCCATCTGATGTAGAACTATGTTGTGATTTACTGAGAAAGAGATCAACAGTCTGATTGCTTCCAGTCTTGCTACTGGAGCAAATGTTTCAGTGTAGTCTATTCCTTCCTGCTGGCTGTAGCCTTGAGCAACTAGCCTTGCCTTATTTCTGACTAC
Source organism: Lotus japonicus (assembly GCF_012489685.1). NCBI lineage: Eukaryota > Viridiplantae > Streptophyta > Magnoliopsida > Fabales > Fabaceae > Lotus > Lotus japonicus. The sequence continues at coordinate 8,925,975 of NC_080041.1, forward strand.
ATCTCCTTTCTCATTCAGCTTGTTTCTGAATACCCATTTCGTTCCAATAACATGGACACTCTCAGGCTTCTTCACTAAGCTCCAAACATCGTTCTTGGAAAATTGATTCAATTCTTCTTCCATGGCCAGAATCCAATCCTTGTCCTGAAGAGCTTCATCTATGGACTTGGGTTCAATTAAGGACACCAATCCTTTCAGACTCAGCAAGGTCTCTTCAGAGGGTCTGAAGGCAGATCTGGTTCTGACTGGTTCGTCTTTGTTGCCTAGAATCAATTCCTTAGGGTGAGCTGCAGTGATTCTGCTCTTCTTCAGAGTTTGTGAGTTAGAGGGACCAGCTTCTTCCTCTGGTTCATCTTCCTCTGGCTCAACTTCCTCTGGAGCTTTGCCTTTGTCAGAAACATTAATGCTTAAATCTGCAAACTTTTCAACTAGCTTTGACTGGTCAGAGTCAAGCTTATCATCAAATCTAACATGAATAGATTCTTCAATAGCCTTAGCATCAGTATTATAAAATCTAAACCCTTTAGATCTATCAGAATAACCAAGTAATAGACACTTAGAAGACTTAGCATCAAATTTATGCAATCTATCCTTAGTATTGAGAACATAACAAACACAGCCAAAAGGATGAAAATAAGAAATGTTGGGTTTTATGTTCTTCCACAATTCATAAGGACTCTTATTCAGAATTGGTCTCACAGAGATTCTGTTCTGAATGTAACATGCTGTATTTACTGCCTCTGCCCAAAAATGCTTAGCCATGCCAGTTTCTTGGAGCATGGTTCTAGCCATCTCCTGAAGAGTTCTGTTCTTCCTCTCAACAACACCATTTTGTTGAGGAGTTCTGGGACAAGAGAAATCATGTGCAATTCCATAGGAATCAAACAGACTCTCAAACTTGTCATTCTCAAACTCTCCACCATGGTCACTTCTGACACGCACAATCCTACAAGCCTTCTCGTTTTGCACTTGAGCAATGAAGGTAGAGAACACAGCATGAGACTCATCCTTGCGGGTTAGAAACTTTACCCATGTCCAGCGGCTATAGTCATCAACGATAACCATCCCATATCTCTTGCCACCTATAGACTCAGTTTTCATTGGTCCAAAAAGGTCGATATGCAGAAGTTCCAACGGCCTTGAGGTTGAGACAACATTCTTTGCCTTGAAAGGGACTTTTGTGAATTTGCCTTTCTGACATGCTTCACAAAGAGCGTCTGAAGCGAACTTCAGATTGGGTAAGCCCCTGACAAGGTTTAGCTTGCTCAGCTGAGAAATCTTTCTCATACTGGCATGCCCTAACCGTCTATGCCATACCCACTGCTCTTCATTAACAGACAGAAGGCACTTCACATTCTGAGCCTCCAACTCAGATAATCTGATCTTATAGATGTTGTTCTTCCTCTTGCTGTTAAATAGAACAGAGCCATCGATCTGACTTACAGCCCGGCGGGACTTTTGATTGAATATAACATCATAACCCTTGTCAGCTAATTGACTTATAGACAATAAGTTATGTGTTAAGCCGTCTACCAATAAAACATTATCAATGCATGGGCTACTATCTACACAAATAGTACCAGTACCAACAATTTTACCCTTTTCATTTCCTCCGAAGCCAACTTCGCCTCCAGGCTTAAGTTTCAGCTCTCGGAACATACGCTTTTCTCCCGTCATGTGACGCGAGCATCCACTGTCCAGATACCATGATTGGTGTTTCAGTGGAGCTATCAAGGATATCTGCAACATAGATAATCTTGTCCTTAGGTACCCACTTTCTGGGTCCTCTTTTGTTATTTACCCCAGAGGTTCTGATCACCTTGGGTGTCTCAACATAATATTTTAAAGGAATATTTGCATGATATTTAGTCATAGAGAAAGATCCCTTTTTAAGAGGATGTTTAGCAACTTTAGCAGGTACAGGATCAGGCAATATGGTACCAGAGGGAACAAAGCATTCATACAAGGATTTAGCTTTAGACACAGAAGGCTCATTTCTAATTGGTTTAGAATAGCCAATGCCATGCATTCCATTTCTGCTTACGCCATAGATCATTGAAGCCATTAAGCTTCTATCCACGCTTTTAGCTAGGAATCTTTGAAAAGACTTTTCATACTTAGATTCATTTCTACAATCAGAGGCATCACAGGCAACGATTTCTTCTAACTTAGCAATCTGGTTCTTAAGCACAGAGTTAGAATTTACCAAAGCATGATTTTCATTTTTCAAATCAGAAATAATTTTCTCATGTTCAGAAGGAGTCTTGGAGACAGCAGATAAGTTCTTTTTCAACTTTTTATGCTTAGACAATAAGCAGTTATACTTATCCATGATATCAGACAAAGCATGTTTCAGTTCAGAGGTAGAGAAAGAAGCAAATACCTCATTTTCATCGTCTGAGTTAGGATCTCCTTCTGATTCTGAGTCAGAGTCAACAGCTTCCTTTGACTCTGCTCCTTTGTCTTTGACAATGGCCATGAGTCCTTGGACTTCACCATCAGAGTCAACATCCTCTGACTCTGATTCATCGAATGTCACCATCAGACTCTTCTTGGTCTTGAAGTGCTTCTTTGGCTTCTTGTCTTTCTTCAACTTTGGACAATCACTTTTGTAGTGCCCAGATTCTTTGCACTCAAAACATGTGACTTCCTTGATTGAAGACTTCTTCTGGCCTGAGGACTCATACTTTCCTTTTGCCTTTCCAGAGCCTTTGAACTTGCTCTGCCTGTGCTTCCAGATGCGGTTGAGTCTCTTGGAGATCAGAGTCAGCTCATCTTCATCAGAATCTTCTGATGCTTCTTCAGATTCTTCTTCTTCAGCTTGAAGAGCCTTTGACTTCTCAACCTTAGACTTTTCAGATTTGGATTTCAAGGCTATGGACTTTTTCCTCAGATCTTGCATCTCTGAGCGCTTCAGCTCATGGCATTTCAAAATGCTGACGAGTTCTTCTAAACTCATATTCTCAACGTCTCTCGTGAGCTCTATTGAAGTCACCTAGGGCATCCAACTTTCAGGAAGACACCTGATGACCCTTATGACATGATCTTTTGTTGTGTAGCTCTTGTTGAGAGGTCGTATGCCAGCTACAAGCAATTGAAATCTGGAGAACATTTCTTCAATGGACTCATTTGGCTCCATGATGAAGGATTCATACTTTTGGATCAAAGACAATGCCTTTGATTCTTTGACTTTCTTGTTTCCTTCATGAGACATCTTCAGAGATTCAAAAATGCCTTTAGCAAACTCACGATCTGTAATCTTCTGGTACTCTTCATAGGAAATAGCACTTAGAAGAATTGCTCTTGCTTTGTGATGTTGTGAGTACAGCTTCTTTTGATCTGCAGTCATCTCTGACCTTGGGATCTTCTTGCCATCTGCATCAACTGGACGCTCGTAGCCATCCACAATAATATCCCAGAGATCTGCATCGAAACCCAGAAAGAAACTTTCCAGTCTATCTTTCCAATATTCGAACCTTTGACCGTCGAACATAGGAGGCTTTGCATTGTAACCATCTCTTTGAGTTTCACTGGTGGTGGCATCCATTGTTTTTCACACCGGCCCGGATCACTGAACACTGTTAGGTGTGGTAATCAGAACTTGCGCTCTGATACCAATTGAAGGTATGAAAAACGGTAGAAAGGGGGGGTTTGAATAACGTTTTCAGTACAAAACTTCCACCTTAAAGATTTTGACAAATCTTTCGAGAACTTAAGTGCTAAAGATAAGAGATAGAGAAGCACACAAGGATTTTATCCTGGTTCACTTGATAAATCACTCAAGCTACTCCAGTCCACCCGTTAAGGTGATTTCTTCCTTCTTAGAATGAAGGCAATCCACTAATCAGGTAAGAGTTACAACTGCACTTGAAACCTACAAGTGACTAACAATTACACTGACTTAGCTCACACTAAGATTCACTCTCTTAGTCTTCTCTAGGATCCGATCAACCTTGATCTCCTAAAGGAACTAAACAAACTGTTTATCAAAGAAATGTTTACAAGAGATTTGCTTCTAAAAAGCTAATAGTAAACTCAATGAATTTCAGATGAAAGAAAGCTTAGAATATTTTGAATATGTCTTGCGCGTATGTGTTGCTTCTCCACCGCTTCTTTCAATCTTCAGCCTCTATATATACTCCAAGGATTAGGGTTGAGCGTTGCATGGGAAATGCTACCGTTGGAGGGCAGTTCTGGAAAATCCAGCTTCTGCTGTGGCTGAGAACGTTAGGTAGGTCGTCAGGAAGGTACACTTGCTTTTGTACTTGGATAGCGACTTGACCTTTTAACCTAGGAGACTTCTGATCAGGGGAATACTTCATATTGGAACTTGTGAAGCCGGTTGATCAGAGTCAGAGGGAAAACACAGAACCTCTGACCATTGTATCTTCTGATTCTGAACTCAGAGGGAAGAACATGGCCTTCAGAGTTTCTTGCCTCTGGACTTCAGAGTTTCCACTATTCAGCTTCTGGATCTTCAGAGTCTTCTACACCATCTGAACCTTCAGTGTTTCTTGGTTATCAGAACTTCTGGATCTTCAGAGCTTCTAGCGACTGAGTCCACATCAGAGTTTGTATAGCTCCAGAACTTCTGAAGCTTTTCCACTGTTCATACTGAACATGGTGAATGCGAAAGCGTTGCTTGGGTTACTCTTTATACACAGTGCTTCTGATTTGTGTGAGATTGAGTTGAGGTCAGAGCCTGTAAATAGCACACTCAGAAAAACACGTTAGAGTACCACAATTGTTCATATCAAAAGGTTAACTTGTAATCATCAAAACATAGAGTTGTACTACTAGATCAAAACTTGATCTTACAAACATTTTACACCCGGTTTTAAGATTGAACCAAAGTTCCTAAGAAAAGTTCATTACATACATTCACAAATTTTTAAAGACCTCCTTGTAGACAACATTTTTCGTGCAACGCACGCCACCGGTTCCCATGCCATCCACATAGATTTTTAGACCTTGTCTTGAACTGACACGAGATACAGCAACATACAATTGCCCATGTGAGAAAACAGGTCGTGGTAAGAACACACCAACCCTTGACAATGTTTGACCTTGACTTTTGTTGATTGTCATTGCAAAGCAAACAGCAATAGGAAATTGTCTACGTTGAAATTTCACAGGTAAACCACCGTCTGATGGTATGATCTTCATTCGGGGAATACAAACGTGGGAACCTGCCTTTTTCCCAGTCAACACCCTTGCATAAAGCACGTTGACCCCAAGATGTTCAACAATAAGCCTAGTCCCATTGCAAAGGCCACTTGAAACATCTATGTTTCTCATCAACATAATAGGGATATCTTCTTTCAAAACCAATTTATGATCAGGAAGTTCAGAACCCTTGATATCATTTAAAAACTCGGTTGTAATCCAATTGGCATCAATCCCAACATCCTCGTCAACTTTAACTATAGTATCAGAGCTTAGATAGATCGTCTCTTTACCTGGGAATTGGGACAACATGAAGTTATTGATAGACTCAACTATTTCTTGAGTTGGCGCAAGTATTGCTTTGTCCATGAAATAGTTTTTATCAATAGTATTTGTGTGGATATCTGGATAAGTGGATGTGACAATGTCATGTATAGGATCATTTTCACAATGAACACACAGGTCTTGTGGTATTTCAATTTCACATTCACCGTCATTATAGTCCCCTATTTTACCTTCCCCAACATCAAGTATCCACTGTGCAAACAATTTAAGTTGTTTTTTTTCTTCCACACAGTTTCCAGATTGCAATCTCATGTTCTCACGCAGCCAAAGAACCTTGCAATGTTTCCATAATTTTGAAGAATTGATTGTTGCCATGACAATTTGAGCACGATCTGCTTTAGGAATTATGGGTAAAGTTTGTCGAAAATCTCCACCCAATACCACAACCTTTCCACCAAATGGTTTAGTTGGTGCGCTTTCAACATCGAAACGCATAACATCGCGCAAAGTTCGATCTAAGGCCTCGAATGCCCATCTATTAACCATAGGAGCTTCATCCCATATGATTAAACTGGTGTGTTTTAATAGCTCTGCTTTAGGACTACCTTGTTTGATATTACAACATGAATCTTCGTCTAAAGCTATTGGGATACTGAATAGTGAATATGCAGTTCGTCCCCCCGGTAGCAGCAAAGATGCAATCCCACTTGATGCAACATTTAACACAACTTTTCTCTCTGATCGAATCTTATAAGTTAAAGTCTTCCACAAAAATGTTTTACCCGTTCCACCATAACCATAAACAAAGAAGAATCTGCCAACACCATTATTGACAGCCTTCAAAACCTCATCATACACAACCTTTTGACACTTGTTCAATCTAGAAACATGGTCATCATGTTTGCTTGCCATTTCTAGTATATCAAACCTCAACTCATTAAACAATAGTATATTAGAATAAGTTGGAATGTCATTACTTTTAGGGTATGGAATGCATGGAAAGTCACGAAGACTTTTGCCATTGTCAACCAGTATCTTCTCCAACTCAATCAAACATAACGTCTTAAGAGTCTCATCATCCAATTGCAAATCTGTCAATAGTATTTTATGATTAACACTATAAAATAATATTAATAGACTTATATAAAGGAATGCAAATGGGACATACCTGGACATGATAAACGCCTCCGTCTATCGTACAAAATTCCATCTGCTAATAAACGGCATGTTTCCTGAAAGACCAAATTTGGTTGGACTATTGTGTTGGATAAAAGTAATGTCACAAATAGTTTCCTGGCTGTATACCCAGATGCCAACTCTGAACACTCATTTATCCCACCAATTGATTCTTTATCATCATCTAACAACCGCAATGCAGAGCAAGCATCTTGAAATGAAGGATAGACCACATTGTTAACTGTACGTAAATCACCATACGTTTGACACCCACGTTGTAGATTCAACAACAATCGTAGGTAGTAGACCTCACCACATCCAATTGGAATAAAATTCATTCTTCCAATTGAGAATCCTTTCTTCCAAGCTCTTTTCCCTTCATCTTAGAACTGGACCCAGCAACGTTTGTTCCACTGAAGTCATCATCCAACTTGCGATTGAGTTGCTTATAAGAACACCCTTCTCCAAATGACCTACTGCCACGCATTGTATATTTTTCACCAAGGGCCATCAATTCCAAATGACCATGGGATCCAACCTCACCAACAATCAAATGAGCTACACCCCTAACAGTATCCATAATAATAGGATCATCACACACCCGCTTGATACAGTACGATGGGTCATATTGATTTAAGTGTTCGGTTTTGTTCTCCACTTTGAACAACATCTCTCGACCAACTAAAAGTTTCTCCATTGAATGAGTGCCCCTCTTAGTGCTCAAGTCCTGCATGCCCTATTCATTATAGATTATATCATAATTGACCAATTGAGATGATGCACGAGATAACAAAGTACAGATTCTCCATGATTAGATATAAATTACCTCCACACCAGTCAACATTCCATTGAGGAATTTCCCAAGAAGATGATGAACATCAGTTTCACACAAAACAAAATCTGCAGAGTCTGTTCCATCAAACACCTCAAGTGTTACCTTGGACCTGTAATGACATCAAACAATGTGTCCATACATGAATGCACTCAAAAGAAAGTTACTTTCCCATACATGTTTAGTATTTTACTTTCCCATAACTTCTCAGTTCTCACCCTCACTTCATCATACCACATTATTTCTTCTATTTCTGTTTATGAACAATAAATCTAAAAAAATATTTTTAAGACGTCCCCACCAAATAATTTGTGATGGACATCATTGCCATCAAAGCCGTGGACCGTTCATGCACATTGAAATGTGGAAATTCCCAATTGTATTGATGCTGGTGTAGAACAATATACCAACCAATGATCATATTTCTAATTTAGCCAGAAATGATGAAGTTACGATTGGATGAGATGCTAATATCCTTTTTCAGGTCCACTAAAGCAAGACGCTCCTAATTTGGGGTATTCTACAACTGATGATGAGGAATATGCTCGAATGATGGCTAGAATGGATGAACTTGAAAAAGAAGAGCTTGCTGCAGAAAGTGCCAATCAGGGTGATCTAAATGTGAAAACTACTCCTAATTTGGGGTATGCTACAACTGATGATGTGGAATATGCTCGAATGATGTCCAACATGGATGAACTTGAAAAAGAAGAGCTTGCTGCAGAAAGCGCCAATCAGAGTGATCTAAATGTGGAAACTACTTCTGGTTTTGATAATATTTTATATCAGAGACCTATCAATAACAATCTCCAAAGTTCAGAAGTAATGCCTTAATTATTTTATTGAATTCTGATTTCAAAATCTTGTTTAGAGGCTACAAGCACAATGGTCCCTGATATCTTGAATTTTTTTCTGTGACTGCTCAAGTAGGATATTCATCAAGGTGTACAGCTGGACCAGACTAACAATAAAGTTATAGCAGCTGAATTTCCAAAAAAGCATAATCATCAAAAAGATATAGCTGATCAGTTAAATGTAAGATTCTATCTTCCTGTTATCTTAATTCACCTTTTTGTTTGTAATATAACTGTTCAGCTGAACTGTATACTTTTCATTGCAATTTTCAAAATGCAGTTTGCAAGCCTGACTGTACAATCAAAGGGCAGAGGTTTGTCTTCAATAAGTTCTTCAGTCTCTCACTTCCTTTTGTGTATGCTTGTTTTGTGATTCTGTGTGGCTATCTGTGCTGTTTGCATCTTTCTGATATAAATTTTTTCTGTTATGTCTGAACTATCAGAGGGCAATTTTTTTGCACAAAATGTGGAATCCAGTGATCCTAATGACGAGCTTCCCATAATTCCTAAAGAGAAGATAGCTCAAGCAGCTACTGCATCGAAAATGGAGGTATGTATATCTTGTGATGTAATCTCCATCCTTTTTGCTTGTTGTATTGTGGTTATACTAGGGAGAGTCCAGATCTCTCAAGTACTTTGGAGGATAGAGTGATCTTAACAATAGCATCCTGCTGGGTCTCTGTTTAGTATCTCATAGATGTTGTATCAGAGGCAGTTTCTGCAATAATGGTGCCCCCATTAGTCATGAATCAACTATCTAAAAGCTTAAGCTGTTGAATGAAGGCACATGAATGGTTTCATATGACACGTCTAACACCATTGTTTGATTCCGGGATACTAAGGTATCAAATAGTGAGATTAAAATGAGAGAGCTAGAGCTAGGAAACATTTTGAAAGTTAGCAAAAGTATGTTATAATGAGTTGACTGGAAACCAAAAGTAGAATAATTAGTGCGTTGATTATAACTCTTTGAACAGTGACTTAAAATGTTTCAAAGAGCTTGATGGGAAACCATTTAAGTGCTTCATTTCAGGAGAGTTGATCCTGATGTGTACAATTATTTCCTTTGCAGGTTCAAAACCAAACTTCACAACCATCATTTGATAGTAGCAAGGTGTGTTAACACTTTAGTCTTTTCTTTCACTAGTCACATTATGCCCCTGCAGAATGTTGTGCTGCAGGCGAGGGGTGTTCATCGGATTGGATCGATCCGATGAAACCGACGAACCGAACCGAACCAAAGCAATTGGATTGGTTTTTTTTGTTATTTGGTTAAAAACCGATTCAAACCGATAAAAACCAATGAAGATTGGTTCGGTTCACGGTTTGAAAAATTAAAAACCAATGAACCGATGAACCGAACCGATGATAAATGTTTATTTATAAAATATTTAAATATATATATATACATGTGTTTTTTAAAGAAATGTTTTGAACAAAATATTGTTTATGTTAGACTTTTTATGTTTGTTAGACTTATTATGTTTTTGTTTTCCATTATTAATTTGTAATGGTAGTAATATTAAATACTACTTTAAGCATTTATACATTGTTAAGTACTTAAGTTGTTGATTATGAATTATGGATTATGGATTTGTGATTAAGCTATGATTGAGTGATTGATTTTCCATTTTTATGCGTAGTTAAGTTGTGAATCATATGTGTTTGCTATATATTTATAGTTGTGAATTTGATATTTACCAAAAAAAGTTGTGAAACCGATGAACCGAACCGATCCAAACCGTTCATCATCGGTTCGGTTCGGTTCGGTTTTGGAATTTTTTTTACTAACAATCAATTGAAACCGAACCAATGAATTTTGATTGGATCGGTTTTTGGTTTCACCTAAAACCGGTCCAAACCGAACCGCGAACACCCCTTTAATTTGCAGCAGAGATTCCAGGATCAAAAAGTTTGATTATCATTCCAAGTAGATCAGGTATAGCTGTGGAGAACTGTGGAGCTATAGCATGTGAATTAAACGACCTCTGGACAAGTATACTTGATTGGTACAATTGCAGGAACATGTTATCAATACTGTCCTCGACAACGTTCTCTCCATATTTTCTCTCATGCATTTTATCAAACACATTGTGTGTGTCATTAGGAACCGGGTCAGGTAAGTAGTTAACTGAGTTGGAATTCAAGTTAGACATATTACCAACCGACAATTGCAGTGTAGTAACATGAGAATCTAGATACTGAGGAGATAGATGACAAGTCACAGCTACCTTAGATTCAGACTCGTGCAGATCCTCCGCATATCTTGCTATGGAGGCATCCTTGTGCTCGACGACTGCTGTTGTTACTGAGGCTCGATCCTCTGTAGATTTTAGCACTTGGATTGTTTGAATTGGAGGCTGAATCACTTTGTAGTCTCTATCACAGTCTCAGCGGATTTTGCACAGGGAGATGGTGTTCTTTCCTCTATTTCCCTTCCTGACAACTCCTCACCACCATCATGGCTTACCTTCTCACCTTTTCTTGGAGGCACAACAACCGTTGTGTTCCCAAGCCTAGTCCCTCTGGATGCTGCAATATGCTCAGATCTGAATTGTATAAACTGCAATTTAAACACTTTTCTAAATTTTTCCCATGAGTCAAGCTGGTGCCGCCACAGTTGGAACCATGTCAGCGCAAAGCCCTCTAGATATAGCAGTATGAAATCAAATCGAGTTTCTAGTGGCCATGGGTCATGGGTGATGTAGGAAATACAACTCTGTGTTTAGCAGCCAAAAGTTCGGATCATGTCCAGAGAACTTGATGAGTTTCAACGGAGGAGAGGGAATTGAAGGTTGATGATAGTGTGGTTCTGGGAAATGGTTGTGTGGACCGGGTGGGTAGGAAAAGCTTTGGAGTGGCTGTGGATAATAGCTGTACTGTGGAGTAGTAGCCATTAGTGAGGTAAGGTGGAGGCGTGAGTGCATGATGAAAGCACCAATTTGGTAGAGAGAAACTCTAAGCAAAATCAAAGGAAGAAAACCAAAAGAAAACTAAGAAAAGAAGATAAAGTAAAAGTTTGTCAATTTTCTTATTATCTATCTATCTATCTATCTATCTATCTATCTATCTATCTATCTATAATCTATCTATCTATAATCTATAATCTATAATCTATCTATAATCTATCTATCTATAATCTATAATCTATCTATAATCTATCTATCTATCTATAATCTATATAAAAGCAGAGTTTCTGCAACCTTGGGGGAAAAAAAGTCCTTCAACAATTTATTCCAAAAATTATGAAAGTTGGGCATGAATATTTTTGTAAAAAAACATTTTATTTCACTCAGATTTGATCTCAGCCGTTGATTCACAATTGTACCAGTTTCACTCCTTCTTTTATTCATTCAAGGCTTTTCAGTTTCGACAAAATAGAAACCCCTTCCCCTTTCATCTTCTCTCAGGCGTTTCTCTAGGTTTCAAAATCGTTTAAAACCTTCTACAGAGAAGCCGTGTTTGCTGCTTTTCCGTGTCTGCCTCTGATTTCCAGCACCTCCTCGACTCCCTCCCTCGCCCTTCCACCGCCATTTGGAACACCGTTATCATCGGCTTCATCTGCAACCACATGCCCCTCGACGCCCTCCTCCTCTACGCCCACATGAGAACCGCCACTTCCCCCACCCACTTCGGTTCCTACAGAGAACCCCCAACATATGCCTCGCGGATTTGAGTTCACCATGACGTTTTCTTCCCTGTGTCGATCGCAGACTTAGGAATCAGCCCCCACTTCCTCCCTTCGAAGAGACATTGGCTATGGTATCTTCTTTTGTGGTCGATGGGTTTCTTTGGAGATCCCCCAAGCCATGTTTGCTGCTTATCAGGCACATGATCCTGCGCCGTTTAGGTATGTATTTGATCTCTGGTGGTGTTTTGCTATTAATTCAGAAATAAATTATCTGATTTCGTTTGTGATATGCTAGGATTCATAACTGATATCGATGTTCCAGCGTTTCCAGTATTTGATAAACGTTTTCTTTGACATTCGTTCGACCTCAAGGCTACCTCCACCACCATGGAAGAGATTCAACGGAATCCAGCGTCGACATTCAACATGACGGTGTTCTATCGTCGACTTGCAACCAATTGCAGAGATGACCAGCAAGCGATTGAGCAGGTTCTCCTTCAATTTCGTGCCCCTTCCTTGAAAAAGTGTCAATGATAGAAAAATTAGAAATTGGTTTTTGGGTCTCTTTATTTGTCACCTTTTATTTATCTTTTCATGATAATTTTGCTTCTTTTGTTTGCAGAACTTTACGAGATGGTCTACAGATCCTGATACAACTAATGTGAACATACCCCCATACATGATGTAATTTAAACATGCACATACATGCTACCGTGTTCCCACTAGATGCACATTCAAGGCTTGAAAAATGCAGATGATTTACTTTATATGGTGAGTTTAATTTCAGCTTTATGTAATTTGATGGCTCTTTGACATATTTTGTGGACTTACTATAGTTTCTATTTAATACAATGAGCTAACCGATGGTCACAACATCCTTACTTTTTTCTGTTCTATTCTTTTTCTTTTTGTAGTGTCTATGCAGCTATACTCACCACTTCAACCACCTGCTTTCATAGCAGAATTATTTCTTTGGCTGATGACAGTTTTTACCAAATTTTGTGCGTTATATTGGTCAGTGTGAAGGCTCCAAACTGTTTTAATTCCTTTTATTTCTTCCTTCCTCTTTTGTGCATAAATGGGGTTTCTTGCAGCGTCAAATTTTCTTTCATCTTATGTCTAATTTTTTTTTTGTTACATTCATCTTATGTATGTTCCCATTGATCTTTTCAAAAAAAAAATGTGTTCCCATTGATAGTGATCAGGATATAGAATATTAAATTGAGACCACCATTTATAGCTTTCTCCTTTATCTTCTTATAAAAAATGACTGATGGTGGTTGTATGCAGTTCTGGAACCACAGAGGGAAGACCAAAAATTGTGCCCTTAACAAGCCATGTGGCTCCGCCGCTGCTGTGCGTCTCGGCTGGGTTCATCATGGTGTAAGGTTTCTTTCTCTGCAATTGTTCTTCTGAGATTATCTTCTTCCTACTGAATTTGCATTGAACTCAGTCACTCACCAATTACATTGGCTGAGGCCTATAAATACATTGTTCTTGATTGTGGTATTGAAATTTCTTTCCCCCCCTCCCTCCCTCTCTCTCTCTCTCTCTGTTGTCCCTGAAAGGCCCAAATTTTTTTGTCTCTGATATTTGATTCCCTTAGTTCTTAGGTAGCTAAATTGTAGAACGATTGTCTGCTATTGTTATCTGGCTGATAGTAGAATTAGGACTATCAATTATTGTTAATATTGAATTTTCTCCATACATTTCGCTTTTTTTGTGAACGAAAGTTTGTTGATCGAAAGATAATAGCATGTTTTATGTGCTTCTCCATTTAGAATCCATGAGTACTTGATGCATGTAAATGTTATCTCTGATTTTTTGTTTTGTTCTCATATATGTTTTAATGGGTTGCTTTAGCCTGATTTCTATCATGGGTTACATTATGCTACAGGTGGAAGAACCCAATCATGCTTACGCGTCTCATCGATTAAGTGCCAACCAAAGTTCATCATCACTAGCCCCTCCTTTTCTTGAGTGTTTTTAATATAGGTTTGTTTCTAAATTCATTCTTGAAATAATTCACTTTTTATGGTGCCTGTCATTTGGCACAAAAGTGTGCAGTTAGAGGACACATTAACCAAATGTCTATCCTCACAACCTTTCATGATTCAAGTGGATTTCTTAGATCACATGCCTCAGCCAAAACATTTTCCAGTTGCTCAATTTTAGTTTTGGGCTAAATTGAGAGGGTATGTTGGTCATGGCTTCTCACATTTTTGTCTACCACCCATGTTTTTCTTATAACAACTTGATTTCTGTTTTTATGAGTTTATTAAAAAATTTGTGTATAGGAAAAATATGCTTTATGTATGACAATAAAGCATGGATTTAGATTACATTCAACTTATGGATATGAAATAGCAAAATTACCATCCGTATATGGTTCAATTGTTGGTAGTGACTGATATGAGAACACGTGTTGGGATATTAGGTTCAGATCAAGTTCTAGCGGTTGGTGTGAGCCTAGAGATAGAGAGCGTATTTGCTATAATGGAGCAGCATTGGAAGAACCTGAACCAGGTAATCATAATGGATATATTGCTTACAATTTATTATGGATATGAAATAACCAAATTAATATTCTGACTTCTGGGTCAAATTCTTATTTTTTTTTATTTATCAAAAAAATGATTTTGAAGGGACCATAGTGATGATAGACCTGAGATCTACCTAAAAAGTGAATGTGAAGAAAAGCAAATAAGACGGATTTTAGTGTTAGAAGCCTGCTATCATGCTTAATCTTTATGCCTATTTTGTGAACTGGATCATTTTGACTTTTTCGTTTAGCCATTTGCAACTGTAATTTGGTTTCTCTTTTGCTGCTATTGTAACATTGTTATTCATATCTCAAGGCTAAGCTTGTATATTGTGATATCACTGATACTTCTCTTGAAGCATAAATGTGAGAAAATATGTGGGGCCTTTAGGCTAGCAGTGTTCTCATATGATCAATTACTTGGAGGTCAGCATCAGTATCTCTAATTACTGAATTAGTACTAAATACTATCTGTATTATCAATCAGTTTTTACATCAAAGTAAGATGTGCATGGTCTAGAGAATTAATGGAGTGCCAAAAATTAATAATGGTTATAATCCTGCCCCTTGGATGTTGGAGGTTACTTTACAAGCACAAGAAGCAGCTCTTGGAGTTAATTTCGATGAAATATACAAGAATATCATCTCCATGTCATTGGAAAACTTGATTCAGATGTTTGGAAGCAAACACTGCTCTTTAACACAGAATTTTTTTATGTATGAGGGTTTGTCATGATACAAGAGTTGGGTGCTCAAAAGGGAACAGGTAGATCTTGGAATGGGAGGAAGTGGATATGAGGGGAATGCTATGTCATGTGTAAAAATGATTAAGAATGGAAATAAAGAATAATGGATGGAGAGAAAATCTTTATATGATTCCAGATAAACATTTTGTTCCTTCTTTGGTTTATTTTTTGCATTCTAATTTCTTTAAAGCATTCTTTTAATCTTTTTATGCAAAGCTTTCTGCATTTTGTTGAGTATGTGTGACTCTAATGTTGTTCTCTTCCTTTCGTTCTTTGCTTTAGTTTTTGGTGCTACACTTTATTTAATGTTGTAGTTCATTTGTTTCTTTCATAGTCCTTTCTCTTTTGTTGATTTCTCTTTAGCCTCTTTTTGTCTTTCAATTTTTCTTTATAATTATTCTATCCTATTTTCAAGTAATTAGTGGGTACTATGTTTAATTGCTTTGAGGACGGTGACAGTTTTGAAAGGTAAACCCTGTAATGCAATTATAGACCTCATCCCTATTCATAGTTGTTTGATTCTTAGTTGCCTATTTGTGCATTGTATGTGTGTTGTGGTGTGACTTTCACTATGCACTATGCAGTACTTTCAAAAGTCTAAACCGGGCAAAATCAGTGAAAAAAAGTTATAACTTTTTTTTTAGCTTTATAAATTATCTCTCTTTGTTAGTAACTGTTAATTAGACTATTTTTACCAAGTAGCTAGGCTACCTCAGTATGTGATCTAATTCTTGGGTTATGTAGGGGTAATAAAAAATGAGACAAAATATAGGTGATGTAAATTAGGTGATTTATTATTTGGGACATTAAGAGTCCAACCAAGTGCCTCTCAATTTGAGGTTAAGGATGCTTTTAGACACCTTACTCTGCAGGTTTTATGCATATTCGTTGACTGAGGGTTCTTTTAATATTTACTATTGTTCCCATGCCCACCTGGATTGCTTTTCCATTTTCCATTTACTTGACTGAGGTTAAGTATGATTTTATGAAATTCTCTCCTTTCTTTTCTCTAATGCAGCTGCTTACTTTGTCTCTTTGAAATTTGAGTGCTTGATGTTATTTGATCATTGGATTAATCTGATGAGAGGGGATGCTATTTTTTAGAAGACAAAAACATTGATTTTGGTGTTTTATTGTGTTTCAGTACCAAGGGAGCAAATGTGAGGTGCAGTTTCAGCAAATCTACAAATCTTATGATATGATATCCCCCTTCCCCATTTCTGGCATGCTCCTCCTTTTTGCATCCCTATGACTATACACTCAACATGGCTCTTGACTAAATGCAAGGAAGTTACCTTCATACTGAAAAGAAGGCAGTTTTAGTTACACCTTGGCCAGCCACATAAACTAAAAAGCAGAAAAATTATGTAGGCTTTGGATGTCATGCTGACTTAGCATCTGGAGTATCTTCATATGATGGGCATCTGAAGCAAATCAAGTAACCAAATAACTAATTTGCATGTAAATCATCATTGTATCCTATCCTACCCCTTTTCACTATTTGTTTTTTATATTCTAGAACTTTTTAAACTGCCAAATAACTGGCTACTAAAAGACATGATAATTGTTATTTAAAGTTTGTGTACATTATTTAGTGCAGAATATCCGACAATGGGACCCATTCTTATGATTTTATTTTATTTTTATCTTTTATTCGTGATTAAATCAAGGAGTAACAACTCTTCCATTAAAATGCGAGTCTCTAATTGTAAGTTAAATGTCATCTTCATCAGTGTTATTCCTTTAAAGTCTGTTAAACTCCTATAGAGTGGAATATGACCTATCTCCCTTTTTTCACAGTGAAGAAAGCTTTTGGTGATCGAAGAGATTTGAAAGCAATTTTCAATTTCTTGAGGTTATATCTTTAACTACGGGCTCTATACATTAAAAGGTCACTAATGTGTGCACTCAGTAAAATAAAATTCAAATTTATGATTTAAAATAAATTTAGTTATATTAATCTATAAAATAACTTTAATAACACAAAATTAAAAAAGAATTATACTAAAAACAAAAATGAATATCCCCGTGCATCGCACGGATAAAAGGACTAGTACTATATATAAAGGGAGAGTTTTTGCAGCCTTGGGGTAAAACAGTAATTTGAAAAAATAAATGTACATGAACTTAATTTTTTCATGGGTAATTTAGTAAATCTGAATATAATTAGTTAAAGATTACATCATGGCCATCTGTTACTTTCAATCATCGCCGTCTGTTTCGTTTGTTCTGTATCTCGCTTGAATTCTTTTGAGTCTTTTCGTTTTCACCTTCTCCCTTTTCATCTTCCTTCACCTGTTTCCGTTTTCACTCCTCTTTTAACCTTCCCTTTTGCCTTCGTGACACTCACTTTTTATCTTCTGTCCATGACCATTGAGGTGTCATGGAGGTTGTCCGGGGTCTGTAGTGAGGGTGAGGGTTTTGGCAGCGGCGCGGAAGACGGAATGGCGACAGGACTGGCGAAACGTCTTTCTATTATCCTTTGAAACCCCATTCACGTGAGAGAAGATCCTCAATCAGGTAAGAACTGTTTCTTCTCCTCACTAATTTAGATCTTTGCACTAACATTTCAGCTTTTTCTACAAACTCTCTCTGTTCTGCTCTATGTCAATTCCTTTTCATTTTTCCTTTCAGAACCTCTTTTCCGCTGCCGCTTAGCAAAGCCCACCATCTGTTTCGCTCTTTGTCAATTCATTTTTATTTTGCCGTTCAGAACCCTTTTATGCTTTCCATTTTTTAACTTTTTGCATCTTCGTTATCTTTCTAACTCCTTTTTCGTTTCTCTTATATTGTGCAGTGCATTGTTGTTACTGTTAGGAGCTTCATTAACATGCCTTTTCTGACCCCTTGCATGTCTATTCATTACTTTCAGGTGTTTTTCCAGCAAATTCCATCCTTTGGGTGAGTACAATGAAGTCTTTTTTCCTTATTATCGTATTTTGTTCATCACTAATCTTATTGTCTATTTTAGGGATCCAAACTTTCTCAGTTAAGGTATTCCATGCTTTTGATTTTTGTTTGATTCGTGTACTCTCTTGATTTGCTTTTTCATGTGTTATTTGAAATCAATACTGCAATCTGATTTAGGGTGCCATCTCCTCTTCTCCAACTCCGATAATAGAAAGACATTTTCGGAGGATCTTCTCCCCTTTCCAAGTTTCTTTATGGGTGAATAATACTCTATATTTCTAGCTAAACAATTAGGGTGGTTACAATTGAATTTATGTCCTTTGAATTCTATAATCAGTTAAAGGATGTGTCAAATTTTTTACATATGATAAGCTTTGGCCTCTTTACACCATTCATTGCTATTCTGTTGTGATTTTTCACCAAAAGTCCCTTCTGATTGGTCTAAAATAAACATTTTATGTTTCCCTTTCTCTTCATTTTAGATCAAATATGTAAGTGGCTCATATGATTCTGGCAATGTCTTCTTCTTATTGAATACAGAGAATTCAAAGCATGAATCTTCGAGAATAGTATAGAGTGTTCATCGCGGAGGCTTTTCTATCTTTCACTTTCAGTTTTTGGTAACTCTTCCTCCAAAATTGGTTACTCTTCCCTTTTAGTTTTGGTAAATTTGCCATTTTAGTATTGCTAACTTTGCCTGCAATTCATATTTTTAAAATTGGATTTGTGATATTATTGGATTTGTCACTTATTACATATTACAGGTTTATTTATAAATCTTGATAAATAGAATATTTCTTTTGCTTTGTGTTGTACCCTTTTAAGTTTTTGCTCTCATTTGTACCTATTTTTGTTTGAATGATGGATTGCTTTGTTCAAATCTGGTGCCAAAAAAGACAAATTAGAAATTCTATTGAATTCTATTATTATGTTGTTCATTAAAAACTTTTTGTTTGTGCTGAAATCACATTAATTTGAGCCCTTTGTCAGTGGTGGATTACTTTTGTGTGCAACTACCGTAAGTTGATACCTCTTTGATATTCTCCAAACCATATTAGCAGTTTCAGTTTAAAATTTGTTTTTTGTGAACAATATCTAACATTTATTATGTGTGGTGAACAAAAGATTTAAGGCTTTATTTTATAAAAGCTTTTGAGAAATGATTTAATTGAGACCATGTCATGTGAAATGTGATATTTCTCTTTTGCCAAATGCACCTGCTGCCAAGCTAACATTGAGCAGTTTGATTCTCCGGAGAAATCATAAGGTAATATTAGAAATCTTGCCCACTGCTCTCATTCTCCTGGTGGACTGGTGGTAACATAACATGCTATAACTTTTATGGTGGTAAACTTACTCTCAATGTGTATTTATGCAGTTCAATCTAAAAGGCCTGCATACCCATCATTAAATACAATGACAATAGTTTGGGATAAGTTGGAAGCTTTGGTGAAAAAGGAGAATTTGCAGCTAAACCCTATCTTCTACTTTTTTGGGGGTAAATATTTAAGCTTAACTAACCACCTTATTTCATTAAAGTTATCTCAGCAAGATTGCTTTATTTTTCAATGTTTTTGTTTATGTGATTATCTTTTCATGGATTTGGATTACCTTGATGGTGTGGAGCTAATCAGCTGGTGGTGCACAATTTCTTGCCAGCAGCAAGTCCAAATCAATGGCAAGCCAGTACATGGGTGGACTATTTGCAGTGATTTGAAAACTAAACGATATTGTTAAAATTTGAACTTGGGGGGACTGAAATTAAATTTTGGTTAAAATAGATGTCCTAAATTATAAACCAATTTCATTATATGTTTCCAGAAAAAAAATTAGAAGATTACGTACATCATGAACTAATTGTGTGTTAACTCTTATGTAATATATTATTTTTTATATATAATATTTACGTAATGAGCCAAGCAAGTCATATGTGAGATTGTGAGTCAATCATTTTGTGCTTGCTTATCCCTTTTCCTTTGTCAACTTTGCAGCTAGAGTCAAATTGAACATTACTTTTGCTTTCAATAGAGTGGAAAGGAATAGGATCCAAGAAGGTGGAAGGAAGTCCTCCACAAGGTATGAAGTTGAAGAAATGAGAGTATTGATTCAGTACATGAGAGTTCAAATTCACTCACCGTTTATAAGTAATTTAAGGGGTGGCCTTTATGTTTCCAAGTCCCTCTATAAATGCCTATATAGGGATTTTTGCCTTTCAAACTGGGAACTGGGAACATCACATATCACTACCAAATTGAAGTAACTTTGAATTTAAAGGGCCCTTTGAATGTTTTTGCTGGAGTAAATATGTGAATATTTTTTTTTTCCATTTACTTTTGCATTTGTCAATATGGGTCAGCCCATATGAGTTGGGTTGAAAACGGGTTGAGTTGTGTCAACCTGGGTACAAATTTAACAAAAAAAACACACAAAAGCCAAAAATGAATATCCCCGTGCATCGCACGGATAAAAAGTACTCCCTCCGTTCCTTAATATAAGTCACATTTTTTGAAAAAAATTTGTTCCTAAATATAAGTCACTTTCTAATATCTAGGAAGCATTAAATAATTTTTTTCAAATTCACCCTCATATTTAATATGAAAGAGATTATGAACTTTTTGAATATTAACTTGGAGAGAAAAAATCATAGGAAAGTAAATAAGGGTAGTCTAGGAAAGCTAATCATTTCCTTTACAAATTTATTGTTACTAACTACTTTTCTTAATCTAAGAGAATTAGTTATTTGTGACTTATAAATAGAAACAGAGGGAGTACTAGTCATTTCATAATGGAAACCATACAACTTATACTAACTATTAGGACTGTTCATGGTTCTCTCAGAACCGAAGCTAACAAAAAACCGAACCGAAAACTGAACCGTTAAGAACCAAACCGTTAAGAACCGAACCGAACTCGAACCTAAATTTAAAAACCGGTTCGGTAACCGAACCAAAATCTCAAAACCGGTTCGGTTCCGATATATCCATTTATCCTGTTTCCACACAACCAATAACCAGTTAACCACATTCCAAAGTCCTGAACCGAGAAGTGAGAACCAGTGATGAGTGAACCCTAATTTCAGCGCCGCGCCTCCTGCTCCTCCCGCCAGCCGCCTCGCCACCTCCTCATTCCGGCAGCGCCTCCTCCTCCTCCTTCCGGTCGCGCCGCCGTCACCTTGACCACGGCCAGCACGGCAGAACCGCTGTCACCTTGACCACCGAGCTCAGATTCTTCCCACCAACAACGACGTTCCAACGCAGGTGATCTGAGGTCGTAGGTAAGCTTTCTATTTGTTTGATTATCTATTCATTGTAGTTTCTGATCTGGGTTTGGTTCATTTTTGCTGATTATTTGATGATTGCTTTTCTATAATCGTTTGTGATGCTCTAATTATTGGCTCAAAAACCAGTTTAACTTTTGAGCTGAATTGAACTGCACCCTTAATTGTAATTAACATGTTAATAAGCTCCCTAAATGTAGTTTTCCTTCGGTTGTTATTTGACATTGGGGGGTTGCTATATGTTATGTTATAAGTATATATCAATAGCTCTTTGAATGTAGCTTTCCTTCGATTGTTATTTGAATCCCTTGTGAATTTTCAAAAGCATCCTAGTATTGTTTAATCATGTACCATTGTACCTAATATTGTTTTTATCTGGTAGATCTGCTTTTGATATTTAGTATTTACAGTCATGTTGAGTTCATTGTCTCATTTGCGTAAATTTGCCAGGTTGAAGTCCCAGATGCTTTGTTAGAGCTGTACTTGCTGCTGAGATTGACACAATTTGATAATTAGAGGTATATGCTGATTTGCAGGCTGCAACACTGATATAACTTGTTCTTTTGCTGCTATTTGTGTCTTAGAATCACTATCTTTTGCTGTAATCAGCCAATGTAGTTATGTGCTTGTTGCTTTGATAAGTTGCATCATGACAATGTAGTTTTTTGAATAGATGTCGTCACCAAGTAACCAGATGGATTCCGAGTTCCAAGAAACTATGCAAGATTCAATATTTTCTACACCAGTTACTAACACTGGAGTTGATGTTACATTCCCACCACATCCTAGCACATCAACTGGCAAAAGGAAACAACCCTCAGAAGTGTGGCTCCACTTTTCACAACAGCCTAATGATAAGAGAAGGGCTGCGTGTAACTAATGTGGTACTCTCATTAGTAGGAATGGAACAAGTACTATGCGGACCCATTTGATGAGATGCTCGCAATATCCAGGCAGTGAAAAAAATAAGAGAAGAAAAGATGGTCCATTTCCGCAGGCTGCAGAAGGACAAGTAGGAAGTGGCATTGTTTCTTCGCCTACGGTCTTTAAGTTTGACCAAGACATATGCCGAACATAACTTGTGAGGATGTTTATTGCTGCTGAACTTCCATTCCGGTTTGTCGAAAATGAAGCCTTTCGCCAGTTTCTGAGTGTTCTGCAACCGCGATTTGCTGTCATTTCGCGGTCTATTCTGAGGAGGGACATTGAAAAAATGTTTATTGACGAACAAGTGAAGTTGAAAAGGTTCATGTCCAAACATTGTGGTAGGGTGTGTCTTACAACAGACACATGGACTTCTGTGTAGAATTATTGTTATATGAGTTTGGCTGCGCATTTTATTGATGATGATTGGAACTTGCAGAAAAAGATTATAAACTTTCGGAAAGTTACGGGACATTCTGGAGTGGTTATATCTAACAATGTCGAGTTGTTTCTGAATGAGTGGGAGCTAAGTCAAGTCTTGACTATAACTGGGGACAATGCTACATCTAACGATTCTGCGATTGACAAGCTTAAAAATAGTTTCTTGCCATTGAACAGGGTGATTTTGAATGGTGAGTATCTTCACATGCGTTGTTGTGCGCATATACTCAACTTGATTGTCAAAGAGGGTATGAAAGAGATTGATATTTCTATTTTGAGGATTCGAAATGCTGTGAGATATATGAAGTGCTCTACTAAAAGATTTCTAAAATTCATGAGCTATGCTGAAAGTGTGCATATATCATACAAAGGTATGCTGAGTTTAGATACAGATACTAGGTGGAATTCAACATACACAATGTTGGAGGCAGCTGTACAATATGAGAAGGTTTTTGTGTTGTATGAAGCACGAGATTCCAAGAATTAAAAAAGATGAGAAAATCTTTGTATGTGAAAGCCTCACAAACACTCGACTCCAGAACAAGTCCTCTTAGGCCTCAATCGCATTGAAACAGCTTGGCTAACGAGTTTTTGCCTAAGAATGCAGAGTAGCATACAGGAAAAGAGAGTATGGAAGAGTGAAACTGGTGTGAAAGGGGTGACCCTTTGAAGGAGTTACACTCCTTGATTCATAATCAGTCATAACAGCAGCCACTCTTTCTTTGTCTCTTTCTCTCAAAACTTACTTTTCTTCTGAGGTCTATCAATTTGGTCTGACCTGCTAGATTCTAAAGAGGGAGCAATGGAATCTCGCATGGAAGCATTGGAGGAAGCTGTGGAGATGTTGAAGAAAGTAACTTGGGATCAAGGTTCCCAATTGGCTAAGATAAAGACACGGCAAGAGGAGCTTGATGAAACAAAAACATCGAGATCCTCATGGGAAAGCAGGCACAGAAACAAGGGCCATATGAGGAGGAAGGAACCAGCAAACAACCAAATTTTGAAGGATCGAAGATGAGTGAAGAACTTGTGGAACAGGCAAATCCTGAAGGTAAACGTTTGACGTGAAGGATGACGAAATCCATTCATGGAGAAAGAAGCTGGAGTCCCAAGGGAGATATAACTTGCTTTTATCAGCATGGACAGGGTGCTTTGCATTAGTTTCGTTTCCTGAGGTAGATGAGTCCAGAACTATCGTGGGAGGACTTCACAGCAGCAATAACTCAGATTTGGGGGAAGAAGCATGGGAAATTTACATGAGCATGCCTCTACCTTAATGCAAGGAGGCACCATTGAAGATTATATGCAAGAGTCTTGGCTCAAGCAATTGCACTCCCAGATAACCAGTTACTTGATTTTTCCTTAGGTGGGTTAAAACCAGAAATAAGATTACCAGCTTCTTTCTAAACGGTCACACAAAATGCTCCAAAACAAGTGTAGTAATCTCACAGACTAAAATATGGTAAAAAAACCTTGTATGCTTTACTCGCAACTGAATATGAGCACTTAAATTTTGCAAAAACTCGTACGACAGCCAACTTTATAGGCAAAGATACTGCAGGTGTATTCACCATGTTAAACAACATCTCCAATGTAATACATGCAAAATCATCTGAATATCTCACAGAAGCATCCAGCAGCAAATAATGATGCTATTACCTGTAAAAAACTAACATAAAAAAGTATATACAAGGAAGTTTGACTAAAATAATAAGAGCTCAAAAGAAAAGACAACTAGGGGAATGCCACAATGTAATCAAACTACATTATAATGTGAAAAAGGCAATACATTGTCCAATAATTGTCAATTCACCCATGTATAATCTCACACATATTGATGTGTTTGGGTAAATAGCTTAGTTAAGTGTTTAAGGTAAGCTATATTCATAAGTTAACCAAACACGTGCAAAAGTGCTTATGCTACGAGATAACCTCAAATAAGCTCTTTCAAATGCAGCCTAAATTTAGTATGCAGTTTTCGGTCGCCATACAATTGCAGAATTTACACAAGGAAAAAATGACTAGGTGCTAAAGTATCAGAATGATATATTCACATATAATACTCCATAATTGACAGATTTTATTGATGAAATTAGAATTGGACCACCAGAACCACAGCAACAGTAAATTACACTTATGTTACCTCACAATCATGAGTTGAAACGAGGCTGGAAAGTATCAAGTATCGTATTTGAACATTATCATTGTCAAAATCAGCCCAGCAACCAAACAGAACCAAAGCCAGTGCCTTGGACTCTGAATCTCCATTTTGGAAGACAGATTTCACTCTCTTCAACATCTCCAAGTGGTTAGCTACTCTAGCCTTTGATAGCAAGCCCTTACACTGCTTGTGTTTCCCATTATCACGGTGCTTTCGTTCAAACAAGAAAACCCTGACAATAGAAAACCTGATTTCTTTGTCACCTCCTCTAAAGGCATCAGCAAGGCGTAAGAGGATGGCATTGGCAAACAGCCTATCTTCTCCTGGAACAAGGCCAAATATGGCATTGGAATCAATACCAGACTCGAACTCTCTACTCCATAGCTGAAGGTGGGGCCCCAATTTCAATATGGCTTTGACAGGTACACCTGATGAAAGATGAGACTCGGTGAAAACACAAACATAAAAAAAAAAACATAAGAAATTAATAAGAAATAAGAAAGAAATGGCTATGTGACCTGGTTTACTAGAACGGAGGCCCTTCTCAAGTTGGATGCTCCATTCCATGGCACAAGCAGCACAAGTTGGTTCCATGGTAGATTCCCTTATGCCTAGAACTGCTGGCAAGAGATAATTGAGCTCAATGATTTAAGCAGACCCAACTTTACAATTAATTAAAAGCGCTCCACAAGCTCCCTAACAGATTCATTGCTCCGTCTCAATACATAGAAAACTGAATATGTAGCATACCACCCAAGGTTGACAGAATCACGAAGTAGGACGGAGACAGGGTTCAGAATCATAAAAATTCAAAGATGAGTTTTTTCATGGAAGAATGAAGATACAGATGGGTTTTTGGTACTTTGGATGTAAAGCTTTCTTTTGGTAGATTGGGGATGCAAATCTTTCATTGGGTAAATTGGGATGTAAAACTTTATTTTGGTTTTTGAGTACTTTATATATGATAATAACAATATTATGGATTATGCAAGTCTATTATGGTGCTTGTTATTATTTAAAGTTTTTCTTTCTTATTTATGTTATGGTATTTTGTACGCATATATATGAATTAATATATATTCGTAGAGTCGTAGCATCCGTGTTACGTTACGTTTATACAATTTTTATGATTCTGAACCCTGTCTCCGTCCTACTTCGTGATTCTGTCAACCTTGGGTGGTATGCTACATATTCAGTTTTCTATGTATTGAGACGGAGCAATGAATCTGTTAGGGAGCTTGTGGAGCGCTTTTAATTAATTGTAAAGTTGGGTCTGCTTAAATCATTGAGCTCAATTATCTCTTGCCAGCAGTTCCAGGCATAAGGGAATCTACCATGGAACCAACTTGTGCTGCTTGTGCCATGGAATGGAGCATCCAACTTGAGAAGGGCCTCCGTTCTAGTAAACCAGGTCACATAGCCATTTCTTTCTTATTTCTTTCTTATTTCTTATTAATTTCTTATGTTTTTTTTTATGTTTGTGTTTTCACCGAGTCTCATCTTTCATCAGGTGTACCTGTCAAAGCCATATTGAAATTGGGGCCCCACCTTCAGCTATGGAGTAGAGAGTTCGAGTCTGGTATTGATTCCAATGCCATATTTGGCCTTGTTCCAGGAGAAGATAGGCTGTTTGCCAATGCCATCCTCTTACGCCTTGCTGATGCCTTTAGAGGAGGTGACAAAGAAATCAGGTTTTCTATTGTCAGAGTTTTCTTGTTTGAACGAAAGCACCGTGATAATGGGAAACACAAGCAGTGTAAGGGCTTGCTATCAAAGGCCATAGTAGCTAACCACTTGGAGATGTTGAAGAGAGTGAAATCTGTCTTCCAAAATGGAGATTCAGAGTCCAAGGCACTGGCTTTGGTTCTGTTTGGTTGCTGGGCTGATTTTGCCAATGACAATGTTCAAATACGATACTTGATACTTTCCAGCCTCGTTTCAACTCATGATTGTGAGGTAACATAAGTGTAATTTACTGTTGCTGTGGTTCTGGTGGTCCAATTCTAATTTCATCAATAACATCTGTCATTTATGGAGTATTATATGTGAATATATCATTCTGATACTTTAGCACCTAGTCATTTTTTCCTTGTGTAAATTCTGCAATTGTATGGCGACCGAAAACTACATACTAAATTTAGGCTGCATTTGAAAGAGCTTATTTGATGTTATCTCGTAGCATAAGCACTTTTGCACGTGTTTGGTTAACTTATGAATATAGCTTACCTTAAACACTTAACTAAGCTATTTACCCAAACACATCATTATGTGTGAGATTATACTTGGGTGAATTGACAATTATTGGACAATGTATTACTTTTTTCACATTATAATGTAGTTTGATTACATTGTGGCATTCCCCTAGTTGTCTTTTCTTTTGAGCTCTTATTATTTTAGTCAAACTTCCTTGTATATACTTTTTTATGTTATATTGGATTAGTTTTTTACAGGTAATAACATCATTATTTGCTGCTGGATGCTTCTGTGAGATATCAGATGATTTTGCATGTATTACATTGGAGATGCTGTTTAACATGGTGAATACACTTGCAGTATCTTTGCCTATAAAGTTGGCTGTCGTACGAGTTTTTGCAAAATTTAAGTGCTCATATTCAGTTGCGAGTAAAGCATACAAGGTTTTTTTACCATATTTTAGTCTGTGAGATTACTACACTTATTTTTCTTTGACATAAATTTTCTATTGATATATATATATATATATATATATATATATATATATATATATATATATATATTATTATGCACTTCGTTTCGTGACTTTCTGGCTATTCTTGTTTTGGAGCATTTTGTGTAACCATTTAGAAAGAAGCTGGTAATCTTATTTCTGGTTTTAACCCACCCAAGGAAAAATCAAGTAACTGGTTATCTGGGAGTGCAATTGCTTGAGCCAAGACTTTGAACTCTTGCATATAATCTTCAATGGTGCCTCCTTGTCATAAGGTAGAGGCATGCTCATGTAAATTTCCCATGCTTCTTCCCCCAAATCTGAGTTATTGCTGCTGTGAAGTCCTCCCACGATAGTTCTGGACTCATCTACCTCAGGAAACGAAACTAATGCAAAGCCACCCTGTCCATGCTGATAAAAACAAGTTATATCTCCCTTGGGACTCCAGCTTCTTTCTCCATGAATGGATTTCGTCATCCTTCACGTCAAACGTTTACCTTCAGGATTTGGCTGTTCCACAAGTTCTTCACTTATCTTCGATCCTTCAAAATTTGGCTGTTTGCTGGTTCCTTCCTCCTCATATGGCCCTTGTTTCTGTGTCTGCTTTCCCAGGAGGATCTCGATGTTTTTGTTTCATCAAGCTCCTCTTGCCGTGTCTTTATCTTAGCCAATTGGGAACCTTGATCCCAAGTTACTTTCTTCAACATCTCCACCGCTTCCTCCAATGCTTCCATGCGAGATTCCATTGCTCCCTCTTTAGAATCTAGCAGGTCAGACCAAATTGATAGACCTCAGAAGAAAAGTAAGTTTTGAGAGAAAGAGACAAAGAAAGAGTGGCTGCTGTTATGACTGATTATGAATCAAGGAGTGTAACTCCTTCAAAGGGTCACCCCTTTCACACCAAAGCATGCTAAGGTATAAAGAATTATGCTACCTGAATGCTCAATTCCCCTAGTTGTGTGTCTTCCCTCCTAACTACCCACTGTCTTTTTTGTTTCTTTTAGTGTATACCTTCCATATTTTTTCCATCCCATTAGCTAGTTCCCTACTCCTCAACATGTGTTCTTACGACTAGTTTTCAAATTTAACATTGGTGTAAAATAGCATAACGAGATTGTTATAGTGTTCAACTTATGTAAACTTTTAACTGTCTTTGTTGTCTGTTTCTTTCTTGAAATCATCTGTATAATCTTATCTTATGTGATCATTGATTGGATGCAGATAGGTCTACAGTTGATATTAAATTCTTCAAATGAAGATCTTTTGGTAGCTATGCTATTCTCACTTTCAAAACTGGCTTCTGTTTCTACAGTTCTAGCCTCCAATGAGGTACGAGCCATTTTTATTCTCCTATTTGAAAGATTGTGTGAACATTTGCCCAAGGTGTCTATGTTTCCTTCAACTGGAAGATCTTGTTTCTCACTAACATTATTAATTTAATTGGCTGACAAGTTAATGGTAAAATCATATTGTTGAATGAATAAAATGGGGGAACTCCATTCAAACAAAAATTAAGGGAGACTAGAATTGCTCATTCAACCAGAACTAAAAGTGCATTTAAGCCTAATATTTATTTGAATGCTTTTCAAAAAAAAAATTTGTATCATTTGGATTTTGGATTCAGGTGGACTTTCTACTGTCATTTGTCAAGCGAGAAGTAGCTTCACATGTGCAAGAAACAGCATCCAAATGCATACATTATCTATTAAAAAATAATCCAGCTCTAAAGCTTTATTGTAATGAGTCCTTTGAGCTCCCAGATGGACAGACCCTAGAACACTCACCCTCTGAAGATCAAGCTTGGAAAGATGATTGGAGAGATGATGAAATAGTAGAACTGAAGAATTTGTTTCCGGATTTGGAAGCACCTCTATAAATAGTAAAAATATTAGTTCAATTGTTTTAACAAGAAATTTAAATATTTAAATATTTTTATTTTTGTATATTTTATCCATTCGAGAAATTTAATTCAAAGGTAAATATCGAATTTACATGTACTAGTTTATGACCCGTGCCAGGCACGGGGGAATTTAATTTTGAATGTAAGTTTAAAATTTATTATTCAAATATTGATTAATTTTTATTGGGTAATTAGAGTGTCGTGGTTTGGTTTTGTTGTATTTCTGCACATTTGTTGTTTATTTTTTATCGAAGCATAGTTTTTTTGAGAAAATAAATAGACAATTGTTGGCGTAGGTGTTGCTGCAAAGCACGATGTTTTAGGGGCAAATTTATGAGAGTGATATGTGAAAATAGAACAAATTATAAATTAAACTAACAACTTTCGAATAATGGTAAATGCTCGACTGTGGTGTAATTGTAATGTAGCCGGAAAAAAACGTGAGGTTAAACTTTAGAACTGCCAAAACACCTTATTGGTAAAGGGTTAAACCTAAAAACCGTCCCTGAACTTTGAGCCAGATTTGATTTTCGTCCCTTGCCGGAAAATCTTCCTATGCATGCCTTCAAACTTACGTTTTCTTTTGAAACTATCCTTACCGCCAATTTAGCTCCGGCCGCCGTGACCAAGTGTCACTTTTGGCCTACGTGAACATGCCACATCATTTAATGAAATGACGTGTATTTTTTTAAAAAAATAAAAAATAAAAAATATAATTTTAAGTCCCCAAATCTCAGAATGATAATTTCTAACCTCATAATCTTCTTCACCTTCTTCAATCTTCATCATCATTTTCCAGAATCATCCCCGAAGGTTAGCTCAAGTGGTAAGAGCTAGGGGACATAAGGGTTGGGGAGGGGAAGGTCTAGGGTTCGAATCCTTGAAGAAAAATTTGAAGGGATTTTCTAACTTACTAACAACTAACCACTAACATTTGCCTATAAAAAAAACAAATCTTCACCTTAAATCTTCATCCTCATTTTTCCAGCAGCTTCATTCTTCACCATCTTCTTCTTCCCCCACCCACCACCACGCCTCCAACCTCAACACCACAGCCACCCCCAAACCTAGAAACCCACCACCACCCATACCCCTTCATCTAGCCCAGCCACAAGATTACCAATCGCCTTGAGTGCCCTTCTGTTCCTTACTTCTCTTGCTACTATCTTTTGTTTATTCTCAACTAAAATCAACGAACAAAGCAAAATCAGAAGAAAAAAAAATCACACCCAAAACGACGCAGAAGAAAATTTGATCAAAGCAATCAGTACTAAAACAAAGAATCATTTGAAAATTGGGTACCCATTTGATGAATAATGGTAGAAAGTTTCATTCTTGAAGTAAATAGTCAACTGGGCAACAAAAAAACCACCCCATATTTCATAATTCCCATTTCCACCGATTTCATTATGTTTCCGACTCTCACTCGCTCACTCAATCTCCTTCCGATTCTCTCACGCCACCCTCCGTTAGAGTTTCTCTCTCTCTCTCTCTCTATATATATATATATATATATATATACCTTTCTCTCTCTTCTCCTCTCTCACTCTCTCTCCCAATCGCTGCCGCCTCCTCCTCGCACCACCCAATCAGAAAACCCGCTTGCTTCTCCTGTCTTGGCTCGAGATCCGGGCCAAGAATAGAAGATTCCCTGTAATTTGTAAAAAAAAAAAAAAAAAACTGAACGTAGATTGAATTTTTATGTAAACTCCTTAACATGACATAAAATGGTAAAGTAGAGAAATTTTATCATAGCATAGTTTTCTATTAATTTTAACATGAAAGTATTTTTCATATTGTGGGAGCTTGAAATACTATAATTTAAACATAAATGAATATTATATATAAATTAATATTTTCTAATCTCTGCGCAACATTTTTACCGCATAATTTGAACAGAAAGTAAAAGTAGATCACAACGTTTATATTAATTTATGAATTTATTTTTAGTTTAAAAAAATTTTAATTAAGAAAACGTATTACCCCTAACCATTCAATTTGCTTGAATGTGCTACACAGGGTAGAATCTCACATGATGAAAGTAAATAACTTGACATAGTATTCTAAGTTGATGATAATTTTTGGTTATTTGAAGTTGAATATGCATGCAAAGGAGATATCCACATAAATGCAGTAGCTTTCAAAGGGGAGCAGGTGGATTTGGAAGAAGTAGTGGAATTGGTGAAATTGAGATTTTGGTTATGGCTCAAATCTCAGATGCAAAGCTCTAAATCATCTTTTTATGAGTGGTATAGGGAACCTCATCTTTTTATGAGTAGTATAGGGAACCTCAGATCTTTATGATGGGGAGTTAAGGGACCTTTTCCATTATATCTTTCTTGGTATTGTTAGGTCTTTAATGATTGGTATGGGTGTCCAGTATGAACCGGACCGAACCGGACCCGGTCAAACCGAGTCATTTTTTGCCATTTCGGTCCGGTCGGGCCAGTTCACGAGTCTAGCGGGTGACATGAACCGGTTTTTGTTGGTTTGGTTCGGTCGGTTCCGGTTTGGGCTTGAGCCCGACCGAACCGACCGGAGTAACTTTAATAAAAAAAAACGGCCCAATCAACCCAGACCCACCCTCAACCCTAGGTTTATAAACCTCATTTCATCAAACCCCAGTATTCACCCAGCAGCCGTCACACATTCTTCTCTTCTTCCCCACCAGAGCCACCACCACCGCCTCTTCCCCACCGCTGCCTCTTCCCCACCACGAGCCACCACCACCGCGAGCCACCACCACCACCTCTTCCCCACCGTGAGCCACCACCACCCTTTCCCCACCGCGAGCCACTATACACACAGCCTCCATCCACCATTCTTTTCCTCTTTGATCATTGTCTTCCAGCACGCCAAACCATCACCTCCTTCTCTGAGAAAATCTACTCCATCAGAGGCTTCTGTGCATGTTCAGAAAATCGCGTCCTCTATGCCTCCATCTATCAGGAAATTTGTGAAAGTTTTTTTTTGATTTTTCTGTTGAGATTTCACAGATCTGAATATATTTTGTAATGTATCTACTTGGATCTAAAATATTGTTAGTTCTGAATTCTGATGAATCTCTGTGCCTCCTTCTCTCTTCTCATCGTATTTTTTTTTCCTGGATCTACTATTCGATAAAACCGCCCGCGGTAACCGACTGATTTTAAACCCGAACCGTAGTAACTCGCTGCTCGGCGGCGGTCGGTGGCGGCTTGAGGGTTTGGTGTATTTTCACCCGACCTAAACCGGCGATTTGGCCCGAACCCGCCCGTAACCGACCGTTGGACACCCCTAATGATTGGGTTGACGTAGCTTTGTCTCGAACCCAATTTCATAGTATCTTACCTTCCATCTATGTGGGAAGCCTCATGTAATTTCATATAATGTTATGTTCCTTCTGGCTGCCTGTGGTTCGATTAATGTATTGAGCCTAGGAGTCATGAACTTTGTATACTGTTCTTGCACATTTGCGTTTTTAGTGCATTTTTGGCTTCTAAAACAAAATGCATGCAAAGGAGATATGATTCAGCAAAACTTAGCTAGATTGACTAACAATAGAGATGAAAACATGTAACAAAGACCCTGCAGGGATAATTTCATTGAAAGAGATTCATGAATGGACCACACTAATTACATTGGTTCTTACAAAAATGACTGAATTTAAATGATCCTAGCTTTTCATAGTAAAAAAAAAACCAAAATACAACAATGGGTGATCTAACTCCTGCAATTTAATAACTACTCTGAATCTAATATTTCAAATACTTCAAGTTTTTCCAACATTAGCCATGAAAGTCCCAAGTCTTGAAGTCATCTAACATAAGTGCTTCTATGTCAATGCATTCATCATGGTAGAGAACCTGAAAGAAACATAAGCGAGTTTATCATAGTTTCTTGAAACCATCATCTTGAGACATAAACTATCGGCATGTCTACCTTACCATGTTTACATTGCATTCAATCTTTATCTTATCATAACAACCCTACAATTTTATTTTTATTAACTCAACCACCTTTTATTCTATTAATTTCCAAATATTTCATCACAATATTTATAACACTAAGGACAACCAAGTTCACTTTCAGTTTTTGGAATAAACGAATAGATTGGCATCACACTATATAAATACATATTCAACATAGCAAGGGAACATGTCTATCTTATCATAAGAATTGCTAAGAATAGCTCAGATGTGCCACATAATAATTACTAAGGTATCATAGCTGAGATCCTGAATACATTACCCAATTCCCTCCATTTCTTTTATGCAATCACCTGCACACTTGAGCCGGTGCATCCAAAAGTTCTTGAGACAGAATACAAATGACCAATCTCAACCTGAACTCATAAAACATACAAACAGATAGAGAGAGATTAATTAGTCTGAGTTCGCACTTCATCCTCTAAAACAACTTCAGATCCTTCCTTATCCTATTGCTCAGTCACTCTCTGTTCAAGAATGAACATACAATCCTAATAACAATGTAACTACAATGCCTTTAAAAATTTATTTAAAAACTAATGACATTATACTCAAGTTTATTCTCTATTAGTGCCATTTTCAGCCTCCAGGCCCAGACTTCATCAAATAACACACCTTGGAGAAAGTTGTCTCAGTAGTATCCTGATCCACCTCGTTTCTTATAACATCCATAAAGCCAATAAGCTAAAAGGCTTCTTCTCTAATCAATTATAACTCTATTTAATGCCTTGAATTCTTATGTATTAATATGTAACATAGTAGAGATTCATCTTCTCACATGAAACTTCTTTCCAATTGGTTCAGGCTCATCTATTTGAAATTTTCTCCATTTCCTTAATGGAGTTGAGCTCATTCTGCAAGAAATTACTCCATTTAGTTTAGCACTTCGCTATGTCACCATTAATATCATTATCCAAAAAGTAACAATCCATCAATCAAAATCTAGACCAGTATATCAAAGTTCAAAAGGTTTCTCCTAAATGCAAACTAAATCAGCAACAATCATGTCCTTGACAATAGAGCAAAGGACCATCCTTGAGGAAAAAAATGCAAGAGAAAGTCAGTCAGATAGAGAACTATACCAAAAATAAAGTAATAAAATCAAAGCTACATCAGTTTTCCTCTAACACATGCAGCACTGATATGAGCGATATCGTGCGAGTCTCGAAGGTAACCACCCCGATCAGCGATGGGAGTAAACCTGTCATTGCAAACTTGCCGATATTTTCTTCAACCTATAAATTAAGGAAAAAATCTATCTGGTATTTAACCCAAAAATCTTAAAGATACATAGAAGCCAAAGACATAGAACTTAGAAGGACTAAAAAGTCTTAAAAATATAATCAAAGATAAAAAGGCTTGAATAAGCTAATAGGCTTCTTCTCTAATCAAAGATAACTCTATTTAATGCCTTGAATTCTTCTGTTGTAATATATAATGTATGTAACATAGTAGAGATTCATCTTCTCACATGAAATTTCTTTCCAATTGGTTCAGACACTCATCTATTTGAGAGCTTTTCTCCATTCCATTAATGGAATTGAACTCATTCTACAACAATTCAACAAAACCACACTATTATATAAAACCTTGATCCTATCACACTTTAACCATACAGATCTTAAATTTCAGTTTTACCACTATCAATAGGAAGAATAGGTTTCAAGTACTCTACCAACTTACCATGTCCAGTTAAGCTCTATATATGTAGACATAGCTAACCCCAACAGAAACAGTACATCTCAAAGTGAAGCTTCTCCTGCTCCAGGCCATGACTTTCAAGATCATTTTCCTTCTGTTCCAGCAGCTGATCCATAGTCCTAAAGAGCTTTCTCCTTCTAAACACGCAGCTACTGCAACATTTTTTGCATTTCAAGCAATAACATACAAAACAGAAGAGAAGAACTTTAGAACAAATAAAAGAGAGCACAATATTTAACTGCTAATCATAAATAAATAAGAGTCAAAAGAGTAACAACTTGAAATGGTCCAATTCATTGAGGCAGAAGGGACATGACATATTCAATAATTGAAGAACTAATAAAACCATTGCCTTCAAATCCAATCCTTATAGTTTTTCTGCAAAATGAACAATAAGTACCTTTCAATCAAAGATCACTCATAGAAACTGTTTGAGCTTCACCATCATAACTTTGTTTCTAGTTTTCATCCATAATAGACATGAATCTCTACTCCCCCGGTGTCTCCAAGACCTCTTTCATCATTCACTCTTCATAAAAACTCAGCAAAACAAACGAAAGAGCTCATTGGAGTTGATGGTCAAAGTTAGATCTTCAGATGTCAAACTTGCTGTTGAAGCTTTAAAAGTAAGGTATGTACAATTAATATCAGTTAAGTTAAACTATTTGTGATTGCAGATAAAAATACTATAAAACTTAAAGAAGTAATTTTAATTAGGAACTAATAAAACCAAAGTAAATGAGGCTCATGCAGTATTCGGCGTAAAATAAGAAAAAATGCAGAATTAAGACTATAAGACACATTTGTTCTCTAATGCAGTGTTTAGCATCACAATGATATGATATAGATAGATATAAACGCATTGCACCTGCATGTTTTCTTTTTCTCCTTAATCCTCTTGCTTGTCTACATGATTTCCACCAATCATTTTGTGCTTCTCCCAATACCCATGCGACCTGCATAATTTCAAAAGAAACTCCACTTAGTTAAGCGCTTCGTTATGTTATCACTTCACAGGCAATATAGAATAACCCGTAAGTAATTGACGGGGTTATGGCTATAGGGGGAAACCCTTAATATCATTATCAAAAAAGTGAAATCCATCAATCAAAATCTGGTGACCAGTATATTAAAGTTCAAAAGGTTTCTCCTAAATGCATACTAAATTAGCAACAGTCATGTCCTTGACAATGGAGCAAATCACCAATTTTTTTTTTAAAAGGAATAAAAAAAATCATGCTTGGACATACATGAGATGGCGATGAGGTCATAATGGCATCCACGGTGAAGAGGAGGATTCAGTTCTAAACACCTACCCGCCTGTAAAGATGAAAATTAGGGAATATAGGCAGTGGGTCAAGGATAGTGAATGATTTAATTCCTCAATGCCATCAACAGGTTAGAAAGGAACTAAATTAATTGAGAAACGTATGTATAGCAAAACAATCAGTTTTGGTGAGATCTTGAATTAAAATTTTTAATAGAAAAATGCCCCTTGAAATTTTATTAGCAAAATGCCCCTTAAAAATAAATTATGCTGCTTTTGAAATTTTGTTTGTGGCTTAATTGGAAGGTGAAAATGGTACCTGAAAGAGTTACTTGGCTATCACCATCTCTATCCGGCTCCTCAGAGAACATCTTCCCTGTGTGATAACAGAAGTGAAGAGGACGCATGAATCAATCAGTCATGGAAACAGAGAACATATGCAATGCAACCTATAAACCTATAAACAGAAAAAGAGAACAAAAGGAAAACGTTTTTACTGATAAGTAAAAGAAGGTCAGAATAACCATCTGGCCAAAAGGGCACCAGCGAAATCACAGACAAAAGGGTAAAAGGAATTGGTAAGATTTTACATGAGAGACATATACTTAGCATAAATAAACACAATAGTAGTCTCTCCATACCTTTATGATAGTAAAAGATTCAAAGAAAAATGATAAGTCAGTGAGATCAACAGATTCAAAGAATATTAAGGGAGAAGTCTTGAGAGAATCTCAACCTGCGTATAGCTCTTCCTATGCTCAGTCTTCAATCATATTTTGTGATGTTCAAGTTCTCACATGGAATACCCTGAATGTTCTTCCCGTTCAGACACCTTAGTAAGCTGCTTCGATAATCAACACAGTCAAGAAAAGAAAAACAAAACCTCAGACTCAAAATAAACACTGATCTGAAAAATATAAAATATCAAATGTGCGAAGGACAATGCAGAAGTAGCAATATATATAGGCGCTTAGAAAGTAGAAACATAAATATGAACTAATTGATACCGATAATTAACTTTCTTAAATTTCCACTCAAGAAAGGAAACAATTGAAAGCGAATATAGTCAAGTAATCAATTAATGGGGGAAGTATTTTACGGTCAAGAACAAATTTGAATTCAAAAACACTAATTTCTAAGAGAAGAATTACCGGGAGAAACTAACGGGATTCCATTTTCAGCCGGAGTTCCAAAATTAGGGAAGAATATATGGGCTTGGCGGCTCAAAATTAGGGTTTGAAGTAGTTCTAATGGACCATGGGGTGAGAGCTCAGTGTGGCTGTGAGTAGCGACTTCTGGATTGCATTTTTTAGTCTCCAATCTGTTCGAAAATAGGAAAGAACTCAAAATTATCAAAAGGAAGTAATCTGGATTATCAAATTGAAGCCGTAACCGCAATAGTAATCTGGATTATCAAATTGAAGTTGTAACCGCAATAGTAATATGTGTAGAGTGTAGACTCATACCTTGTCATCCACAATCGAAATCGGAGATTTGAAGGATTCTAACGGAGTTACTGGAGCAGAGCGAGGAGAAGCTCTGACGACGATGATTCTCGGTCGAGGACCTTGCTCTGTTACAGACTTTGCGAGGAGAGTTGGGTCGTCAACGTCGCACCGTGGGGAGAGCTGCGACTGGGATGGATGGTAATGGAGGGATGGTGATCTCAAGCGAGGGAGGAAACAGATTGATGTCGAGAGAGAGAGAACGCCGAAAATGAGAGAGAAAGAGAGAAACAAATCCTTTTTTTGAAACTGAGAAACAGATCCTAAAATAAAAGAGGATTACCCATTTAATATGGGAGAAGAAGAAAGGAGGAGAAAGAAGAATGGAGGATGAAGTGACACATAGGATTCAGTAGAATATTAGCCAATCAGTGAATGCCACATCATACATTTTGGGACTGAGATCTTTTCCTGAATATATATACTATGGATTATGGATTCTTGGCCAACAATATCAAATTTACTTTATGAAAGACGTTTAGCATGAAAAATCCGGGCTAATGACAATTGATAGTTCTGCAATAGTGCAATAAACATGAACTCTAAAGAAGCGCCACAAATCTAATAGCGTGGAGAAATTTTTCCACCCCTGTCTAGTTCTTCTAAGTTCTAAAGTGAGACCATATACAATGGTTAAACAAAAAATGTTTTGTTTAACCCTTTTCTACCCCACTTTTTCTCTTCCCAACACTCAACATCATCTTTTTTCTCAAATTCGACAAACTTTCAACAATTACCCACTCCAATGGTTTTGTTTAACTCTCAACACCCTACCCCACCACTCACCACTCACCCTACCCCACCACTTTTTTATTTCACATTTTTATTTAATTTTATATTTTTGTTTTTATAATTACATAAAATTACAATTATCGATTTAAATTAAATTAAAACAATAAACACTTAACAATTTGTTTTTTTTTTTAAATATAGACTTTTTTTAAAAAAATATAGACTATAATTTTTTTTTCTTAACTTAAAATGCAAGACAACAAACTAAGCATACAAGAATTTATTTTATTTTCTTAAAATAAAATGCAAGATAACAAACTAAGCACACAATATCTTAAAATGCAAGACAAGGGAAAACTAAGCACACAACACACAAATAACGTAAATAGTACGATACAAATCATCTTCAATCCTGAGACATTCCAAACTTTACCCAGATGTGCTTCACTAGATCTGCTTGCAGTTCATGATGAACATTTGAATCACGCAACTCGGATCTAGCACGCACATGATTTGCAAAAGCGGGTAAAACCTCGGTCGAGTATGGTTGCTGTGTACTAGATCCACCTTCCCCAGATTGCTCAAAATCGGTCCAAAGTTGAGCATATGAATCTCGTTCATCCTCGACAATCATATTATGTAATATGATGCATGACCTCATAATGATACTCAAGTCATCTATGTCCCACAAGCGAGCTGGTTCACGGATGATTTTAAAACGAGCTTGAAGAACTCCAAATGCACGTTCGATGTCCTTCCGACATCCCTCCTGAACTTTTGCAAATAACTTATCGGGTTCACTTTGAGGAAGTCTAATCGTTTTGACGAAAGTTGGATAAGAAGGATAGATACCATCGGCTAGATAGTATGCCATATTATAGGGACGACCATTCACAAAGAAATTCACAGCTGGAGTCTTTCCCTGTTCCACGTCATCAAACACTGGTGATCGATCTAGAACGTTTATGTCGTTCAACGTTCCAGGACATCCAAAAAAGGCATGCCAGATCCATAGGTCATAAGTTGCAACTGCTTCAAGAATAACTGTTGTGGTTCCCTTATCCCTTCTAGTAAATTGACCTTCCCATGCTTTAGGACAATTTTTCCACTCCCAGTGCATGCAGTCAATACTCCCGATCATGCCTGGGAACCCCCGCATGTCATTAGCATGTAGTATTCTTTGCAGGTCTTCTTGGGTTGGTGCTCTCAGGTACTGTTGCTCATACAATCGTATGATTCCTTTACAGAATCTACGTAAACACTCCAATGCTGTAGTACCTCCAATTTTGATGTACTCATCGACCGCATCTGCTGCCACACCATATGCTAACATTCGCATTGCTGTGGTACATTTTGCTAAGGGTGATATACCTTGTTTATTGGCTGCATCAACGCGTTGGGTGAAGTAGTTATCACTACTTGAAAGGTCACCAACGATTCGAAGGAAAAGATGTTTTTGCATCCGGTACCGACGACGAAACATTGCATCGTCATATGTAGGCTCATTGGCAAAGTAGTCGCCAATTAGTCTCTGGTTTGCCTCTGTATGATCTCTACCGAGATATTTTCTACTACGAGGTGCAGTATCTTCTCGAATTTTTCTTCGACGCTCTCTAAATCGGTTGAGTACATAAGCTTCTTCAATTTGACTATTTTGAATGTATGCTTCAAGATCAAAAGGGCAATCAGATGGATCCATTTTTTGTGAAATTTGAAGTAGATTGGAAGAGATTTGGGATATTGGTACATCAATGGATCTATGAGTCCATATATATAGGTACATTGAATGGTGGTTGAGTGGCGGATTTGAAATAAGTTATCAACCAGAGTTAATTATCGGAAAAGGACAAGATTCGAATTGAGTGGTACATATTCAAACACAGTTACCCGAGAATTATTAAAGGCAAACACTACTGACTTGACACCATGGGCAAATTATTAAAGCAAACACTACAGACTTGACACCACTGGCGGATTTGAAATAAGTTATCAACCAGAGCTAATTATCGGAAAAGGACAAGATTCGAATTGAGTGGTACATATTCAAACACAGTTACCCGAGAATTATTAAAGTCAAACACTATTGACTTGACACCACGGGCAAATTATTAAAGCAAACACTACAGACTTGACATCACTGGCGGATTTGAAATAAGTTATCAACAAGAGTTAATTATCGAAAAGGACAAGATTCGAATTGAGTGGTACATATTCAAACACAGTTACCCGAGAATTATTAAAGCCAAACACTACTGACTTGACACCACGGGCAAATTATTAAAGCAAACACTACAGACTTGACACCACTGGCGGATTTGAAATAAGTTATCAACCAGAGTTAATTATCGGAAAAGGACAAGATTCGAATTGAGTGGTACATATTCAAACACAGTTACCCATACATTAAAGCAAACATTACATAGCTGTCACCACTTAAAAATTATTAAAGCAAACATTAAAGCAAACACTACAGACTTCACACCACTGACAAGTTTGACCGA
The DNA here is from genome assembly GCF_012489685.1 of Lotus japonicus. NCBI lineage: Eukaryota > Viridiplantae > Streptophyta > Magnoliopsida > Fabales > Fabaceae > Lotus > Lotus japonicus. The sequence goes on from NC_080041.1 coordinate 8,967,180, forward strand.
ATACAGACAAAGACTCGCTTGAAATTAATTTCCAAATAGCTCTTTGGACAACTGCTCTAACAACTCTTTCTTACGGTCACTGAGATGCTCTTCCGAAGTTAGCTTTAGATACATACTAACTTTCTTAGCATTAGTCTTCTCTTTCATCGCATTAGTCTTCTCTTTCATCAATTCGTTAGTCTCTGCTTGCACCGATGCTATCTTTTCCAATTTTTCAAGCTCTTTCTCCTTGAAATGGATATAAGAATCCCACTCTTTGTCCACCACCTCGTCGGCATCTTCTCTAATTTTCTTTTTACTCTTTTTTTTAGCTGCCTCCCTACCCATTGGACGAGGAACTGATCCTATAGAGTTTGAGCCACTTGCATCACTGTCGTGTGATCTCTTAGATCCACTACTTCTCGAGCCACTATTTCCTCCTACCTGACTACAAAAACGTGGTTGATCACGAAGAGCGCGCCATTCTTCCATGAAAGTAAATTGACCAATCTTCCCACTTGCGAATAATTCCTGCGCTTTTGCGATAACATCATCCTCCGACCAACCGCTTCGTTGCTCACGCTTAGCGCTATCATAAGCGCCAATCCATTTACCCAATCTTGCGTTCATATAATTCCAACGGTTTCGGCAGGCAACCCAATCGCGCGGAGGATCGAATGAGCAATGCTCATTACAATACTCAGCAATATCTCTCCAAAATGTTTCTCCTTTCTGGTTTCTTCCGACAACACTGCTTGTTCCACAATTAATCCACCCACTAATTAGCACTAGATTTTGTGCAGTGTTCCATGCGGGTGAAACGGTTTTTTTGCTCTTAGGAGTGACTTCATTGACTTCATTATCAGCTGACCCGCCACCAAGATTGACTTGTGTTGAAAATTCCGGAAATTCCGACACATCAACACTCGGAAAATTTTCAGGAACCACTAGCATATAACCACTAGACTGGGGTGTTTGAGATGAATATCTCACAGATCCATAAGATGGATGAGAGTTTGGAGCAAGTGATGACTGGTTAAAATTTTGTATGTTTTGAGGAGGTTGGTACGAATATTGATTTGGATCTGGATAATAGTTTGGATTTCGAGGACGTTGGTTGGAGATTTGATGTGGGACTTGATAATAGTTTGGATTTTGAGGACGTTGGTTGGAGATTTGATGTGGGACTTGATAATAGTTTGGATTTTGAGGACGTTGGTAAGAAATTTGATTTTGGATCTTCATAGTTGTTGGGATTTTAGTTGTAAAATGGGTTGTTTGAAGAATTCTGGGTGTTGAAATGGGGATTGTTGTGATCCATTTCAAAACAAATGCTAATTGATAGATAAATAAGATGGTGAGAGAGATAATAAGATGGTGAAAACTTGGTTTTTTTTTCTGTGTCCAAATCAAACAAACCAAGTCTCTATTTATAGAGAAAAAAATATCACGAATTTTGGTATAATTTTTTTTTCCAGATAATTTTTTTTTATCAGATAATTGAGCTCAAAAGATAAGGGTAAAAGAAAATCCGGGGAACCAATCAGAAAATGACACGTGTCAGGACATATCCACCATCACGTTTTCTCTCTCCAAGACTGCAGCTCACGCTCCCTGTCGGCGCGTGTATTGCACGCGCCTGACCGAGCCATTCAGAGGGCGCCACGTGGCGTCCCTCTCTCCTCTCAACATTGTTGAATTTCTTCAACAATTCAGCCGGTTCTCTCTCCTCTAAACACTCCTCAACAACCATTGCATCACTTCAACAATGTTCAACACTCTTCAACATCAAAATTAAACAACCATTGTATATGGTCTGAGTCTCTCACTTTAAAGGGTTGTTAAGACATTCTTACAATGGTTTAAGTTGTTTTATCGACTTTTTAAAGTAAATTAATTTTAATGATTATGATGATTTACTTTATCATTTACTCGTAAAAGTGACTCTCATTTTACTCCTCCCATGGGAACTCCTTTCTTCTTTATGGGCTTTCCTACTTCTATTTTATTTTCCTTCTTCTTTCAGTCCTTTCTTGTTTTCTGCCTCTTTCCTCTAGGGGGATTTAAAGTTTGATAAAACTGGGTTAGATAAAATTAAGTTTGAAAATTTGAGTTTGTTAACATTAAGTTTGAGAGAATGTGTTTATGTTTGAAAACAATAGTATACTCTAGTTATTAAAAATATATATCGTTTGAATATAATAATAATATAAAATCACTTATAATGACAGAATTATTACAATGGACATAATACGAGTAATTATGTTATTTTAATTGTAAATGGAAAAACAATAGACGAAAAAATAAAAACAATGTATGACACAATTGGTAGATAATCAAGCTCTTTGCGTATTTAGTCTATAGTACGACCCCTGGAAGGTGAAAAAAATAAACTAAGAAGTAGGTAGAATGCACTGCCACTAGCTCACAATTATTCAAACCAAAACTTAGATTCCTCTATTGCTACCACTACATGATCAAATTTAGGAGTAAGGGTTCTGAGTACCTTTTCAACAATTCCTTGATCTGGCATGCTCTCACCATAGGTCTTCATCTGGTTGGTCAAGCTTCTGATTCTGGTGAAGTATTCTGCAATAGATTCTTGCTCCTCCATCTGAAGCAGTTCATATTGCCTCCTCATCGTCTGGAGTCTAACCTTCTTCACCTTTGCCAACCCAGAATGACTTTTCTCCAATATCTCACATGCTTCTTTTGAAGATTTTGCCTTTGAGATCTTCTCAAAATTTGCAACATCAACGCACTGATGAATCAAGAAAGTTGCCTTGCAATCCTTCTTCTTGGCTTCACTGTGTGCAGATTTCTGGGTTTCAGAAGAAGATTCAGTGATTTCTTCAAACCCAGATTCAACAACCTCAAGGCACTCTTGGAATCCGAAAATTGCTTTCATCTGGACACTCCAATGATCATAATTCTTCCCATCGAGAGTAGGAAGAATCATCGGAAGCGAATTCGATTTCGACATCGCCCTCTGTTCTTCGATTCTTCTTGAATTCTCTTCAATTCTCGCAACCCGTTGATCTCTGCCTTGAGCTCCGCCACTGGAACTCCTTGCGCCGCCGCAGCACCACCTTGCACCGCCCTGGGCACCACCACAGGCTCCTGATCGATGAGCTCTTGATACCACTGTTAGAACCAGAAGGTTCTCTAGAGAGAGAGAGAGCGAGAGAGAAAGCTAGAGAGAGATAAGTCTTGAGAGAAAATTGATTAATTGTTTATTGATAGCACTCACAAACTCAGTTACACTGTGTACTATATATAGCACTCATTAACTATACACTAGTTAATCCTACTGAGCCTAACTAACTGTATGCATTATACTTGCTTCAACAAAATAAGCTGAAAATAGGTTATAGATAAATATTAGCTCTTATTCATAAGTTAATCTGAACAGCTTTTGAAATTAATTCAAAACAGCTTATAGAAATGCATAAACTATATACAAAAGCGCTCACAAACAGTAGCAAAAGCGCTTATGCTATAAAATAAGCTCCAATAAGCTCTTACAAGCGTGACCTTGGTAAAATGAGACTTACCGGTGGGGTAACCGAGGGTAATAATTCGGTATGAACAAGCTTAAAGTGGCCTGCAGGAACAGGACAAGGTGCTTCCTCACAGAGATCATGGAGAAATGTAGCAGGTTCTCCTTCTATCCCAGCATATGAAATTTCATATAGTAAATCACCACTGGGAATTGGTTCACCTGCTTGACAGATAATCAATTACATTTCCACTAATTATTAAAGTTCATTCTTGAAATTTTGTAAAGCATAAGTGTCACACAAACATACAATGATACAAAGACAAAGCATGGCGGGAGGAGGGGGGAAAAACTAATTAGAATTAGAAAGAGAAGTGTCACCAGTATAAGCTGCGATCTTAAAGGTGAACGGCACTCCTCTCACCACTGGGTCAGGTAATATTTCCACTCCACTCACCTTCACAGCATAGTCTGCATTCTTATCTGCATACCATACATATACAAACTTCAAATCAATAAACCAAGAGCTAACTACAATAACAAAGAATAAAAAACTAACAATAATGCAAGAGCTAGGCCCCCAAAACAAAATAGTGAAAATAAAAAAATAATACATCACCATAGAACTTGAAAATTTTTCAACTAGTGCTGAACAATCAATAAATTAACTAGAATTGGTGAATTACACAACTTTTTTTTTGTTGTAAAAAAATGGTAGGGCTTGGAGAGGCACCCCAGGCCTACGGAACAGGTTGCCAATGACATACTGAGAATCTCCAACGGAGGAGGATTATCTCCTCTATTACCTCTGTGGAGGCCAGTCGAGACCCACTCCAGTAGCTAGCTGGAGCGTCAGAGATCTCTAGGGGATTCAAACCCGCGCCCTTGGGGTGAGGCTCAAACCGGGGTCTAACCGCCAGGCATGCCAAGTTGCCGACCCAAATTGCAAAGAAGTTTGCATTTTGGTTTAACTACCCACTTGTAATTAAACCAGTGAACATTTCAAACTAACTAACAATTCAACAACAAAACCACTAAACAACACATTGTGGGTGGGGTGGGTGAGCTAAGGGAAATGAAGGATATTGAAGGGTGAAGGGTCAGGGTTCAAACCCTGGTAAAGGAACTAATTTACTAATAACTAACAACTAACATTTCTTTGTAACAAAAAACAAAAAAAAAACTAAACAACACAGTGTAATCACGTGACACGCACATGACAGCCTTTGACCCCATGTCTTCTGATAGGGGTTTATATTGTCCAAGCAAATTAAACAGGTTCCCTAATTCCACAAAGGGGTTCTATTTCTACCGTTTTTCATCTCAGCTATTAATACCAGAAATGGCAGCTGAGTCAGTCACTCTATGTTTCTCTCCCTACTTGCAACATGCAATCTCAAACAGGAAGCTCTCAAGTATTGCAAAACTAAGTATGAGGCATATCAATGATGAATGTTGAAGAATTATATAAACAAAACAAAATCATGAACTAAAAGTTTGAAGAGTAAAGGTAGCTAGTTTAGTTAATTACCACAGTATTTGAGGGACTGAGCTTGTGCATGAGAAGAAGAAAGTAGCAGCAAAACGGTGGATGATAAGCAGAGAACAAGGTAAAGCGTTGAAGTAGAGTGAACCGCCATGGCTATGGAGCGCGTGAACATCGGTGACTACTGTACTTGGCATCATTTGTACATGAATAAATAATGATATAATAATAACTCGTGGATTGCAAGGCTTTTGTTACGCTTTGTTTATAAGTTATGACTCTTAAATTTTTTTTATTAAATTAAAGACTTTCCTTTACAGCATGTTCAACCATGAGTTGCTAGTTTGGTTGCTTAAACATTATTTTTGTGGTTTAAATTGTCACATAGGACTTAAGCAACTCATGCATTTTTCGCTTCAACTATGGTTGCTTATTTTACTTTTCGTTGGGTATCACAGTATCTCGTAGATTTATATTCTTTATTACCATTTTAGCATGAATTTTAATGAAGGATAGAGAAAGTATTATTTTAAAATGCAAAAGCTAGTAGAAAGAGAATAAGCAAATGTTGCTTAAATAAGTAATGTTGCTAAAATTTAAGCAACAGTAATTGTTATGTCATGTGCTCCAAAATAAGCAATATTGCTTAAGTGATCCAATTGGATTACGCAACCCCACTGGAGATGCTCTCAGGGGTGACAAATTGGGCTTGATCCGCTGGGACAACATGACGAGTTGGGTTGAGACTTTTAACCCAAATTTCAAGATAGAGTCAGCGTATCCTGCCACACAATTTAGCAAGTTAATGGCAGGTTGGCTTGCCCCGCCCCGACAACTCATATTTTCGCTCCTAATGGTGATGAAGATTTGAAAGATGATGATGATGAAAATGCGAATGCATCTTCTTCCTGAGAGCATCTTATGTTTCAAACTAAAGGTTATGTTGGAACTTAGAAGTTCTGTGTAAGATTATATCATTGTGAGATTGTTGGACTTTGATTTGTGTTTTTGTTGTTTTAAAAGACATTTATGAGTTATGATGATGGAGAATTTGTGCAACATGTGAATTGGTTATGAGTTTGTGGTTTTTAGTCTTATTGTAATTGTGGAATTGATTCTACTTGAGATGAATCAAAATCGAATAGTAATGTTGACATTGTACAAAGAAATATAGAGAAACCATGTCTTCCTTTTTAATTTGGTCTTAGTGTTGTAGTGTCGCTAATTACAAATTTTAGCTTTTTGTCTGTGGCACAAGGAAAATGGAACAACATTTCTGACTTTTTACTAATTGCATAACATTTTTTTTTCGTTGTTTACTTAAAGTGGGCTAGTTTGTCAACCCGCTTATCCGCCAAAATGTGGATTGACTTGAGGCTTTGAACCCAATTACAAAAAGTAGGTTAGTCTAACCCAACCCGCATTTCGGCAGGGTTGATGGCAGGTCAGGCTCGGCCTGCCCCACCAACCCATATTGCTACCCCTACTTTCACTTATCTATTTATGTATGTTACAAAAAAAATAAATTCAAATCTTGTGAAATCTCTCTACTTGAATACATGAACTACTAGTATTGATTTCGTGTCATGCACAGATGAAATAAGAGTACTTTGTCGGTGTACATCAAACATTTACATATTTCCTCTCTCGCTTTTCTTTTTTAAATACGATATCACATATTTAAGTTTTGTTTTTCAAATCCTATATATACATTCTAATTCCATTTTTTCTGATTTGTTATGCTTTGAATCAATATAGCAAAACCATTTAATCTCCAAGATGTATATAGGAAAACATAAAATATAAAAAATTTGAGTTAATTTCCAAATCAGCATTAAAAACTATTTTATATTATTTTTTTATTTTGTTATATAGAAAACAACCATTAAAAAAAGACTTTGTCAGCATGCAACTTAATGGTAGAAAAGTCACAATTGACTTCTATTAATTATTTTAATGTCATGAAAAACTATTAAATCTCAAATTAATACAGTAATTAATTTTCAAAAAATTCACAATTGACTTTTGTTAATTATTCTAATGTCATTAAAAACTACTAAATGCAGTAGTAATACATTAATTATTTTTGAAAATATGGAATTATTTAATATTTAAATTACTATAAGATCAGAAAATATAAATATGACATCATCAACCTACTAATTATAGTATGAGAGAAAAAGTTTATGAAGAAAGACATAGAATGAGGGGTAACACTTGTCGGAGTTGCCACTTTTTAGTTTCGAAAATAGTATATAGTATATAATAGGATTAAACGACATAGTATTATTAATTTCATGTCGATATGACAATCTGTTACTATTTTACTACAAACGAGTCTTAAATGCTTAACTGCAAAGTAGGCTCACACATAAACTAAAACTTGTACACCCTTAAGGAAGAGTTTGTGCCATAACATTCTATTGAAAGCTTTGTGAACCTTCAACAAGAAATAGGACAAAGGGTCCAATCATTTTTCTCTGGGTTTCCTTTGCCTTCTAGGTTTGAATATGATTCTTTGTCATTGGTATTTGCACCATTTTCAACATCGTCACCACGGTACGTAGGGTGGAAATAAGCTAGGTCAAGTTCTGCATGACTCAATCCTAGCTTACATTATAATTTTGTGGCATAAGCCTGGCATGCGGCTTCATTGGCTAAATTTTGAGGTCTGGCCTTGTCCTACTACCCTATTTAGAGGCCTGGTTTGTGGTTAGATTCTCTCAAAAAAAAAAAAAATAGAATCGTGATCACAAAAGTCTAATTAGTAATTACACTCAACATCGTTGCATCATGACATACCCCATATGGGTTTTGTAGGTTCAAAATGAAAATGACAATTAATTGAACTGAAATGCGCTGAAGAAGGAAAAATAAAAAGGAAACAGCGTTGCTATATCCCACGACACATTTCACGCACTACACTGCACGACCATGTGTTTTTACATAGTAATTTTTTTTTCCAGAAATCATGAGAGGAGAAAATGGTAAAAGTGCATGATTGAGTATTAATTATAACTGGTAGTGCCTGCAGTGCCAAAAAAGGGTTGTGCAATCCAGCATTTCCCAAAAAGAAAAGGAAAAGTAGAAATCGATAAAGAATCCAACAAGAACGAGAGACTCGAGAATCATATCATAAGTATCCTAATTATACATAACATCAGTAATCAAGAACCTTGATCCTCCGTCAACAAACCCAAACAACACTAAAATTAGGCAAAAATCAGCCCCTAAACCCACTAACCCTTGTTGTCCAGATCGTGATGGCCACATTGTTGTTCTCCGCCTCGTCGTCAATCCCCCCATCGACGAGTAAATCAACCCAGATTCACGAGAAGAAAGAAGTTGTCCACGATGCTACCCACGTCGAAGAGAAAGTCAGGCTCAGAAGCTACCTTCATCTTCGAAGTCTCAAACTCCATCGCTCTTTGATCTCTCTTCATGTGTGTCGCCGCCGTGTCCCCTAGCTCTTACCACTTGACATAACTTCCAGAGACACTTGTGATTCATCGTGTCTCTAAGTCTGGTAGGTTTTTTTGTGTGTTCAGTCTAATCTTAATGCAGACTTGTAATTTTTTTTAAAAAATAGGCCGGTATGTTAAGCAAAACAAGCTCATCTTTTTTTAGTTAAAAAGCTTTTAAAAAATTATCCGTTGATGGTATGGTCAAGTGGAGTGTTTGAGCGAAAGACGATGCAAGGTTTGATATCTTCCGCTGCAGAGGGTGGCCATGAGGATTGCAGAAGTCACTGAGAGGAGAAACCAACGAATCTGACAGACACTAGACTGGGTGTTGGGCAAGGTGGAGTTCGAGTGCCAGAGTGCAGCGAACGACCAAGCTAGTTAAAATTGCACTTTTTTTATCCCCAAAATAGTTAGTTTTTTTTACGGAAAATGATATAAGGACCAACATCACTATCGACGTAAACGTGGGGGATTCAACTTGCAAAAGAATAGTTTAAGGACTCGTTCTGCACAATTAGAATTTGTCGAGGAGCAAATGTGTTTCTAAGCCTAAAATTAAGAGTTTCAATTGTTTCTTTTCCATTTCATCTAGTATCTCATGCTATCTAGCAAAACTCTTTTGGAAGATTCTTAATGCCAAACAAAACACATCATAAATTCTTGGGCAACTTACTCATTAGGGGAAATAAACATTTAATTTATAACTCGTAGCATGGCGCTTCACTAGTTCACATTGAGGGTTAAGAACTAAACCATAACTACCATCTATACGGTCAGAACTACATAGCAGACACTGAAGATTTAGGACCGATTTTGAAGGGAAAGATAATGCAAGTTAACTGCTTGTCCTTCTGATCCTTAAAGTTCAGCTTCACATTCATATTATAAGTGCCCTGCAATTGAAGTATACGGTTATAAGTTGGTTAATGAATTGATATTTAATTTTGTTACAGCATTACAAAGAAATTTCTAAAATCAAACATCTAAGTGAAGATGAGGAAAATATATTTGAATCAACAAATGGTATCCTTGAGTTATGGTGATGCTTAGCTGCAACAGTTCCCATACCATATAGATGAAACCAGGATGAGGAAGAGGAAGCATCAATTTCTATTGATTATGGATAAAGCAATATCATTCTCACAATGACTAAGAATCATTAACATCTTGCAATCTTTTTTAAAGCAAAACAATATCATATATTGCCAAGTAAATTCATAAATCTGAAGGGGTTCCTCACAGATTGATATCTTAAAAATGGCAACAGAGTATATATATTTGAGGTGAATTTGGGTAAACAACTTAAACAAATTTAAGAAACTTTTTGAAATAAGCTGAAAATAGGCTATAGATAAACATAAACTCTTATTCATAAGTTAATCTGAAAAGCATATGAAATTAAGTTCAAGACAGCGTATAGAAATGCATACACTATATACAAAAGCTTATGCTATCAAGTGTTTTGCATAACTACATAAGTGCTTATGCTATAAAGTAAGTTCTTACAAGCGGAACCTTGGTAAAATGAGACTTACCGGTGGGGTAAACGAGGGTAAAAATTCGGTGTGAACGAGTGTAAAGTGGCCTGCAGGAACAGGACAAGGTGCTTCCTCACAGAGATCATGGAGAAATGTATCAGGTTCTCCTTCTATCCCAGCATATGAAATTTCATATAGTAAATCACCACTAGAAATTGGTTCACCTGGTTGACAGATAATAAGTAACATTTCTGTTAGAATATAATATTAGAATATTTATTCTTGATTTATTATGACGTAATTACACATGTAATCTCACTTAGATTTATTCCCTTTAATATGATGTAATTACGCATGTAATCTCACTTAAATTTATTCCCTAGTTAACTATTAGCCTAGGACCTTTGTATATAAATACTTAGTTGTTTATCAATGAAAAGCACGGATTACAATTCCTCCCGCCGCGTGCCCAGCGCCGGAGATGCTTCTCTTCACCCGCGTGCAGCTCCAACGCACCCCAAACAGCAAGACCCGACCCGTTCACGAGTCATCTCCTTCCAGATCACGTATGCTCCCTTAAGGTAACGTCGGCCCACTTTGACCGCCGCTGCCTCACCCAGGTGCAGCTCATCGTTCTCTGCCTCGTTCATCACAACACTCGCGCCCATCAATCTTGCCCAACACCCGACCCGCAACCAAATCCGGGTTCTAGCCAAAAAGATTTATTTTTCTTCTTCTTTCCGGTGAACCGGTTTCTTTCGACTCGCCCACCCGATTCGACCCGGGACGGTTCACCCAAACCGGTTGAATCGCTCCAAGCCATCAACCTATATAAAAAAAATCCAGTTTTTTATTTTTATTTTTCCTGCTACATCTTATGGCAGATCACACTCTGATCCCGGCTCTCCGACGTCAACGGTGGTTCCTTACGCCAACCGTGGTTCCTCATCTTCGGGTCACCAAGGTTTTCCTCCGGTCGCTCTCGAGTTTGAAGGGTATCTTATTTTCTCGAAAGGCTTATCCCATGTCCCTTTTGATGATTTTTGTTCCAGTCTTAGCATCGGTGACCCTCCAGCTTCGACTGGGGGGGTGTGTTAGAATATAATATTAGAATAGAATATTGGAATCTTTATTCTTTATTTATTATGATGTAATTACACATGTAATCTCGCTTAGATTTATTCCCTTTATTAGGATGTAATTACGTATGTAGTCTCGCTTAGATTTATTCTTTAGTTAACTATTAGCCTAGGATCTTTGTATATAAATACTCAATTGTTTATCAATAAAAAGCACGGAATACAATTTCTTCGATTTCCACTAATTATTAAAGTTCATTTTGGAAATTTTGTAAAGCATAAATGTAACACAAACATACAATGATACAAAGACAAAGCATGATGGGAGCTGCAGAGGAAAAATTAATTAGAATTAGAAAGAGAAGTGTCACCAGTATAAGCTGCGATCTTAAAGGTGAACGGCACTCCTCTCACCGCAGGGTCGGGTAATATTTCCACTCCACTCACCTTCACAGCATAGTCTGCATTCTTATCTGCATATATAGCATTTATACAAAATTCAAATCAATAGACCAAGAACTAAGTGCCACAACAAACAAAAAGAAAAGCAACTACTGCAAGAGCTAGGCCCCCAAAACAAAATAGTGAAAATAAATAAAAAATCACATCACCATAATACTTGTTTAGGGAGACATGGGAGCTCATGAGGTGAGAAACAAGACACCAAGAGATATCGACGCCACAACTTAACCCAAAACCTAAAGGTATTATTAGGTGTATGGGTTTTCTCACTTATAAAGTGTTCAACACTCACCTAATCTTCAATTCCAATGTGAGACTTCTTTACTCACACTTGACATCCCAACAATCTCCCCCTCGAGTGTGAGTCCATCTCAAGCGGAATCCTCCAACTACTTGCACCGCCGTTGGATCTTCATCAACGGGACACGACGCCTAACCGCCATTGCTAGGAAGACTTTCGACACAATGAGTCATTACCATGGTCCCACGAACCATCGGCTCTGATACCACTTGTTGGGGGAGATAAGGGAGTCCATGGGCTGAGGAGTAAGACACCAAGAGGTATCGACGCCACATCTTAACCCATTGTCCTAAGGTTTTGGGTTAAGATTTGGCGTCGATATCTCTTGGTGTCTTGCTCCTCAACCAATGGACTCACCTGTTTTCCCCAACAAAACAATACCTGACTATTTTTCAACTAGTGTTGAACAATCAATAAATTAACTAGAATTGGTGAATTACACAACCTTTTTTTGTTGCAAAAAATGGTAGGGATTTTAAGGTTTTGGGTTAAGATGTGGCGTTGATATCTCTTGGTGTCTTGCTCGTCAGCCCATAGGCTCCTCTGTCTCCCCCAGCAATACCTGAATATTTTTCAATTAGTGCTGAACAATCAATAAATTAACTAGAATTGGTGAATTACACAACCTTTTTTTTGTTGTAAAAAATGGTAGGGCTTTGGAGAGGCACACCAAGCCTACAGTACAGGGTACCAATAACATACTGAGAATCTCCAACGGAGAAGGATTATCTCCCTACCTATGTATAGGCCAATCGAGACTCACTCTAGTAGCATGCTGAAGCGGATCTCTCTGTATACAAATGCCACCTACTTGGAATTTTAATCCATAAGGGATTCAAACTTGCGCCCTTGGAGGTGAGGCTCGAACCGGGATCTAACCGCCAGTCGTGCCAACCCAAATTACATAAAAGTTTCATTTTGGTTAAACTATACCTCGCTTGTAATTAAACTAGTGAACATTTCAAACTAAGCACTGTTCAACAACAAAAACACTAAACAATACATTGTAATCCCGTGACGCACACGTGACACCTTTGACATCATAGTAGCATTTGGCAGACAGGTGAGAAGGGGACGGAAAAGGAATATGGGTTTATATTATGTGTTTGTTATATTTTTATGATGCAACGAAACATAACAAAAAGCTTTTGGAACGAAACACTTTGGCCCCTCTTAAAAATTTAACATGGTAAAAAATGCTCCAAATTTATATTTGAAACTTTTTATATTCAAACAGTTTAAAATCACTTCTTAAAGTGAAAAGGAGTTATTATATTAGTTGACAAACTTAAATAAATTTCTGTTTTTCAGAAAAATCACTTAAAATAAAATCAATTATTTTTCAAAAAGTAAAATCACTTTATTAAGCAATGACAAAAGAGTTAATTTGAGTGCGTTTGTTTGAGCTTACTTTTAGAAAAACCACTTTTTTCATTTAAAAAATCATTTTTATTTTTGTTTCAGCTTTTGAAAAAATCATTATTACACAAAAAGCTAAAAGCAGTTTATTTGGAAAAACTATATTAGAGTGCGTTTGTTCCAACTTATTTTTAGAAAAATCACGTTTTCAATTAAAAGTCACTTTTAAGTTTGTTTCAGCTTTTATAAAAATCATTAATTTACAAAAATCTGAAAGCAGATTGAGTGGAAAAGCTAATTTATAGTGCTTTTGTTTTAGTTTTTTTTATAGAAAAATCACTTTTTTTTTCATTTTTATGTTTGTTTCAGCTTTTCAAAAAATCATTACTTTACAAAAAGCTGAAAGTAGATTAATTGGAAAAGCTACTTTAGAGTGCGTTTGTTTCGATTTTTTTAGAAAAATCATCACTTTTTTTCATTTTTATGTTTGTTTCAGTTTTTCGAAAAATCATTACATTACAAAAAGTTGAAAGCAGATTAATTGAAAAAACTACTTTAGAGTGCGTTTGTTTCGGTTTTTTTTTAGAAAAATCACTTTTTTCATTTTTATGTTTATTTCAGCTTTTCAAAAAATCATTACTTTACAAAAAGCTGAAAGTAAATTAATTGAAAAAACTACTTTAGAGTGTGTACGTTTGTTTCGATTTTCTTAGAAAAATCATTACTTTACAAAAAGCTGAAAGCAAATTAATTAGAAAAGGTACTTTAGAGTGCGTTTGTTCCAATTAATACGTAATTTAAATTATGGCTATGTTTTGATGACTTAAAGTTACGTACCAAACATAACACACAAAATATTATTATTTAGTTCCATCTTGTTCTGTCTTATTCCGTGCAGTTCTGTCATGTTCTTCTATTCTGTAATCAAATGTTACTCATGTCTTCTTTTTAGGGTCTATTGTCCCTGCAAATTATACGGGTTCCCTTTCCCTTAAGGGATTCTATTTCTACCGTTTTTCATCAGCTATGGATACTAGAAATGGCAGCTTAGCCCCTCTATGTTTCTTGCAAGGTAGAATCTCAAACAGGAAGCTCTCAAGTATTGCAAAACTAATTATGATATGAGGCATCAATGATGAATGTTGAAGAATTAAACAAAACAAAATCATGAACTAAATTGAAGAATGGAAAGTAAAGGTAGTTTAGTTAATTACCACAGTATTTGAAAGACTGAGCTTGTGCATGAGAAGAAGAAATTAGCAGCAAAACGGTGGATGATAAGCAGAGAACAAGGTAAAGCGTTGAAGTAGAGTGAACTGCCATGTCTATGGAGCGAGTGAACATCGGTGACTGAACTTGGCATCATTTATACATGAAATAATGATATAATTTTCTTTTTAAAAGCATGCAATAATGATGTAATATAATAACTCGTGGATTGCAAGGTTTTTGTTGTTACACTTTTGTTTATAAATTATGACTCTTAAATAATTGAGAAAAAGATCATGCGCGGAGAATTTAAACTTTTTTTACACCATTAATCAGTCAGATTATAAGGATGTCTCACGTTAATTAATGAAATTAAATAAAAAAATAAATTTTCTCATATCCTATAGATATCTGATTGGTTGACTGAACTTGGCATCATTTATACATGAAATATTGATATAATTTTCTTTTTAAAAGCATGCAATAATGACATAATATAATAACTCGTGGATTGCAAGGTTTTTGTTGTTACCCTTTTGTTTATAAATTATGACTCTTAAATAATTGAGAAAAAAATCATGCGCGGAGAATTTAAACTTTTTTACACCATTAATCAGTCAGATTATAAGGATGTCTCACGTTAATTAATGAAATTAAATTAAAAAATAAATTTTCTCATATCCTATAGATATCTGATTGGTTGACTGAACTTGGCATCATTTATACATGAAATAATGATATAATTTTCTTTTTAAAAGCATGCAATAATGACATAATATAATAACTCGTGGATTGCAAGGTTTTTGTTGTTACCCTTTTGTTTATAAATTATGACTCTTAAATAATTGAGAAAAAAATCATGCGCGGAGAATTTAAACTTTTTTTACACCATTAATCAGTCAGATTATAAGGATGTCTCACGTTAATTAATGAAATTAAATAAAAAAATAAATTTTCTCATATCCTATAGATATCTGATTGGTTGACTGAACTTGGCATCATTTATACATGAAATAATGATATAATTTTCTTTTTAAAAGCATGCAATAATGATATAATATAATAACTCGTGGATTGGAAGGTTTTTGTTGTTACCCTTTTGTTTATAAATTATGACTCTTAAATAATTGAGAAAAACATCATGCGCGGAGAATTTAAACTTTTTTACACCATTAACCAGTCAGATTATAAGGATGTCTCACGTTAATTAATGAAATTAAATAAAATAAATAAATTTTCTCATATCCTATAGATATCCAATTGGTTGACGATGTAAAAAAATTTACACCGTTAGTGCATATAAATTAAACTCTAAATATTTTCTATTAAATTTTAGACTTTCACTTATCCTTATGTTTGTTACAGAAAAAAAAAATTCAAATCATGTGAAATCTCTCTACTTGAATACAAAAACTTTTAAACGACAACCTAAAAAAGTAACTACACACCTAAACTAAAACGTTTATATCTACACTCTTAAGGAGTAGTTTGTGCCATATCATTATGTTGAAAGCTTTGGGGACCTTCAACAAGAAATTGGACAAATAGTCCAAAGATTTTTCTCCTGGCTTCCATTGCCTTTTAGGCTTGAATATGATCATTTGTCATTGGTATTTCCACCATTTTCAGCATTGCCGCCATTGCACGAAAGCCTTCTTCGCTACCCAACACCCTTACCCTCCATTCCCCACCATTAGAATTATCATCATAAGTGTCAGGAAGTGGGAAATGTGATATATGAAGTGCAAGCTGCAAGGTAATTATCGTGATGGTTAAGGGTACTAGATGGCGATGGTGAATATCATGCGACAAATGAAGGGTGATGGGCGATGGCAACGATTAAAGAGGGCAAAGTTGTGGTGGCAGAGGGCGTTAGGTGGAGGCGGAGGGTGCAAATAGTAAATACCATGCGGTGTTGGGGTGGAGGTTGTAAGGTAGCTATGGAAAATTGGTGGTTGGCTGAGACGCTTGTGGGTTTATTAGCTTCCTAGCCGGTTAAAATTCTACCATAACTTAAAGTGGTATAGATAATGTGGCACTATGAAAAATTGGGAAGAATAATATAAAATTTTAAAAAAATTAATGAATGTTATTGTTGAAGATATTCTAAGAGCGTTCACTTCTAACATTTTTTTATGAGTAATGATTTACTCACTTAATTTGTTTTCCATCTTATTTTCACTATTTTTTTCTTATCCCTCAATTATTTACTTATCTCACTCTCGGTGCGAGTATAAGAAATGAAGCATTATTCTTTTCTTATAAAAAGTACTTATGAAACTGTATTTGAACAATTGACCAACATGAAATTCTTTGTATTTGATTTTGTATTATTACAATGAAACCCGAACGCCATGCAAGTAGGAGCTTGTTCTTGACAAATTCGGTTCTCGAGATCGCTCTCTCTCCCTCCCATCAACAAGCAGATTCCACTCCAATCATCAAAACATGAAGCTGAATCCAACACTCTCCTCACACACCATCATCATTATCAGGTTCAGGTTCTTAATTTCACCCTTCATCAACGTTACGTTGTTATATATTAACATTCGGATCCCTTCACTTTTACGTAAAATCCACTAATCGCTTCAGTTTAATTACAACTCTTCATTGTTTTTCATTGCTTTCTATTACTATCATTTTCGACGATTTTGTGGATGTTGGAGCACATGAATGCTAATTGGCTAATTGCCTTTTGCAGGAATTAATGGTGGTGGTGGTGGTGGAGGAGGAAAATGCAGCGCGCTCCGGTGACAGTTGAGGAAGTGCAGTTGGAAAAAGCGGTTAAGGAAGAATGCCAATGGGAGAATCTTCCCAGGCGACTTCAACAAACCCTGCCTTCCAAGGAAGAATGGCACACAAGGTTACCAATAAATAGATATGCTGCTATGTTATTCATAATGTCAACATTGTTAAGTGTTATGGTTAATTACTACCTATTATTTTATCGGATTTAGTTGGTAAACTTAGGGTGCGTTTCGGTAAACGGTTTAATTAAGTGCTTATGGCAATAAGCGTTTATCGCTTAGGAGCTTAGTCATGAACTAATTTGAAAAACTTATTGAAATAAATAACAAAAAGATTATTGATAAGCATAAGCTCTTATCTTATTCATAAGCTAATTTGAAATTCTTATGAAAATTAGCTCAAAGCAGCTTATGGGTAGGCTATAAGCCGTTTACATTAATTATCTCAAACACATGCATAAGCACTTATTCTATAAGATAAGCTCAAATAAGTTCTTCTAAAATAATTATCACTGTTGAAAGAGCTATGGTGCTAGGCAGAGTCACAGAGCACTTTATGAAGATTTTAATGGGCTTGATCCTTGGTCTAGAAATACCTTCTGGTTTCTTTTATTTGGTTGTGAAAAGCATGTCTTTCAACTATAGAAGTAGATTAAATTTTCATAGGAATGAGGAAGCATTTAAGTTTCAATGACTAGAGGGCCTATAACTAGAAAATCAACATCTGTCCCTAACAAACAATAATTTATGATTTTCAGAGCTAATACTCATTTATGTTTACATTCGTTCAATTAAGTTTCACAAGGTAGTACACATCATCCATATCAGGGCTAATTTGTTGATTTCTTGAATGATTCTTTTGTAAATACATAATTATAACACTGCCTTCTCTATTTCTGGCCATGAAAATTTTATGCAGGGTAATTGAATACTGCATAAAGAAGAGACTTCAATGGAATAGCTGTTTTGTTCGTAAAGTTTGTAAAGAAAACGAGTATTATGAAGTCATGATGCGCTACTTGCGGAAGCATCTTGCTGTATGTGCTTTTGCAGAACGTCTGTTACAATCTGTTTGCTTACTTCAACTTAAATCAGAAATTGTATACCAAATCCGCTGATACTAAACCTTACATTACATTCCTGTGTTCCTGCTCACGTGATCAGAAAACTATGCTAGAATTTTGTGTGGAGAAAAGTGAATTTATTATGCTTCACAAATAAAACTTGTTATAGAAGCATTTAATGTGTTTGTTTTCACTTGCAGCTGTTTCCTTATCATCTGGCGGGTTATGTGTGCCGTGTAATGAGAGTATCACCTTTCAGATATTACTGTGATATGATTTTTGAAGTAATGAAAACTGGTAACTTTATTACTTGTTTCAATTTCAACTGACTTAACTTCTTGCTTGTAGATTGAATTTTTTTCCTCTTGTTTACTATTTTCATTAGGGAAAAATAGAATGATATTAACAGCAGAAAGATCAGCTGATACTTTAATGGCCTTTGCTTTCACACAGCAAGTATTCCTTCATTACAGGATTATTTTTTAAGATTTAAGTAGAAACTGGAGAGCATAAACTAAACAAATAATTGAGAGAAAATATCTAAAAGTGAGAGCAGTATGCAACTGTGCATATTTAAAATTAAGGGAAGTATGGAACTGATTAAATCCATAGTATACTTAGCTATATTAACTTGGCTTGCATTTGTTAGTTAGTCTGCTATAAGGTACATAAATATGTTGAATATACAATTTGTTTGAATAGAAGCTGGCCTTAAAATATTTTATGGACGGTTTCATTATCTGCAGAGCAACCTTATGACAGCATCCCGAATTTTAGTGCTGCGGATGCTTTTAGACTTACAGGAATTGGGAGAAATGAATTTATTGATATAATGAACAAGTGCAAATCTAAGGTACTGCATATATGTTCCTGTTCGTTACACATAAATGTGTATGTAATACCTGCATAGTTGAATTGCATGTATGATATTTTATGAATGTCTAGTTTACCTGTAGTAGTCCCTGTCTACATAGTACCTTCTATTCTATGTGGGGAATATAAAGTTAAGAAAACTTCTATGATCCTTTGCATTAGCTGACACTGGCCTCAAAGTCGATGCCAAAATAAAGAAGGCTCAACGATTATCTTCTTGATAAGGTAATTCTCCAGTGTCAAAGACACTGGAAAAGCTATCATTTAGGTACTCCTTGCAAGAGAGACATAAGATTGCATTAAATATTCTCTATGACATTACATAGGATAGGAAGGAAATCTGTGATTATTTTCTTGACCTTTTGCGGAATAGGAAATACGGTTAATCAGGGAAGTAGTAAAATAGAAGTAGAACTTGGAGAAAGAAGTAAACCTTGAAGAAGAAAGGTGATGTCTGTCATGTCTGCAACTGTATGCCTTTTGACCAGACTCATAGAGAGCATGATGAACTATCCTCTTGAATTGTATATTTATTGTATTTCATTCAGTTCCTCATATATTTGAATTTTATGAGTTCACTGACTTCACTGTCCCCTATCTGGATAATGATTTGGATTTGCATATTAGCCTCAGCTAGGCTTGGTTATATCATCAGGCTCAATGGTAGGATATCACCTTTATATGAATCTTGTCTGACCTTCCAATTGCTCTTTTGGAATATCCAGAAAATAATGTGGAAACTGAACAAGTCAATAGCAAAAGAACTTTTGCCTACTCAACCTGTGGATTTTCCTATTGAACCGTGGTGGGGAGTTTGTCTTGTGAACTTTACCTTGGAAGAATTTAAGGTGGGGTATGTCTTTCACCCTTACAAGACAGAGGAGGGTTCACTTATTTTGTTGTTGTTGGCATTGAGAAATAACTATTGGAGAAATACTAGCATACTACCAATAAATGCTTTCATTTTCTCTTTTCAAGGTGGAATCCTATGCTGGCTCATAACAATGAGCAGCCTCAAGTTCTTAAGTGAGGCCAGCATGATATTTTATCCAACAACAATGGAAGTATCATAAAAGTGTCAAATAATATTTTGCTAGCATTCCGCGTAACTTTTGCACTTTCTTGTGGGATCTAGATTATGTCTTTTTCTTCTTACCTTTTCTTCTCACCTTTCATAGAAACTCTCAGAGGAGGAAATGGCCACAGTAGACAAAGTCTGTAAGGAGGAAGCTAATTCATTTGCCATGTTTAATCCTGACATTGTAAGGGGTCTTTACATACGAGGACTGATCTATTTTGATGTTCCTATATATCCAGACGACCGACTTAAAGGTGTGTCCTCTGTGTTTATGTATTGTTCTATGTTAATTAGTTTTACTTTGATGACCCGATCAAAGGTATAATTCCTATGATCTATGAAGCTTCATAATTTAAATTAGTGTAAACCACTCTCATTTTGGTCAAAACCTAGGCAACTATCCAACTAATTTGACCATACTGGTTCCTCAAAATTTGAAACCAAACAGATTTATTTATGGTAGTCCTTCTGAACTAAACCGCACCTATTGGAGGTTAGTCTAGTTTATCAGTTCAAAATTATTGAAAATAATTTTTCCAAGTTAGCTTCACTTACTTGAATAAATTCATCAATAAATGCTTACATATATAAAAAACAATCCGAACTCTCCAGATAGCACAGTTTCATGGCAAGTTTCATAATAAATACCACACTTGGCAAAAATCAACAGATAAGAGAGGCATAAGTATATATAATATGTAAAACGCTATTTTTAGAGGCTCTTTCCCTTCAAATGATTTCAATAATATTTATGTGTGGTGACTCAGTTTCCAGGCTTGAAGGTTTCATTTCCAACAGGGAGCAGTCATACGAAGATCCTATTGAAGAGTAAAGCAGTTGTTTCAGTCTGTTTCCATCATTTTTGTTCAAAGTTTTTATTTCCATGTAGTTCAAATCTAATGCTGGACCTCTTGCTTTCAGGTTGTTGTATGCAGTTTTTGTAGTTACAAATGAAAATGCAACTGTTAGGGAGTTGGCAACAACCCTACAGGCTGACTTGTTACAACTGCAGGCTGCTGCTGCTTTTGTGTGTCGTTTGGGATGGGCAACAAAAGTAATTGATCCAGAATATATTCTTGAAGACTCAAGTATACCTGCTGCGTCTCCTAGAAGCACAGTCAGTGATGAAGATGCTTCTGTTACAAGTCTGGGTTCTGAGAATATGCTTATTGATAATGACTCCATTCAACAAGGGGATACTTCAAGTTCAGGGAAATCAGGCCCTCGTTCTGCCTATACTCGTGTTGCTTTCATAGTTGATGCGAACATTACATCCTATCTTATGATGGGGTCTGTTTCACCAGGTTTATACCTTTTACCCCCCATTGCTGAAGCTTAAGTTCATTTGGTACAATTTTCTGAGTGTATCACATATTTTAGTGAAGTCAGCTTGTGCTGACCAAAAAATTATGAGAAACCATGAAGGTTTCATATGACCTTTTATTGCCTGGTATCAGGTGTGGATGAGTAAGTTGTTATTAGTTACTAGTAGCCTTTGCTTTGGAGTTGTAAATAATTTGGTAGCTATCCGGTTAGTCTTGCTATCTGTCTGAGATTGGTATTTGACGAAAATCATACTCCTTGTTGAACTTTGTCAGGCCTGAAATCTCATGCCGTTACACTCTATGAAGCGGGGAAATTGGGTCATGCCAGCATTGGTGATCTTTGCGAGGATCTTAGCACCCTAGAGGGTGCAACATTTGAGGGAGAACTACAGGAATTTGCAGATCATGCTTTTAGTCTTCGTTGTGTGTTAGAATGTCTACAATCAGGTGGAATAACTACTGATAAAAAAGAGGAGGGGGGTTTTGATAAGCTGGATATGACTACCTCAAGTAATGAGAAGTTAATTTCTGTGATATCTGAGCCTGAAATTTCTTTGGCTGAGAGATCAGGAAACCCTGGTGTTGTAGAACCTGTGTTAAATAATGATGATTCAATAAATTTTGATTCAGAGAAGCATGTGGAGGCTTCTGTTTCCCCTGAACTGGATCACAGTAGTATGGGTGATAGAGCCCATTCTATTACTTTGGAAGATGACAGTACTCACATTCAGGATACAGATGAGTCAGATACAAATTTCCATAGCAATGAGAAACTAGTAGCAGTTGAAGGGTCAGATGTTGGAGCAGAATTGCTAAAGAGGACAAAGAAATATCGTGTAAACATTCTCCGATCTGAAAGCTTGGCTTCTCTTCCACCAGCAACTCTCAATCGTTTGTTTCTACGTGACTATGATATCCTTGTGTCCATTGTGCCCCTTCCTCATTCATCAATTCTTCCTAGATCTGATGGTCCAGTTCATTTTGGTCCTCCCACATATTCTTCTATGAGTCCTTGGATGAAATTGGTATTATATTCAACTGCAGCTTGCGGGCCTGTATCAGTTGTTCTGATGAAAGGACAGTGTCTCCGCTTGCTTCCTGCTCCATTGGCTGGTTGTGAGAAAGCCCTTGTATGGTCTTGGGATGGCACTACAATATCCGGCTTAGGAAGGAAGCTTGAAGGAAATTTAGTTAAGGGAGGTATACTCTTGCATTATTTAAATTCACTTCTTAAACATTCAGCAGCAATGGTGCTTCCTCTCAGTAAGTGTGATCTTAATGAATCTGGAAAAGTTACTACTTTGGATATCCCTTTACCCTTAAAGAACTCAGATGGGTCAATCGCCTCGGTAGAAGAAGAGTTAGAAATATGTGAAGAGGATCATTCTAAGGTGAATTCTATGTTGACTAATTTGGCAAACAAGATGGAACTGTGGACAGTTGGTTATATTCGGCTATTGAAATTATTTAATGGAACAGAATCAGGTCAGTACTCTTCTGAAAAGAAGTATGAATGGGTTCCTTTGAGTGTGGAATTTGGGATGCCTCTATTTAGTCCAACATTGTGCAATAATATATGTAGAAGGATAGTTTCATCGGAGATGCTCCAATCTGCCTCATTTAGTGAACACCATGACGCAATGCAAAGCTTGAGGAAAAAGTTGCGTGATATTTGTGCGGAGTACCAATCAACAGGTTTCACTACAAAGCTTTTTTACCAGACAAAGCAATCCAAGGAGTCTTTTGGACGACATATGCAAGCTAGTGGAAGGTGGAATCCACTTATGGATCCTTCTTCTCCCATTTCAGTGGCATCAAGTGCACATCAGAGGTTTAAACTTGCTAATCGGGAACGCTGCCAAACTGAAGTGTTGAGCTTTGATGGCTGTGTTCTTAGGTTTGTTGCTGAATTTCTATTAAATGATACAATGCTTGAACATTGCTTAGCTTTTTCTTGTGATAAAATTCAATTAGCATTACACTGGAAACTATAAAAAAGGAGGATAGTTTTCTGTAAGGTTCATCATTATGATTTCCTAATCATCACAAATCTTGCTTTTGAATTCTGCGTGCAGATCATTCGCATTAAGTAGTGCTGATGAAGTTGCCACAAGAACTACTAAAGAAGCCCCTCAAGCCGATACAATAAAAGCTGAACCAGAAGAAAATGATAGTAAAGAAGCAATCCTTCCTGGTGTTAATCTTATTTTTGATGGTTCTAAGTTGCTTCCATTTGACATAAGTGCTTGCCTCCAGGCTCGCCAGTCCATTTCCTTAATAACAGAGGCAGCAGCTGCCTCAGCATATGTAGCTACCAAATAGATTTGCATTCATTATAGGTTAATCCCCTTCGAATCTTGGGTATACACGAACGGCAATGCTAGCGAGAGACACTTGCCAATTTCAATGCTACTGTCTGGTTTGCATGCATCTTCAAGATTGATGGTTGTACACAAACTTTGGGCTCACCTAGGAGTTAAGGTTCGATTTTCTTTGCTGGTGTCCGCGTGCTTTAACAGTTCGGTAACACCTTTTATGGATTTTGTACGCGTTATATATAATGCGCATCTTGTATTTGTTCCAGGTTTTGTCAGATCAGGAAATTCACATCAGTTGGAGCTAGATATGTAATGGTCATTGAACAATGTATGTAATGTAAGTCAGGAATATTTTTTTTTCTCCTGTCACATACATGCAGCAAAAAGGACATTATCACCAGGGGCTCATATTTGAAGATAACATAGTCATTGGAAACTCCTTAGCTTCTTCTATTCCATTTTTAAAGATGTGAATTGACTTGTCTTTACTCTAGCTGCTTCCTCGTTTATTACTCATTTTTAATCTCATAATAATGCTTTAGGCTAATTAATCAACTAGAATACATTTATTTGTTTGCTTGAGAATGCATTTTTTACTAGTGCGGGGAATGGTGATATGTTAATCTAGGAGTAATAAACTTTGAATTAGGAGTTATGAAGTTTTGATGAAGGAAGTCTTTACTCTTTAGGACAGTTGAATTATTTGTCCCTTAATAAGGAGTGTAAACAAACTTGTTGTCTACAATAAATTACATAAAGCAGCACGCTACACGTTTGTTTGAGAGCCGAACGAACATTCATACTTTCAAAGAAAAAAAAATTCAACAAAAAGCTACCATTTGAATCCAAGATTTGCTTTTTCTGAAGGTTTAGTTTTGTAGAATTAAGTTAGAAAAAACTAAGTTTAGAAGAATGCATTTTGGTAGAACAATTTGTGCCAGTGAATGATAATGCAATAGTAAGTTTAAAATATTTGTTTTTTATTTTGATATTATGATAGAATTACTTTTGAAATGCATATATAGTTATATTTTATGATATTATAGCTACAATGAGTTCCTCTTAATGAAAAGGTAATACATTTTTACTCATCTCAACAGATTTTTATTCTTTACTCATCACAAACTAGTAAGAAAAATGCTACAGGACACGAGATTTGACGCACGACCACGTCATTTATGAGTCATAAATAATATATAAAAAAACGACAAAGCAAGTCATTCGCGCCCAAACTTCTTATTTTGAAATTGTAGCCGCCGAAATCCATCTGTTTCATAAACTGTCGCCATCCAAATCTTTATGTTTCAGAAATTGATGCATCACCGTCGCTGAGGAGAGTTGCATTGTCGAAAAGAGTTGTTTCATCGTCGCATTGAAGAGAGCTGGTCATCGTCATTGAGAAGGAGAGTTGCATCACAAAGAAAAGTTGTGTCGTCGTTGCATTAGATTAAACTTAGTAAACCATTTTGAACATATTTTTCTTTCCTTACTATTATTATATCCAAAGTCCAAACTAATTTTCATTAAATCCTCATAGGGTACCATTACAGGCGCCCACAGGGATGAGTAGTTAATATGATTGAGGTAAGGGTAATTGTAAATGAAGGGTCAGGGTTTGAACACTAAAGAAAGATAATTTGTACTAATTTAGTAACAACTAACATTAACTCATAAAAAAAAACCCATTACAGGTGCCCACCCAATCATTTAGTTTCATCTCTTTCTCTTTAATTCAAATTTCCAAAATCCTATTTTGATGATTCAACTTACAATGTGCATATAGTTTTTGAAACAAAATCAAACATCTATCTAGTTCAAAGATTTGTTTATTTTTTTTTTTTGAAAGTAAAGATTTATTTGTTTTTCAAAATACTTTCATTAATTAATAGTAAGAAAATAAAAACATTATTCTATCCTTTTTACCTATCAAATTCAAAAAAGGGCTTAAATCGATTAATTGAGTATGCGTGTGAAAGTGAAAAAGAAAGGATTCGATTTCGTAGAGTCCTAAATCCTAATAGAAAGATTAGAAGATCGACGCGCGAAGTAAAGCAACGAAACGGTGTCGTATGGCATGAAGCAATCGAGTGCGTGTGAAACTACTATATATAGTCACACACAGAGAGAGTGTGTGAAGCAACAATCAACAATGGAGAGCAGCGAAGATCCCAAACCCGACGGCAACGCCGCCGCACTCATCGCCGCATTCTGCGAGATCACCGCCTCCACCAAACAACAAGCCCTCTTCTTCCTCGAAAGCCACAATTTCGACCTCGACGCCGCCGTCTCCACCTTCCTCGACGACGACGACAACACCCTAATCAACCCCACCACAACCGCCACCGCAACCGCCGCCGCCGACGACGACGAAAACGAAAACGACGCCGTTTCACCCTCCGAGCCTCAATCCCCTGACTTCTACCCTTCCCCGTCTCCCTCACGCTCGCCTTCCCCTTCCCACTCCCCCTCTCGCGCCCCCTACGAGCTCCGATCCCGCAGGTCACTCGGCAAGAAACCTTCCTCCTCGTCTTCCGGAACCCGCCGCGGTGGAATCCGCACGTTCCGTGATCTCAATCGCGGATCCGGTACCGATTCTGAATTCGATGAACCGCCTCCGGAGGAGTACTACACTGGTGGTCAAAAGAGGTGAAATTCAATTCCTCATGGTTTTAGTTGTGGAATTCTCTTGATTCTTGAATAGGTTTTGATTCAATGCTGAAAACTTTAGCAATTGGGGTTTTTATGTGCAAATTGTAAAACCTAACATCATGCTAATAGTCAACTTCACTTACCAATGGGTAGTGGTTGGTTCAAGTCCCCTTATGCAATGTCTCGGGTTCGAGTCTTGTGGGAGAGTTAGCCCCATGTGGATGTTCCGGCTCGAACAGGATTGCCTCCGAAGAAGAGTCTTGCACCAAAAAAAAATAGTCAACTTCCCTTTTGTGATTGCTATTTATGACATGTGTATTTTTCTTTCTCATATTAATAATGCACCTGTTGTTTTCAATGTTGCAGTCTGATTCAAAGGTTTAGTGTTGGTTTGGTTTTCAGTTTGAAAGTGTTTTCACCCAACGGAGGTTCAAAGCCTCGTTCATGTTTAGGGCATTGGAATGTGTGATCTCGAATTTCAATGCCCCGAACGGACTTCCAAACTGAAAACCAAACACAGCCTCGGACTTTAGCAATTGGGATTATGTGCAAATTGTGAAACCCAACATTATTATGCTAATACTCAACTTCATTTGAGATTGCTATTTTTGACATGTGTGTATTTTTTTTCTCATATCAATTATGTACTTGTTGTTTTCAATGTTGCAGTGGAATGCTTGTGCAAGATCCTACCAGAGGTGGTGGGAACAGTGTGGATGATATTTTTGATCAAGCAAGGCAGGTAGCTGTTGATCCACCTCCAACTGAAAACTCTTCTAGGTCAAGGAGTTTCAGTGGAACTGCCAGGTTGCTTTCTGGGGAGACATTGCCGTCTGCTCCTCAACCGGTAGGGGAGATCACGTACGCGATCACGTTCTGGAGGAATGGTTTCTCGATCAATGATGGTCCTTTACGGAGGTTGGATGATCCACAAAATGCTCCATTTATTGAGGTAACTTGCTTTGAAGTGTTTGTTTCCATAATCTAATGTTTGTCTTCAGAATTTATTGAATGCTATTTATGCACTCTTTCTAGTAGAATTAGAGTCTGTTTAGGTAAACAGTTTGATTTATCACATAAGTGCTTATTCATAAGACTATTTGAGAAGCTTATTGAGATAAACTTAAAGGAACATATATGCAGATATGAGCATTTATTGATAAGCTAATATAAGAAGTTTATGAAAATAAACTCAAAAGAGTTTATAGGTTTCATAAGTTTACCCTAACACTTATGGATAAGTGCTTATACTATAACATAAGCTTGAATAAGTTGTTTCAAACATAGTCTTAGTATTATATACTTATCATTAGTTAACCTCAATGCAGAGCATAAAGAAGGGTGAATGTCCCAGAGAGCTTGAACCAGTTGATCGAAGGACTTCGGTTCATGTCAACCTCTCAAGGCGTGAAGAAAACTACCCTGTATGCCCCTTTTTCTTTTCTCATCAGCTTTGGATTTGTGTTCTATCTGTGTAGGTTTTAACCTTCCCTTTTTCTTGATATATACAGGAACCGGCGAAGCCACGCCATCTTCCATTCCGGGGGGTTGGAAGAACCTTAGGTAGCAGCAGCTCCGGCAGTGAAGCTGCTGGTGAACCTATTCAAGCAACTGCTGCTGCTGCTTCTTCACGAAGTACAGCTCCAACGCCAGAAATCGGTTTAGTTGTGGATGATTCCAAGCCGGTGACATCAATCCAGCTAAGGTTGGCTGATGGTACGCGCATGGTTTCTCGCTTCAATCACCACCACACAATCAGAGATATTCGAGCATTCATTGATGCATCAAGACCTGGCGGAGCTAGAAGTTACCATATGCAGACAATGGGTTTTCCTCCCAAACAGCTCACTGATTTGGAGCAGACTATAGAGCAAGCTGGTATAGCCAATTCAGTTATTATCCAAAAATTGTAGGTTGTTTACCTGTTTTATTTCCAGTCAAATTGAAATTACTTTATCTATGCTTAGATATTGATTTATCTACTTTGTGAATTTCATCAAATGTTCATTGTTTTGGTATAATCCTCTATCCCAAATTGCTTTCATGGTAAATGATAATTGAATGGAGGCCAGAATTACCAGGAATGGTACTTGGTAGTGCGATTTTTTGTTTGGTCACATTGCCCAATAATTTTGATTTGAGTTAATTACACTTTTGGTATCCATGTACTAATGTTTCTGCTGGTAAGATGTTATCAAAAATCGTATTCACAAAATTATACTAAGTTGTAAGTTCAATTCTTGACCTAATTCCCTTCATATTCCAATTTTGAACTAGCATTAAGTAAAAGAGTTCACACTTAAAAATGTTACTATGCAAGAAATGAGCACTTCTCCTTGAGCCATTCCAATAAGAGTTCGCTTAAATCACATCAAATGCATCACCTAACATAATTGTCTTGAGTCCAATTTCTTTCACTACAAAGATGAGATGTGCTGTAACTTCACAAGGAAAAAATGAGTCACGTTCACAACTCCTTTTTATGAATTTGTTGTTTCTCTCCCACTCTGTTTTTACTGTTTAAGGTAATTATTTGCTATCTAATGTCATCCACTACCATATACTTAAAAATATTGTAAGATACCGACTACCTTTTTTTGTTTTTTACATATCATGAGATTCTATTATCGGTTTGTATTGGAGATAATGTTAGGGTAGGTCAAAGAATGGTTCTTGTTGGCGAACCATAAGCATTTTTTTTGTGAAAAACTAGCCTACATGACAAGATATTGAATGAGCCAAGACTAGGGTGATCATTAATATTTTAGTCCAGTAGTGCATCAAGGGATATTTTGGTGATCTCCCTTCGACTCTTCCCTCCCTCCCACAGTCCCACTCTACCCCTCCTATTCACCTAGGCTCTGGAGGTAGAACCAATTTCGATGATGATGTATTCAACTCATCAATCCATAACACTACATGTACTGCTTTCTCTCTTCTACTTGTTGTCTAGCACATGAGAACCATGAGTTTTAGCAGTATCATAAAGGAAGAGGCTTGTTAAGATGGGTTTGAGATTCGTCACTATAGAGAAGTGGCTATTGACGTTGGGCACCTTGTGCTCCAACACTAACTCAATGGTGTATGATTCTACACAGATTTGAGAAAAAACATTGAAGCTGCACAAATCTGAGAAAAAACGAGTGCCACCACTAGAAAGGCAAATTTTTCTGGAGGAATGATGTGCGAACAATTGTTTTTTTTTTTTTTGATAAGCGTGCGAACAATTGTGTGGCTATCCTATGTGTTCGTTAAAGGGATTGGTGACATGTTCGTTCTTTTGTTCATGCACGACTAAAGGTTCTCATCAATGGCAAATCAGGGGTTCAATTTTTCTTTTTGGGTGATGCATATATGAAGGAAAAACTTGAGAGAGGAAATAACTCGCTGGCAGTGGAAAATGAAGCTCTAACAATGTTGAACGACAATGAGAGGCGAAGCTCCAACGATGTTCAGGACAGTGAGTGGCAGAGCTCCAGTGATATTGGCGACTGGACTGGGCGGGACACCTACACAAATGAAAGAACGGCGACACAATTATCAGAAGGACGAAGTAAATGATAAAGGCAGGCGACGAAGCAACGTATAAAGACATTTCGACTCAACTTACTTAAGCCTCATGTCTTGGGGGAATGTGGACTGGGCGGGATATAAGTATCTCTTATTCCCGCCCAAATCGAGCATTTAGATGAACGAAAGCAGCCATGGCGGGGTTTGTGGAACAACGTCGAAGCCCGCCCTTCTTTTGGATGGGTCCACGCGCCAGCTGGAAGATTCCTTTAGTTTTGTCTTATATGAATAGAGGCTTGGGCCCCGGTTGTCAGGCCCAAGTACAGTGAAAGTCCACGTTATGATCATTCCCTCTATAAAAGGAGAGGTCAACCCCTTGTAAAAAGTACCTTTTGAACATTTAATGAGAATATTCCATTTGTGATATTTTTAGTACTCTGCTAGGATTTACTTTCTGTCAGTTTCCGACGTCAGATCTCCCTAGTACAGAACATTGGCGCCGTCTGTGGGTCTTACCTCGATCTACAACTTGACGTAGACGGTGAGCTTAAAGATCCATGGAAACCCGTTCGTGTGGCATGGGCCGCCGAGATCATCGCCGGAGGGGGGGTGGTCGTTACGGTGGCCGCGGCGGCGGACGACACAACAATCACGAAGTACCACAAGAGCCGGAGCAGGAGGCTTCGTCGGAAGGAGTTCACTCGGTGGCACAATCACCGGTGTCGTTGGTGAAGGCTGCTCCGGGAAAACCTTCAGATCTGATCGCTAGATCAGATCCAGGAGTCAGGCGACGATCAGCACCGCCTGAATACGTGAATCTGGACGACTACAAAAGCAGCGTTCCGAGAAAAGCACCAGAAGTAGTGACGGGAATCACTCCGGCGGCCTTGCAACAAATGTTGAATACTTTGCAAAAAGTGCAAAGTCAGAATGAACAATTGCAAGCCCAGGTGGAGTATTTAACCCAGCGACAAGACTATAAGCAAGAACAACAGCTCGAGGCTGAAGACGTTGTTGAGTTCCAGCCTTTTGTTCCCGCCATCACAAGGGTGGGCATACCAAAGCATCTGCAAACGATGGCTTTGGACGCCTTTTCAGGCGACTCAGACCCCATGGAACACTTGCGTTACTTTAATACGAAAATGGTTATTGGAGGAGCGACAGATGAGGTGAAGTGTAGGTTGTTACCATCAACATTCAAGGGGATGGCGATGCAATGGTTCATCCGTCAACCGCCCTTCTCTATCAACAATTTTACTGATTTGTCCACAAAGTTCTTAACTCAATTCTCCGCCAATAAAACTACCAAGGCAACCATGTTTGATCTTATCAGCATACATCAACAGCCAGGGGAGAAGCTCAAGAACTACATGGCGCGATTTAGTAAAATGGCGGTTCAATTGGAGGAAGACAATCCGGATGTTTGCCTAGCGTCTTTCAAAAATGGCCTTCGGGCAGGAGATCTGAATCGAGACCTAACTAGGCGACCGGCGAAGGATATGATGGATCTTCGTGCTCGCGTTCAGGAATTCATATTGATTGAACAAGATGATCAGAAGAAACAAGAAAGAGAGGAAGGACGCAAGCAGTCTCAATCTGGCGGTGTTTCACAAGAGAAACCCAAGGCGGGGAAGGAAACCAGGGTAGCGCAAACCCCCCGTGTACCAAAACCGGGACCATATCAAAACTCCAAACCCGGATTTCAGAATACATGGCACAGAAATTCTCAAGGTCCCACGGCAGCCACAACCGGTCAGCATGGTGCTCCGCCAACTCCAGCGCCACTCACTAAGTTGAATGCGCCCTTGAGTACCATTTTAAGGGCAGTTGGGCAGACAAACGTTGTACAGTATCCGCCACCACCACGGCGGCCGCCAGCTAATGTGGATACCAATAGGTGGTGCGAGTACCATAAAGCGTTGGGACATACGACAGATAATTGTTGGAACTTAAGGCGGGAAATTGATCGTTTGATTAAGGCTGGTCATTTGGAAAAACTTCGTTAAAGACACAGCAACGCCAGAGGTCGCTAGGATCACCCAAGGGGACAAAGGCAAAGGCAAGGAGATAGTTGAAGAGTTGGGTGATCCTGTTGGGGAATGTTCATCTATTGCAGGAGGATTTGGCGGGGGTGCAATTTCAAGTAAGGCTAGAAAACGCTATGTGGCGGCAGTACACTCAGTACATGAGGCGAGCGAAAGCGAGTGTGGGGTGAATCACTCCCCTATCATATTTACCCCTCAGGACTTTGCGCATGTGATTCCCCATGACAACGATCCAATTGTGGTAACAATCAGGGTTAACAATTATGTGACGAAGAAAGTGTTTTTAGACCAAGGGTCTTCGGCGGATATCATTTATGGAGATGCCTTTGATCGCCTGGGGCTAAAAGAATCAGACTTAAGGCCGTATAAAGGAACCTTGGTAGGATTTACAGGGGACCGTGTCACTGTGCGGGGATATGTGGAAATACCAACTGCCTTTGGCGAAGGAGAGTTTGTAAAGAAATTTCAAGTGAAGTATTTGGTATTGGCGTGCAGAGCCAATTACAATGTGCTCCTAGGGCGAGACACCCTCAACAAGCTATGTGCGATCATTTCAACTGCTCATTTGACTGTTAAATATCCAGCCTGCAATGGAAAGGTTGGGGTATTACATGTGGACCAAAACGCAGCAAGAGAATGTTATTTAAGAAGTGTGGCGCTCTATGGGCGTAAGGCCGCCAAAGAAAGTCACAGAATCACGGAAATCTTTCCACAAGAAGGATTTAGTTTGGATCCAAGAGACGATGCTGATGATTTCCGCCCACAACCTTTGGAGGAAACCAAGCAAGTACAAATTAAGGATAAATTTTTAAAAATTAGCAGCAGTTTAACAAAGGAGCAAGAAGAAAGATTGATCACCCTGCTAGGTGACAATTTGGATCTCTTTGCATGGACCATCAATGACGTACCAGGGATTGACCCCAACGTGATCACTCACAAACTGGCCATACGACCAGGGGCGACCCCAATCATCCAACCAAGGCGAAGAATGAGTGAAGAAAAGAACAAGGCTGTACAATTAGAAACTGAGAAACTGATCAAGGCTAGCTTCATCCGTGAGGTGCAGTATCCAATATGGCTCGTCAATGTTGTGATGGTCAAAAAAGCCAATGGGAAATGGCGGATGTGCACGGATTACACAAGCTTGAACAAAGTGTGCCCCAAAGATTCGTATCCACTTCCCAATGTTGATAAGCTTGTGGATGGAGCTTCCGGGAATGAACTTTTAAGTCTCATGGATGCTTACTCGGGCTACAATCAAATCATGATGCATCCCTCGGACGAGGAAAGTACAGCATTTATGACCAATCAGACGAATTATTGTTACAAGACAATGCCTTTTGGTTTGAAGAATGCAGGAGCTACGTACCAACGGCTCATGGATAAAATCTTTTCGAAACAAGTGGGCAGGAATATGAAGGTGTATGTGGACGACATGATTGTAAAGTCCGCCAGGGCTAGTGATCATGGCGGCGATCTTAAGGAAGCGTTTACTCAATTAAGAACATATCAAATGAAGTTGAATCCCGAGAAGTGTTCTTTTGGGATCCAGGGAGGAAAGTTCTTGGGATTTATGTTGACATCGAGAGGAATAGAAGTGAATCCTGATAAGGGAAGGGCGATATTGGAGATGAAAAGCCCAACAAGTGTCAAAGAAGTTCAACGTTTGACAGGACGAATGGCCGCCTTGTCACGTTTCTTGCCAATGGCGGGTGACAAAGCGGCCCCATTCTTCACATGCTTAAAAAAGAATTCAAAGTTTCAGTGGACAGAGGAATGCGAACAAGCTTTTACCAAATTAAAAGAATCATTGGCCACATTACCAGTACTTTCCAAGCCAACACCAGGCATTCCATTAGTGCTCTATCTAGCAGTTACTGACAAGGCGGTGAGTACAGTGTTGCTCCAGGAAGAGGGAAAAAAGCATAAAGTTATATATTTCGTGAGCCATACTTTACAGGGGGCAGAGTTGCGGTACCAAAAAATTGAAAAGGCTGCATTGGCGATTCTGAAAACTGCGAGGCGCCTCAGGCCTTATTTCCAAAGTTTCCAAGTCAAAGTTAAAACTGATGTCCCCTTAAACAAGTACTTCAGAAGCCTGATTTATTAGGGCGATTGGTTAGCTGGTCAGTGGAATTGTCAGAATATGATATACAATATGAGCCAAGGGGCCAAGTCACAGTTCAAAGTTTGATCGACTTCGTGGCGGAATTAACACCCACGGAAGGCGAGAAGACTCAAGGAGAATGGGTCCTATCTGTGGATGGATCCTCTAATAACACTGGAAGTGGGGCTGGGATAACAATTGAAAGTCCAGACAAAATGATCATTGAACAGTCTCTAAAGTTCGAGTTCAAGGCGAGCAACAATCAATCTGAGTATGAGGCTTTGATCGCCGGCTTAAGGCTAGCCATTGAGTTGGGGGTCCAAAAGTTATTTATCAAGGGAGATTCGCAGTTAGTGGTTAAACAGGTGAAAGGCGAGTATCAAGTAAAGGATCCGCAACTTTCCAAATACTTGGAAGTGGTGCGCAGATTGATGATGGAGGTCAAAGAAATTAAGATAGAACATGTCCCGAGGGGACAAAATGAGAGGGCAGATGTGTTAGCAAAATTGGCGAGCACATGGAGATTGGGCAATTACCAAACAGTCATTCAGGAAACCCTGTCTCGCCCGAACATTGATTTGGTAGAAATAAAGTTGAAAGCAGTCAAGTCAGTAAGTGAGGGCGAGCTTTCTTGGATGGAGCCAATCAAGATCTTCCTAGAAAATCCTCCAAAGGATGATGATCTGAACATTAGAGCAAAACGCAGGGAAGCCAGTTTTTACACAATGGTGGATGGTGAGTTGTATCGGCGAGGAATTATGTCCCCTATGCTCAAATGTGTCGATACCAAGGACGCCCCCGGAATAATGGCGGAAGTCCATGAAGGCGTGTGTTCCAGTCATATCGGCGGGCGATCCTTGGCAGTAAAAGTTTTGAGAGCAGGATTTTATTGGCCAACAATGAAGAGAGACTGTTTGGAATATGTTAAGAAATGTGAAAAATGTCAAGTCTTTTCTGACTTACACAAGGCTCCACCAGAAGAATTAACAACCATGATGGCGCCTTGGCCATTTGCCATGTGGGGAACTGATATCTTAGGACCATTCCCGGTAGCAAAGGCACAAATGAAGTATATCATCGTGGCGGTTGATTACTTCACTAAGTGGATAGAAGCCGAAGCAGTGGCGACTATCACGGCGGTCAAGGTCAGGAACTTCCTGTGGCGGAGGATTGTGTGCAGATTTGGGGTCCCCATGGCTTTGATAATGGACAATGGGACCCAATTTACAAGTAACGTCACCCGGGAATTTTGTGCAGGAATGAGAATTGAAATGAGATTTGCCTCGGTAGAACATCCACAAACCAATGGACAGGCCGAGTCAGCTAATAAAGTCATTTTGAAAGGATTAAAAAAGAAGCTGGATGAAGCAAAAGGACTTTGGGCGGAGGAGTTACCAGGCGTTCTTTGGGCGTATAACACTACTGAACAATCAAGCACAAAGGAAACCCCGTATCGTCTAACTTATGGGACTGACGCCATGCTCCCAGTGGAAATAGAAAACCAGAGTTGGCGAGTGGCTCGGTTCAATGAGAATGACAACGGGGAAAATCTGATAGCAAATCTAATTATGTTGCCAGAAGAACAACGGGAGGCACACATAAGAAATGAGGCGGGAAAAGTGAAGATTGCAAGAAAATTCACAACAAAAGTAGTGCCAAGAAAGATGAGGGTAGGAGACTTGGTGCTCCGAAAAAATACAATACCCGACAAACACAACAAACTTTCACCCAATTGGGGCGGGCCTTATAGGATTATAGGCGATGTTGGAGGAGGAGCTTATAAGTTGGAACAACTTAATGGTCAGAGGGTCCCACGGACATGGAACGCCTCACATCTGAAGCAATATTTTACTTAGAAAGACAAAAAACAACAAAGGTGAATAAAGTCGCACTCTTTTTCCCTTTCTTTGGAAAGGTTTTTAATGAGGCGACATATGTAATGAAGGAACAATTGTTCCCATACGAAAGATAATTAATGAAAAGATCATTTCAACAGAATCGCATATATTTTTTAATTCATATTACGAGTTCATGCAATGCAAATCGTATCAAGGTATGCAATACCGCGAGTAAACCTTTCGGAATAAGAGAGTATCACCATCAAATGTTAAAAGCCTTTGCAATTCTAGTGGCCACTAGAAACCAAGCCTCGTCGAAAAATCGATTAAGGTATATAGACCTAAATAACAACAAAAGTTGGTAACAACGCAAGGTCACAACGAATGAACTTAAAACTGTCTTCATTAAAAGTAAGAAAAAGGGGCGATGCCCGTACATGATTTAGAACGATAAAAAACAAAAGGGCAACGCCCAGGGCACAATGTTGACTTCATAAAATAAAAACAAATTCAAGGCAGATTCTCGTTGTTGGCGCTGTCCCCTTGACCTGCAACAACTTGAGGGTCTTCCTTTCCTTGATCCTCACCTTTGTCCTGATCATTTTTATCTCCGCCATCATCTTCTTCTTCTTCAGACTCACTTTCATCATTGAATTGAGGAAGGAGATCGAGGCTTATGTCATCATCGCCAACCACTTGACCATCCTTGATCTTCTTCAGCCATCCAATGCGGGAAAGATCAAAGCCCGGCTCAACCACACTAATCTGCTCTTTGGCCGCCAGAAAGCCTTGAGCAAACTGGATAGAAGCACGCCCTAAGATAGAAGCATTCAGGCGTTCGTACTTCTTTTCCAGTTTTTGGCACTTGGCTTGAATGGCAGTGTGTTTATCATTGATGGCTTCTTTTAGAGACGTGGTCTTCTGAAGAAGCAGGTCAGAAGCCGCCAATTCAGCAGTTAACTTAGTGCATTTTTCTTCAGCAGATTTCAGCTTCTTGTTGGCGGCTTCAGCGTCAGCCTTAGCTCGTTCATAGGCAGTTTTATAATCGGCTGCCTTCTTCTCAAGACGATTCTTGGCCGATATCAATTCCTTCACACACTGAGCCATTCCCGCCACGGTACTGGCAGCAGAAAGTGCGTGATGAATCGCCACAGAAGCAATGTTGGGGGGACCTTGACCGGAAACATCCTTGTGGAGCCGGTTATCAAAGGTGCGGGTCATAAAATCCAATCCGTTGAAATGAGGATCAGATAAGCTCAGCAAAGGAGGAGGAGTCTCGCCATCAATAGCTGAGCTAGGGCCAGCTTGGATAAATGGAGTTGGCGGACGGTTGATTAGTGCACTCGAATCCGGTTGAGTTGGCGGGACATTCTCATGACCCTTCTTTTTCTCAGCCAGACGACCTTTTGGATCGAGAGTTGATTGAGTTGATTGGTGAAGAGGTCTACCACCAGCAGCGCTCGAAGTTTTTTGGCGCTTAGGGTCCCTGACGTTATCAGAGCCCGAAGTTCCATCATTCTTTTTCTTCTGCTCAGTCTCGGCGGCCCTTTTCTTCGCCGCCGCAGCCGACTGGGCGAGGTATTCCTTCATCTTGATGGGGTTGGCATCAACCTTGCTTTTTCCCATCGTGGCTGCATGGAAAGCATCAATTAGGCGAGGTAGATGAGCAAAAAGAAAAACAAGTTGTGCAAAAATTATAAACTTACTAAAAAAGTGATTTAAAGTGCCGGATTTCGACGCTTCAATCAAGTCATGACCAGAGATTACTGGTAATGTGCGGAGGTAATCGGCGATGGCCTGCTCGGATTCATCCAAGGCGTCGTATGAAACAGATATTTTTCGGCGAGGGTTTTTTGTCCAGTAAAAAGGGAAGAGAGGGTTATTATCGGAATCTCGAAATAAGTTATTCATTTCAGGTGACTCCATAACTTTGAAGTATTTTTTCTGCCACACTTTGTAATGGCTTTTAAGGGCGGTGAAGCGACTCATGTTCTTGCGGGCCAAAAGGGGAACCCACTTGACAGATGTAGGTTTTGTGGTGACTGTCTTATAGAAAAGGAAAAACAAGAGATAGGTGGGAGTGCAACTCAAATTCTCACAGAGAATTTCAAAGCAGCGAATAAAACCCCAGGCGTTGGGCTGGAGTTGACAAGGCGCCACGTTTAAAAAGGTAAGAACGTGACATATAAAAGGCGAGAAAGGGAGTTTGATATTCAAATCCAAGAAAAAATAGCCATAAACAAAAAAGAAGTCGGGCGATTCATCAGAGGGTTCCTTGCGAAAAAGAACACAATCGTCCTCGCCACATGGAAGAACATTTAACAGGTGATCTTCGTTATTAGAGGTGGCGGGATTTATCTTAGTAAACCCTTGAGAAGATATTCGAAGCGAACTGATGCTTCCAAGGCTACCCCAGATGGAGCGCTAAAGACACTTATCTTCAACTAAATGCGCATTGGAACGCCATTCGGGCGAGGACAAATCTCCATTAGAGGAGAGAATAGAATCAACGGAGCCGGCGGGACCGGAATCCTCGTGAGTGGAGGGCGAGGATTGTATTTCGATAACGGTGGGGGCAGAAACTTCCCCCTCCGTAGAAGGAGAAGTGAGTTCTAAAGAGGAAATGCTAAAATTTTGCGTCGACATACTGGGTAATTTCATAAAAATAAAAAAGAAGATGAACAGGTTCAAACACAAAAAAGGAAGAAGACAAACAGCGTCAAAGAGAAAGGGGAAGGACTCACCGGCGGAAGAAGTGGAAGATTGAGTAAAGAGAACGTCGGCGATGGGGGAGCACCGCGCAATGACGACGGCCGGAGTGAGCAAGGTTCACCGGAGAACAAAGAAGAGAGTGAAAGCTGCGATGAAAAAGTTTTCAGAGCAAAGGTTTTCAGAAAAGTGAAAAGTGAAAGGTGAAAAGGGTATTTATAGAAGAAAAAGGAAGAGAGAGAATGAGTGGGAAAAACTGAAGGGTCGTGGGATCGTGGGATCGTGGGATTTGAAATTTGAAAAGGTATGAAACGAAAAGACATAACTCCTCGAGACGCACAACTGCATTTATGGCAAATGATAACAAAATCCCGGAAAAGAAGGATACGTGCGTCAATTGAAAAGACGTGATTGACAGGTGTGATAACGGCGATGTATCGACAAAGATAAAAATGGCGACGTATAAAAGAACATGAAAATGGCGAGAATTCATAAGCAAGAATGCGACGACAGGCCCGTGACTACAAAGAATGGCGATATACTGTAAAGACGTCTCGACTCAAGGAACCTAAGTCTCATGTCTTGGGGGAATGTGGACTGGGCGGGACACCTACACAAATGAAAGAACGGCGACACAATTATCAGAAGGACGAAGTAAATGATAAAGGCAGGCGATGAAGCAACGTATAAAGACATTTCGACTCAACTTACTTAAGCCTCATGTCTTGGGGGCATGTGGACTGGGCGGGATATAAGTATCCCTTATTCCCGCCCAAATCGAGCATTTAGATGAACGAAAGCAGCCATGGCGGGGTTTGTGGAACAACGTCGAAGCCCGCCCTTCTTTTGGATGGGTCCACGCGCCAGCTGGAAGATTCCTTTAGTTTTGTCTTATATGAATAGAGGCTTGGGCCCCGGTTGTCAGGCCCAAGTACAGTGAAAGTCCACGTTATGATCATTCCCTCTATAAAAGGAGAGGTCAACCCCTTGTAAAAAGTACATTTTGAACATTTAATGAGAATATTCCTTTTGTGATATTTTTAGTACTCTGCTAGGGTTTACTTTCTGTCAGTTTCCGACGTCAGATCTCCCTAGTACAGAACAGCGACAATGAGTGTCGAAGCGTCGATGATGTTGATGAATTAAAAAAAAAATATCTTAGCTTAGGAAAGAGATGATATTACATGTGTACTCGTTTATCATTAATTTAATTCCAATAACTCATCTAAAGAATAATTCTAGATTCCAAGATCCAATGGTTTTAACCATGGTCTACCGTTGGACCAATTTTGAAAACGTCCACCCTAGCCTTCGCCATTCGCATATGAAATGATGATGAGTTGAGTGATTAAACATGAGGATAAAAAAGCCCAACTCAACTCTACCATGATAGTTTCCTAATAATATTCCATTATTAAAGATTGTCGTAATTTTGTTTCAGATTTTGCTTTGGTTATTTTTACTTTTGTTAGATGTTATGGTAATTTCGTGGCAGATTATTTTGTTCGGAACGTTGTCACCTACGCTGATTAAGTTTGGGTGGAGGAGGCTCTTTTAGCTGCGGTTCCTTTTATGGACTCGAATATATTGGCTTCTTTGTCGGTTGGCTTTTAATATATGTTGACTAAGTTAAAAAAATAATATTCCTTGTCCTTCTTCTTTCATCTTATTTTTTTTCTCTTATTCTATTTTTTCTTCTTTATTTTCTTCTCCTTTCATGTTTCTTTTTCATTCTTTTTAATCATATTCTTTTTTTTTTTGGACAATTTTAATCATATACTTTTAACATGAGCAAGGAAGATAAACAAATAAATAGAAGAAAACTCTTGCTATCTCCAGTCTCCACCCAAACTTAAGAGATTTGCTTACCCTCAAGCAAAATGTGGGTAAAAGCCCGAACTCCCGGTAGCTTGTATCAAGCCCAGACTAGGGACGTGTTGAATCTCGGGCGGTATTTCCCTGGGCCCTATTGATTAATACAAAGCACCATTGACCAAAAACAAAATTCCTTCTTGGTAGGGTTATCCACTTAAAAGCTTGTATTGATCTTAAAAGAAGATAGAGAAAGGTTTAGCTGAATGAGGTGCAAAGGATGGGGTGTTGTTTAAAAATTGGAAATCAATGTTTTCACTCAGAAGTCAATTGGCTGAACTATGAAGTACACGAGTTTTACGGGTTCTATGGTTTCTTAGGGTTTTTATTTTATGTTTTAGTTGTTTGTTAGATATCTGCATCAACTTGAGTGTGCATGTTTTATACTTAAGTGTCTTATCTGGTTGCATTGCGATATCGCTCTTTTAAAATTTATTCATGCTTATGTAAGTGTCGTTTGACGACTTTTTGGTATTAGTCCAATCATTTTTTAGGATAGTAATATGTTACCAGATGAACTAAAATAGTAATTTATTGAAAAAAATAAAGCCTAAAATAGACAATAAAAATGATATAAATATGTCAAATTTTTAAGTAAAATCATAAGTGGAGTTTGTATATAAAGGAAGTGTAAATTATATGGAGGCTAAAAAAAAACTCAAAGTTCTATATTGTTCATATAACTAAAAAGAATTCCAAGATAATTCACCACCACATATTTATCAAGTAATCAACAAGTTTGTCCTAATCAATCAAGTGTTAATGATTGTAAATAGGTTTTTCATACACCCTTATACTACATTATCTCTTTAGAGAACTTAACATTAAATTGAGTAATACAATGACACTCAAATGACATGGGAATGCATAATTCAAAATGTATTTTTTTATTACTTATTAGTATAATATATTTTTGAATCTTAACATGTTACAAATATAATTTTTCTATTTCATGTATTACATTTTTTCTAAAACAATTATTTTACCACTAAAGAATTTAATGTAACTTAAAAAAACAATGGTCAAGGGTCACACTCAAGTAAAACACTTACAACCAACGACCCTAGGCCATTAATAACCACTAAAAGTCAACGGTAATGCCCATTTATCGATGATTAAAAACTCGTTGTTATATATCGACAACTAAAAACTCATGGGCGGGTTTAACCGTGACGAATGGACGGGTTTAACCATGGCGAAAAGCCGAAAAACTTTTTCTGTAGTAGTGTCATCGTTATCTTTAGCGGTTTTTAACTGATGACTTTGACCATCGCTATATTACCTATAGTTAAAATTGTCGCTAAATTATTGACGGAGTTTACCGACAACCTTGTACATGAGTAGTATTATATAT
Organism: Lotus japonicus; assembly: GCF_012489685.1. NCBI lineage: Eukaryota > Viridiplantae > Streptophyta > Magnoliopsida > Fabales > Fabaceae > Lotus > Lotus japonicus. The sequence continues at coordinate 9,008,985 of NC_080041.1, forward strand.
TTTTAATCAAGCAAAATGACTCCTTAGTGTCTACCAAAATATTTCTTAGGTCAAATTGTCAATGATTTGTGTAGGGTATGAGGTTATAAATTAAAGGCTTAATTGCACTTTTGGTCCCCCACGAATAACAAATGTGCATTTTTGGTTCTAAACGTTTGAAAATAGCAGAATCAGTCCCACACGTTTGTCTCCGTTAGCGTTTTTGGTCCCTCCGTTAAAATTCTAACAGAAGTTACTTATTGCATACCCATTTTACTATTCTCACCCCTCACTAGACCAGAAATGCACATTTATCATTCGTGGGGGACCAAAAGTGCAATTAAGTTTAAAAAATAAAAAAATAAACCAAGAAACCCATCAACCACTTATTCTTATTATTCTTCTCCCAATTCTCATCTCTCCTTATGCTATGTTATCTGTCCATACCCAGGTGTAGCCGTGTAGGTTCATCATTAACTTCCGATGAGAACCTGTAAGAAAAAATAAGAATAAGTTTGAAAACTAACACTGCGTATCTCACATGTTTGTGCATGATGAGTACTTGCATGCCCTGACAATAAAGACTTGCAACCATGTGTGTGAATGGATAAAAGATGTGGAAAATGAAATATTTTTGCTAGGAGCTAGCCCCTTTTCATGGTGATTCCCATGCAAATACTGTAAACATGTACAATAATTTTAATTTAATACAGTGATGCCAACAAGAAGTGGAAGCCATTGTGGATCATTAAAAGGAAATATTTCTCTAATCATTTAAGAACTTGATGGAGAAGAAGAAGTGGTTGGTGGGTTTCTTGGTTTTTTTATTTTTTAGGCTTAATTGCATTTTTGGTCCCCCACGAATGATAAATGTGCATTTATAGTCCCACTTGTTGGTGATTTTAGTATCATCAATGGATTTTAGTAGTAATGTGATTTATTGTAGGCCGATGCGATTATGCGTTAAGCTCGGAAACGAGTTAGGGTAGTGCGGAGTGCACGCTTGTTGAGCCAACGCATAATTGACCGCGATTAGATTGCGGGGTTCCAAGGGGCGGAGCCCCTGGCTGGGGTCCCACTGCCAGGTCAGCGGGCAGGGTTTTATTAACCGTTTTTCGGTTTCTTAAACAAACTCCTTTATAAGGAGTCATTTGGCCTCGGTTTTATATACAGAAAACAAAAACCGATATTTCTCTCTACATTCCTGATCTGTTTTCATTTGTCTGAAGCAGATTGTTCTTCAGAATTATCCCAACAAGGATTTCGTGAACACAGGCAAGAATAGGGTCGAAATACTTTGTTCGGAAAGTGTACGAACACGATTCTTCGAAGTTATCGAGGATTATCATACCCAAATTTTCTAACACCACTGAGGGGTGAGAATAGTAAAATGGGGTGCAATAAGTAACTTCTGTTAGAATTTTAACGGAAGGGACAAAAAACGCTAGCGGAGACAAACGTGTGGGACTGATTCTGTTATTTTCAAATGTTTAGGACAAAAAATGCACATTTATCATTCGTGGGGAACAAAAAATGCAATTAAGCCTAAATTAAACACAATGAGTTTTGATTTGTTCACATTTATTTTTCTCTTTCATCTTATTTTTATAATTTTCTTTTTTTTTCTGACTTTTTTTTCTTATCACATAAGCAGCTATACTTTTTTTTTTTTTTATTATTTCTTCTTTTATCTCATAGATGAAAGTGAGAATGAAATGTGAAGATAAGTTTCTCCAAATGCTATAGTTTAAAAATGAAAGGAAGAGACGTTAGGATGAGTGACCCACAAAGAGGGCAAGATCTAAGTAATATGGGCTTCTTTTGCTCCCTCTCTCTCTTCCAACCTGCTTTTCTTCTCTATACACTACTATTTGATTAGATTGATATGACCCCTCTGACAAATGTATGTCTTTGCATGGATTCCAGTTTTGCTTGCAAAACGGTGTCGTGTTTCTCTCATTAACCCACCCTACTTATACTAGTGCTTTTAATTATGATACATATAGAGCAATATCATCATATAAAAGCAAATTAAAGTGTATATGTGAGTGAGATAGAGAGAGAGAAACTAATTAAGATCCAATATATATTAGTGAGGGAATATCACATGGTGTTGATGGACGGTGATGTTTGATTCCCTTCAATCAGGTCCAACACATCTACCACTACAAACCCAAAGCAATGAAATGAAAAAGTATTATTTGCCAACACCAACATGGTTTTCCACTTTGCGTTATTCTAAACCACTCGCAATGCTCCCCCATCCAAGTCGTCACAATGCTTTCCCAAATTAATTTTAGTGATGATTGGTTCACATTTCACTCCTCACATTTTTTGAACAGAATACGCAATGTGAATGTGAATAAATCAAAATGCATTACATAATTATATTTCTCACAACTCATTGATGTTTGAATATTAAACGTAACATGAACAAACTTTTATCTCAAACCATAAAATCATAACTTTTTTGTATATTGAATTATTCTTGCAATTCTGGCAAAGAGTGTAATCAAAGACAAAACCGAATGTCTCCAACTAATGTATGTAGTTTAAAGAGTTAAGTTTTAACCCAAAGGTTCAAATAACTATTCTAACTATTGCGACCACTCAAACCCATTGGCTCAAAAAATAGGTAATAGATTTTGCTCTTAACTAAGGCACCCACACACTTAGCAGTTGAGAGATAAAATCGCTTGCTCCATAGTCAACATATAATTAAGTGACATACAACATATAAAGTGATAGCCAATTGGTTATAGATTTAAAATTGAAGTATATTTTGAAAAAATAAAATAATTAACTGTAATAAAAAGGTAGACATTTAATAGACACACATAATCATTCAATAGACACACATAATCAGAAAATATGTAGAAAAATGGAGAAATATAGTATCTGAGTATCTGTTGAATGGTCCTATTATTTCTATGGGTCTATCATTTGTAACACTAATCTTACAATGAGTGAAGCACTTAAGTAGTTTTTATCACTCCTCCCTGATGATGAGAGAGTGAGAAAGCTAAGCTAGGCAACAATACATGGTACACATGAACAGTAGACATGAGCAGTGAGTGGTATAGTGCATAGACCTAGGTATTGAGTTTCCGTAGCATCCATCTTTCCTTGGGAAGGAAAACTCTCAGTTAAGTTGCAGACACACACGTTAACCCTCTCTGTCTCCACCTGCCATTAATACTCAGCTTCACTGCTTGTGTTGTGTTGTTGATGTTTGAGAGAGAGAGAGAACAAGCCAGCCACTGTTCATGTACACATTTTCAAGGGAGAAAGAGGAGGACACTGCATCTGAAACCTGCTGCATCTGATTCCCACCTTTTTCAGTCTATAGAGAAGAGACCAACAACCCAAAAATCCCTATTGTTCTGACTGTTTACAATCTCTTTGGAGTTTTCTTCTCACATTTTTTCACCTTCAATTCCGGGAGTGAGTACTCTCTGGAGGACAATTATATCTTATGCAGTCTTCTTTTTCACAAACAGTCACTGAGTGAGATAGGTACTAGCATTTTATTTTATATATTTTATATTTTATAAAGTTTTATTTTTATATAGAAAGAGAGAGAGAGAGTATGTGTGTTTTTCTTGACTTCAGTTTGAAACTATGATAGGGTTTGGAGGTAACAGTTGCAGTGGTGTTTCTTCCTCTATGGACATGATGAACATGGAAACTAATAGGAAGTTCCTTTCTCTGCCTCTGAGCAACAACAGCAACAACAATTCTGGTCCCCAGATGAGAAGGGTACCTGTTGTCATGAGCAATGCTCAAGATCATAACTACAGCAGCCAGCAACAGCAGGACCACAACACTAGCAGTAGTGTGAGGGACAAGATCATGGCTCATCCTCTCTTTCCTCGTCTCTTGTCCTCTTACCTTAATTGCCTCAAGGTGATATAAACTTTTACACATATCAGCTTTCCCTTTCTTCCCAAGAGATGTTGTCCATGTGATCCATGCACTCTTTTAACATGGAAGCTTAAACACTTACTAAATGATTGGTAGACATTTGCATAGTGCAGTGCAGTGGAGACACCAAACAATCACTCAAGCACGAAAGAAATATAAAAGGGAAATAATAAATGTGATATAAGCTGGATGAGTGTGATAAGAAGAGAGACAAGGAGAAAAATAGAGTATCTGTGTGGTTGTTGGGTGTCTCTGCGCTGTTTGGTTGTCATGTCTGAGTATATACGATGGAAAAACCATGCTTATTTCTCTTTCATTGGTTTTTCCATGGGAATAGAAGCTTTTGAGTTAAGATCCTAGAAATGTGAATTTTTTTATGCTGTATAGATCTTGTTTACTTTCATGTTTTTTTTTTTTTTGCTTGTTTCAATGGTGAGACTTGGGTATTTACAGGTTGGAGCACCTCCTGAAGTGGTGGCTAGTTTAGAGGAATCATGTGCCAAATGTGAGTCCTTGAATGCATCTGGAAGGACAGGAGGTGGTTCCTTAGGTGAAGATCCAGCTCTGGATCAGTTCATGGAGGCTTATTGTGAGATGCTCATCAAGTATGAGCATGAGCTCACAAAACCCTTCAAGGAAGCCATGCTTTTCTTTTCAAGGATTGAGTGTCAGCTCAAAGCTCTAGCAGTTTCAACAGAGTTTGGTGATTATTAATACACTTAAAACATTCATTACTTGTTCCTGAACTTCTCTGACTGTGGAGCAGTCATGGAAGGTTTTCTTGTTTGGGGAAGTGGGTGCGGGTGAGATACCAAGTGTGTCAGTGTGTGTGTGAGAACTTAGTAATTCATTGTGTGACCAATGGGAGAGAAAAATCAGTAACTACAAACTAGCTGCATGACAGTCATGGATGGTTGTTTTACCACTGTCAAAAGACCTAGAATTTAACCCTTTTGTTGAAATCTTTTGGCTAGAGGCTACCTGCATGTTTAGAAACTCTTACATAATTGAAACTGAAGTCATAATATATATGTTTGGAAACTCGTTTAAAAATCATGATTAAGCTGAAATCATGGTAGATAGAAACAACTTACCTCGGCTATTGCTCCACCATGATTTTACATTCTCTGTGGTTTTAAAATGAGTTTCCAAACATGCACTTAATTATTGGACGAAGGTTCTTGATTCTAGAATTGATTTTGAGAAAAGAGAAGTTGATCCAAACACGGTATAAGTGTATGTTTGGAAACTCTTATGAACTAGCTTCTAGTTCTAAAATTGATTTTGAGTAAAGAGAAGGTCATCCAAACATGTTATAAATAAGCAAATGAGATCATGGTCAAGTTTATATATGTCTTTAGACTAGTAGTAGTTCTCCTGTGTCTCAATGTCTTTTATAACCCTTTTGGAAATTAACTGCAAACCTTGAAAGGGTCACTTTGTAGTTACTATTAATAGATCTTTAGTAGATAATGTCCTTCACAAGCTTAATATTGGTATTCAATATTAATTGGTAGAGTACACGACTGAGGGCCCAATTAATATTATAAAAGATGATTGCACATTCATCTCCTGGACAAGTGTGATATATATCTTTGATGATAAAGATGATTTGATTACAGTATATGTTTAGTTATATGAATATCTTCAGAATAAGTTCAGAGCCCACTCAGATGGCCCTTCTTATCTATAAAAGGTGTGATTAGAGTTTAAAGGATATTGATTGAAAAACTTAAACAGTAATTATTTGTAAGATTGTATAATAGATGGGCCCAACGTGTTTGAACTAGGTCAAAAAGTTTGATAATGATATTATAGTGCTTGATGGGAATTCAAGAAAGTGAGATTTTTGCAATATCATTTGAATGATGAAAAGTTTATTCGAGCCTAATGCATCCTAATTTACTGACCATCAATAATCTAATGGCTTTCCAGATATTTTGAATGGATTCTTATTTTTATTTTCATGTGGCCTTGGTTCTGCTTGCACCATTGTTTCACACATATCCATGTGTTGTCATCACTTGCAAGGCAATAGTCCTTCTTTCTTCTGTACATATAATTTCTTCACCTTTTTAGGTGCATGGCTCTTTGTCACTGTTTCAAGAACTTGGTAGCAAAAGGAAACTGCTTGTCTTGTTTTCTTTTGTCAATTTTAATTTCCCTGCCAGTTTGTTCCCTCTCAAACCTCTTTTTATAGGTTTTCTACTGGGTGAGGAAGGGGTCACATATTAAGTACATGTATTAGCTAATTCATTTGGTAACTGTATTTTCAAATTAAAAAGTACTTTTGTCATGATAGTTGATGATGATATATGAAATTTTCTACATGGCTAGATACATTTGGTATCAAACCATGTATTTACTCATTTGGTATTTCGGAAAAAAAATTCACCATTGATTCTTTTTATAATTGATTCTGAAGCTAAAATTGGTGCATGTTTGGAAACGGTAACGTCAAAATCATGCTTGACAGAAGTAAAACATGCTTTTGTCTTCAGCATGGTTTTAAAACTAATATGCAAACATGTACTTAATGAGTTTCATGTTGTTCTAGTTACTAGTGATGTGTTAAATGTTAAGTAATCTTGGCTGCATATGTGATATTGTAAATCATGCTACTTTAGCTTGTGTGCATAAATTACTTTTATTGATAGTTTCATGTTGTTGTGGTGATTTGAAGGTCAAAGTGAATCATCTTCTCAGAATGAGGTTGATGTGCATGAAAACAACCTAGACACACAAGCTGATGATAGGGAACTAAAAGTTCAACTTCTGCGCAAGTATAGCGGTTACCTCGGCAGCCTCAAGAAGGAGTTTCTGAAGAAGAAAAAGAATGGAAAGTTGCCAAAGGAAGCTAGGCAGCAGCTACTAGATTGGTGGAACAGGCATTACAAATGGCCTTACCCATCGGTAACTAAGTTTTATTACATCCATCATAAATCATATGCATATAATGTATGCTATATTGACAGTGCACACACAATCCAAAGCATAATAACTTCATTAGTTACGCTTTATAAAACATGTTTGGATCAGATTTTCTTTCATCAATATCAACTTTGAAACCAGAAGCTACTTATTGGAGCTTCAAACCGGAATTGATTCTTTAATTTACAATAGTGATTGTGAGGCTCCCAACTTTAGAACCAACCAAAAGTTCATATATACCATGTTTCTGCAATTTATCATAGTATATATCTTTGACATGTTATAATGTCCATATTTAATTTGCGGCCAAGACTATGATCGACCATGTTAAAATATGTTCGGTCCACCCATGAGCCATGTTTTTACTACTAACATTCATCACTACATATTATTTCCAAGATGCTCCTTATATGCTACAATTAATTTGCACGGAAGTTCTGTCAACTTGTAAACTAGATTTTTCTTAAACCACGGTAGACCAAACATTTTCCAAACTATAGACATTTGAGCATGGTTCTAATTAGAAAATGCATTCACTTATAATTCTATAATTGATGGTATTGTAGAATAATCCTGGTCATCTGAATAATGGAACTTTAATTTAATTTCATATGTTGGTTTTAGATGCTAATATTTTCTCATGTTAACTTGGGATTGGGGTGAACATGTTTGTAGGAATCTCAAAAGCAAGCACTTGCAGAATCCACTGGATTGGATCTGAAGCAGATAAACAACTGGTTCATCAATCAGAGAAAACGTCATTGGAAGCCTTCTGAGGATATGCAATTTGCTGTGATGGATGCAACTAACTACTATATGGAAAATGTTATGTGCAAGCCATTTCCTATGGATGCCATGCCAATGCTTCTTTAATTCCATTTTACATATCCTCTCCCAAGCTAAAATACTCTTATCTGAACCTTGTTTTGTATTATATAGAGCTCTGTCAAAACCCTATCTATTTTCAAGTTGTAGCCTAGCATGCATGGTTATAATGCATGTTTTAGTTTAAGGCAGGGTCAAAATCCATGCTTATCTCTGAACTGCTTCGGAGGAGTGAGTATGAAGCTAAATAGCTAATCATGCTATGTATTATCTACGTACACTTTTTTTGATTATTGCGGATGTTGTGTTATATATTTTTTATAATTTTCATGTATTAAAAAATACCAGGTTTATTTATTGGGTAATGACGAACTTATATTTTTACTACGTTAATTAATTTTAGTACACATAAGGAGTATATAACGTGAGGTAACTGGTTTTTATCATATGGTTCCATAAATTGTCATATATATAATTAACTTGCATCTTTGATGAATTAGACTATATGTGGATATCTCTAATATATATGAATGTTAGTATGCACTTGAAAACAACAAGTGAAGTGAGTTCTTATTATGAACTGAGAAAAAAGTTTGAAACGTTTTCAAATTGTTTCAAAACACTCAGTAACCAATTTAGCACGTGGTCTTCTTTTGAAAATTTGCCTGCATACTTGGGGTGATGTCTATATATATATGAACAGTAATGTGTTGGTTTCTGTTATGGACCACATAGCTTGCTTGGCCAAGTAAGGTATGAGTCAAACTATTGCCATCAATATGAAGACTGTTTTTAGAGCACTTGTATGTTGCTTCTTGGAACTAAGAAGATTTATTTGTCGTCCTTGTTGAGGATTGTGTTGGATTCATTGCTTCTGGTAAAGTTGATGACATAGGTTGTGACTCTTCACATGTTGATCATTAGCTAATTTCAATCGACTTGATTTCTTCGGGATCAATTATAAGTTATAACTTTAAATTTGTTTTGTGTAAAATTATTTACACCCTTAAAATTAAGAAATAATTAAAAAATTCAGTTTCATTTGTTAAAAGCTTACAAGGTTTTAGTTATATAAAATTAGAGAATTCACTAATACAAGTTCACTCAGTAGGTAAGGACAAAACACTTTCTTTCATAAGGTTGCGTGTTTGATTCTCACTGCTGATGTGAGAGTTATGTTGGTAGGTGATTTGTAAGTATCTCTATAAGTAACATATGATCCTAAAAATTTGCCCTGACACATGGTGATAATAGGAGACGAACCCACACAAAGAGAGTTCACGAAACATATTCTTAACCACCACAACGGCACAACCCACAAACATTGAATCATAGCCAAAATACCTACATATCCCATATGAACTCACTATACCACTATTTTTTGTGGCCATGCCCATGAGTTTAGATTAATCAGCCAACTTTGTCAAGTCCAAATGCCCAATCCATTCTGAAATGGAAAATCCAGTGAAAGCAAAAGAAACCTCCATTTTCAATTTTAGAATTGGGTCAAATATTTTATGAGAGTCCAAAAACACAAACCCAACCCAAATGATTATCATCATTTCATTGAAGCCCAAAACTGTGATTGACCAAAAATTAAAAAAGACCAAAACGGTGCGTTTTGAAGACTTGTTCGTTCTTCTCATCTCTGCAATTCTCACACTGTTTCTTCCAGAGTCTCAATCTCAATTGTGCTCTTCCGCGCTGCCACTGTGACCCTTCACCGTGTTCTTCCCAAATTCAGGTGAGTTTCTTCACAATCAAAGGTTCAATTTTCAATGACCACTTCTTCTTCATCCTCTTTTCTCACACATTGTTTTAGGTGATTTGGGAAATGGGAATCAGGGTTTGTAGATGCTGGGGATTGGTTTGGCCAATAAATTTTGAATCTTTTTTCATTTGGGTGTTTGGAACTTGCAATGATTTTGGTTATTAATCTTAAACTGATTGTATTACAAATTTACTCCAAAAATAGCAAAATGGAAGTGCCTCTTTGTCTGATCAGCAGTTAATTTAGTGTATCATTATGAGCTAGTTTGAGTTGATATCAGAATTTGGGGATTTTGTTTACATCTTGCTGATTGTTTTCCCACTCTTTTGATAGTTGTGTGATGACCTTTCTTCTTTGTTTTAGTATTTGTTTTGTGTGAAGATTATGGGAAGGCCTCTATAATCATTAGCATTGTATATTATTTAGTGTATCATGTTTGATGAATGAAGTTTCTTGACCTTAAAAATCCTTGATTACCAAATTATTTATCTGTTCGGGTTTTTGCATCATAAGCAAGGTGGTTATGGTTATGGATGCTAATTTTTCATTCACAATTTTATTTTCATATATCTTAGTAACGGTTTAAGCAGTCGCTTCAATGTGAGTTCTGGTATATAAGCTAGTATTTTTTCCAAAATCCAAATGTGTTCCTTAAATTTTTTATTCTGTTTGCATCTAGTAAAAACATGAAGTTAGATGGAGTATATTAATATTGATTCTTTTCCCATCTAAACTGATTGCCTTCAAATTTTAGTTGATACATATAATTGCAAAATATGGCTATCTGGTGAGGGAGTAAAAAACTATACTATCGGATTTATTCTTTATGCTGTTCTGTTTTCAAGTTGAAGGTATGAATGCATTTAAGGCATACAAAGCATGTGTCCCAATTGCTTGGAGCCCAAATCTCTATATAACTCTGGTGAGGGGCATTCCAGGGACCAGGAGGCTCCACAGACGCACTTTGGAAGCACTACGCCTGGGAAAATGCAATCGAACTGTCATGCGATGGAACACGCCTACTGTTAGGGGAATGCTCCAACAGGTTCTAATACAAGCTCTACTACACATGTCCCTTTTCTGCTGGAAATTAATGGTCTTTCTGTACAGTAACATTGCAAAACTTGGTAATTTGTGCAGGTCAAGAGGCTAGTTGTCATTGAGACAGAGGAGATGTACAAGGCCCGCAAACAGAAGGAGGAAGCCCACCGAGCTCTGCGTCCTCCATTGGTCATAAATCATCAACCGTCTTCGGCTACTGGTACCTTATAATAGCCTGCTGTTGTCTTAAAGATTATGTCTTCTTGCTACTGAAACTATCAAGGGCTGAAGTTAGCGACTTTGGCCTCAAATGGATAAATTCTTGCTTTGAAGATCATGCTTTAGTTTGAATTTATAATTTTGTAGTCTTTTCAACTTATATTCGTTAGTCAAATTTAGGCCTTTGTTTATGAAAACAGGCTATTTAGGAGTTTCTTTATTTATATTTAGAGTTGGGGAATCGATGTTCTCCAAATGCTTATTTCTTTTGGAAACAACTTACAATCTAGTTTGCATTTATATATCTGTCATTACTTAATAATACATAATAATTGCTTTTAATAATAAAAGAAGGTTCTGCTAGTCACCCAAAGTTAACATCCACGGGGCATGATATTTGCTTCTTGCACACCAATGTAGGGTCAAATAGAATTAGATTTTTATTTGAAGACTATACTCTATGCTTCTTCCTTTCCATCAACACCAATTTTGACCTCATTTGCAATCACAAGCTCTTTATCTACATTGTCTTCAGGCTCTATGTTGTGCTGAACTTTGTAATGATGCCTCATTGCCAAGACAATAAAGAGTATAAAATTCAGTACTCCCAGCACAACTAGCAGCCAATAGAAGTAATCTAACCTTCCCTTGTTCAGATTGCTCTTGAACCACTTTTTCTTACTCAATTTGTCCACAATTGACACCAATAAGCTACTGACAAAATACCCCATTGAAATTGCAGTTAGGAAAAGTCCAGTGCTCATAGATTTCATTCCCTCTGGTGCCTCCCTGATGAAAAATTCTAGCTGTCCAACATAGGCAAATGCTTGCCCGGTAGCCACTAGAAAAAGCTGAGGTACCAGCCAAAAAGCACTAATTATAGTGTGATTTTTTACTGCATTATCCCTTCTTTCTTTCTCAGCAATTGCTGCAACCACCATTGCAACAGTAGCGCAAACAAGTCCAATTCCAATCCTCTGAAGACTTGTGAGCCCGTGTATATTGTGAGTGAATTTCCGAGCCAATGGCACTGTGAGTTTCTCATTTAGGGAAGTAAGGAGGAGAATGGTAATGATGACAAAAGCTGGTAGTGATCCTGCTGGGATATCTAGAGATCCAACTTTTCTGTTCATGAGTTTAGCTTGCTGAATGATGAAGGAGCTAACTGCAGAGGAGCTGCCTAATGAGCTACCTCCCATGCGCGATATCCAGCACCAAATAGACCTGATTCCAGGTGCTGTCCTGCCAAACCTTCCCCATTACCGCATGAGTCCCAAGGAGAATGAGATCTTGAGGGAGCAGATTGAAGATTTGTTGAAGAAAGGCTTTATTCGTGCCAGCATGAGCCCATGTGTTGTACCTGTGCTCCTTGTCCCTAAGAAAGGAGGTCAGTGGCGAATGTGTGTGGATAGTAGAGCCATCAACAAGATCACCATCAAGTATCGCTTCCCAATCCCCCGCTTGGAAGACATGCTTGATGAGCTGGTTGGTTCTAAGGTGTTTGCCAAAATAGATCTGCGCAGTGGCTACCATCAGATCAGAATCAGACCTGGAGATGAGTGGAAGACAGCTTTCAAGAGCAAAGATGGTCTTTATGAATGGCTGGTGATGCCTTTCGGGTTGTCAAACGCCCCTAGCACTTTTATGCGGCTGATGAACCAGGTTCTTCGTCCCTTGATTGGTTCTTTCGTTGTAGTTTATTTTGATAATATTCTGATTTACAGTAAAACAAAGAAAGAGCATTTAGAGCATGTGAAGCAGGTTTTGCAAGTCTTACAGGAGAACCAGCTGTACATTAATCTAAAAAAATGTATGTTCAGCAGCGACAAATTGCTTTTTCTAGGCTTCATTGTTGGAGCTGAGGGGATTCATGTTGATGAAGAGAAAATTCGTGCAATCAGAGATTGGCCCACACCCAAGTCAGTGACTGAAGTCCGCAGCTTTCATGGATTGGCTACCTTCTACAGGAGGTTCATCAGAGATTTCAGCACCATAACTGCCCCTATCACTGAATGTTTAAAGAAAGGAAAGTTTCATTGGGGTTATGAGCAAGAGCAGAGTTTTATTCGAATCAAGGAGAAGTTAAATCGCAGTTCTACTGCTCATCCGCGGACTGATGGCCAAACTGAAGTCACCAACAGGACCTTGGGGAATATGATTCGGAGCATATGTGGTGATAAGCCAAAACAGTGGGATGTGGCACTTTCTCAGGTGGAGTTCGCTTATAACAGTGCTGTACACTCAGCTATCGAAAGGTCCCCTTTTTCTGTAATTTATACTGCTGTTCCAAAGCATGTGGCGGATTTACTAAAGCTTCCTAAGGCACCAGGCGTTAGTGCATCAGCCGAGACCATGGCCAAGGAGGTTGTTGCTGTTAAGGAATCTGTGAAGGGTAGCATAGAGGCTGCTGGGAAGAGGAACAAGGTTGCTGCTGATAAACACCGGAGGGCTAAGGTCTTCAATGAGGGAGATGATGTTATGGTGTTTTTGCGCAAGGAGCGGTTCCCAGTAGGTACTTACAACAAGCTGCAGGCGCGCAAGTACGGGCCATTCAAGGTGACTCGGAAGATCAATGATAATGCTTATGTGGTGGATCTCCCGGATCATATGAATATCTCTAAAACTTTCAATGTGGTTGATATTCACGAGTACCAGGCAGACAAGGCTCTTTATCAAGAAGATAACTCAGGGTCGAGTTCTTTACAGGTGGAGGAGACGGACGCAGACAAGCTTGCTGCGCGTTTTGATGAAGATGTTGCGCGTGTTTCCGTCTGATGCAGGAGCAATTAATTAGGAAGTTATTATTTTTAGTATTTCTAAATAAATTTAGGGTGGTTTATGTTTTTTAATTAAGTTAGAATCTTTATGATCTTACTTATTTTTTTGTTAGGAACTTATTTATTTTCAATTACGATCTTTTATTTTTAATTAGGATCTTTTAGGATATTATGTATTTTTCTGTTAGGATATTTTCTTTTCCTATTTAAGAACTTGTAAGGCATAGCCTATTTCAGATTATTATTGACAATCAAAAAACGAGAATTTTCTCAAATCCTGGTGGATTCCGATTTTCTGTTACTTAGGGTTTTGTGTTTGCAAACCCTTGTGCGTTCCGTTGTGTCAATGATAGATCATGTACTGCTACAATCGATGATTCAATTTCAATAGAATTCAGTTCATTCACTATCAAAGCGTGTGCTTATTTTAAAAAGAAAAAATAAATCAAATGTAGCGTAAAGACTACAAAATCTGACATTAAGATCCATCATGTTCTTCAAATCGCAAAAAGACTACAAGATATATAGGCTACAAAGCAGTCATTTAACAATAATTTTCTGCTACTACAAAGTCATTTAAAATGAACCACACAGTTTGCAGACTTCTTTGGGCACAAGGACAGTTGATCAAATATATAATGCTTCTCCATGGGACGCAAAGAAGAAATACCGCAGATTGTCATGGTTTGTAAAGATGATGAATTCTGCATAATGTATTCTGCAAACCGCTTCTCATTTTCATGTCCACTATAATGTGTGAGGGTGCACTTTCTAAATTGTGAAGAAAGGCAATGAGGAACAGCATCTGGAAAATTGAAAACCTCATCACCAAAAGAAATTCCAAACAACAGAACATCATCAAGTAATCTGTTCTTTTGTCCGAGCTTATCAACTACAAGATCTTGAAGCTTGGGGCTTTTCTTGAGGAAGTCGAATACCAAAGGCCAAGAAATAGTTCTCAATGGCAAGATAAGCTCCAAGTGAGTTAAATTGGGAAATGCTGGAACTTTCTCATTACCGCGCTGCAATGGTTACAAGACAAATTATTAGAAAATTGAAAACAGTTTTATAAAACTGTACATAATCATACGGATCCTTAATAATTTTCAAACATTCAAACCTTCTCTACTCGAAGAAACTCCACATTGGCTAAAACTATGAGGGGAATATTAGGATTACACGTTGCAGAGATACTTGCGCTCACCAACTTAGGTAAGCTTGTATACTCAGCCTCAGATAAACCACCACACTCAAAACATATATCATGTGCTTCCAAATGCTCAAGAATGGGACAACCCTTAAAAAGCGCCACGAGAAGCCGATTTTCAGAAAAGGTAACTTGATTCAAATGCAAGGTCTTGAGCAAGGGAAAGTCAAAATTGAAAAAGTTTCTCAAATTTCTCCCTTGCAATTTGAGAACAACAAGGGCTCTGCATCTAAAAATGGAGCGAGGAACCTCATGAAAGTTAACCATTTCCATCAACATGTAGAAATCAAAGTCCTCATCTTCCTCAACATTGCCGTGTTGTGTTGGTGCAGGATCAATAAACCGAAGCTGTTTCAGGGTGATACTGGTGAGTGAAAGCCAGAGAGGTCTCCATCTCTTTGAAAGAACACTTGTAGCAACAACTTCCTCTATTGACAGAAAAGAGAGAATGTGATGAAGTATTTCATGTGGCAATGTGCTAATTCTATCATCCATTGTCCTCTTGGATACTTTTGCACTTCTTCTCAATGGATACTTATAGCAAATTTCTTACTGTAAGAATTTGTAAGAATTTATTAGTCCCTGCTTGTTCATATTTTCTTTCAAATACTCATCATTTATTGAGACTTTAATTTAAACGAGGTGCATCAGAAACTGAAACGGTGGCCTCGACTGTTGAATACCAACTGTTTTATTCAAATGAGCTGCAACATCATTTAATGTTGATTTTGTGTCTTCCAATTACTGTTCACTAGATATTATACCCGTGCGTTGCATGGGTTTATTTACGATATTTTTTAATATTATATGAAAATTATTATAGTGTAATTATATAAATAATAAATATTAAAATATTTCTTAAATATAAATATAACAGAAAAAATTATTGTGTTTAGACATCGAAATAGATAGTATTAGAGTTTTTTTATGCATTAAATTACTTAGTTAGAGTTCTCTTTATGTAAATAAAGGATATTACTGAAATTTAATAAAAAAAATTAAAAGTAAAATATTATTAATAATATAAGAAAGCTTGAGAAAATATTTTTAGTACTATATAATAGATCAAAATAAATATTTGAAATTATTTTTCAAATAATACACACATGCAGTATATTTAATAGTAAATATCTTATAGAGACGTTCATTTAATTTTGAAACTATTTTTCTAAAATGTTCATTAATAAGTTTTATCTTTACTACTATTTAATTTAATTTAAATTATTAAAATTGTCTGCATATAAATATATTTCTTATTTTTTCTTTCAATTTATGATCGATAGTTAATATTCTAACTATTTTAAGTACTACGTAATAAGTTATTCTTTCGTATAAGAAAATGAAAAGTTGACAATTAATAGTTAATAATAATGTTAATAACATAAAATATTCATCAATAATTTATTACTATCATTATTAAGAAAAATCACAAGTTAATTTAAAATTATTTTTTAAAATAACACAAAACTACATTATAGTTTATTTAAACAACATGCATAATCATTTCACATTTTAAAAGTAAATTCCAAAATATATATTTACAAAAAGCATTCAACCATTAACTAATTTCAGTATTTAACACGTTTATTTTATTTAAAATATATTTATTTGTGCTATTTTTATATCTTTTCATTTTTTCAACTTATGCCAATAATTAATTGATATGAAAATGAAAATTTATGTAATCTTGCCAGTAATGTAGAACTCAAGTTATATATATATATATATATATATATATATATATATATATAATTTATTAAGATGATATCTATCTTTAGTACTTAATTTTTTATTTATACGTAAAATGTAGTAATAAGTTTTATTGGTTAATTTTTAAAATTCATCAACTTATGATTAATAATTATAATTATAATTATAACTATAATTTTAATATATTAGAGTTTAAATTTTTTTACAATTAGTTATACATGTAAAATTTATTTTATTATATATTTTTATTAATGTAAAGGTAGTCAATTTAAATTATTATTATTCAAAATTTGTCCTCAAGTTATAATTAATAGTTAAAATTTAATAATTATTAAAAATCATTTTACAATATGTGAAATTGAAAAGTTTTTTTTTAATTTGGAAATTGAAAGATTTAACAATTATTAATTAATATAATCTATCTATAATATATATAAAAGCAAAGTTTTTGCAACCTTGGGGGTAAAATTGTAATTTAATACTTTAATACACATGGGTTGAAATTTTTCCATGGTCATATACGTAAATTTATGAGTAATTCAATATGAAATCAATCTTGGCCATTCATTGCTTCTAATCCTAACCGTTGATCATTTTCTTATGAAACTCTTTGTACAATCTTTTCATATTCTTGGCCGTTTTATTTGTTGCTTTTGTAACTCCTGATTATGGATTATGGTTACAAAATCACCAAGAGTTTCTTCCTTCATCTCCCATATATAAAACATTTTTCCATTCCCCTTTCAACTTATTTTCATCTCTCTCATTTTAACCTTCAGCCTCTTCATTCATGTACAGGTCATATCTCTTCGATTTGGATTCTCCAACAGCATCATTCCAGCACAAGAAGATCTTCTATCAGGTTAGAAAATTTTATTTTGCGTCTTTTCTTCTCCATCAGTCACTTCTTCTTCATCAATTTTCATTCTCGGGCATTGAAGTTTTTCTCCATCATCATCATCCATCCGGTAAGAGCTTTTCTTTTTTCGCCTTATTTATCCTTTTTTATTTATCTGTTATGATTTTGCCATTTCTTTTTCTTCAGATTTTCTTCTCATGCTACGTTGTTCCCAAACGGTCTTATTTTTTCTCATTCGTTCTTCTCATTCTTCATCTTCCACTCCTGTAAGATTCAGTCTTTATTCGCAATATGCACGTTATTATCGCTTATTAAATATATGAAAGTTACAAATTTTATTTTACTTTTGTAATTTATGCATGTTTTGTTCTTTGCTGTTGATTATCAATATTATTATGATCTATTTGTAACTTCTATTTAATTTCAGAAATATTTTATCTTCATAAACTATGAAAGTCATCTCCTTGATTATTTCTCTAATTGTGTTTCATTATTTTTCTTGCACAATTTTATGATGTTTACTTCCATTTCTTTGACAGTTTAATCTTCAACCAATGTAAGTTTTTTGCTTTCTTTTAATTTTGATTAATTTATTATCAACTTAGTTGACCAAATGATAATAGTTTCTTCTAATCCGGTACAATGGAGCCTATTTTTATCTTTTACATTTCATTGATTTAGTTTCAATTTGTTTCTTTTTTCAGATTTTCTCATTGTTGTTTTCCATTCTTCCAATGTTACATCTTGAAAACATGTAAGTTTCTTGAATTTTCCGTAATTTTTATTGTTTCATTATGAACTTAGCCGACTAAATGAGAGTCACCTTTATTTTATTTCATAACTTGGTGTTGTCATCTTCATCGTCTACCTTAAGCTTTATTCAATTTATGTCATTTTTAGGTGATATTTACACTATGAATGTAACGCCCCGATTTTCGGGTGTCACTTTAGTAACCTATTAAATTAAATATGCAATATTTTCCAAATGAATTTATAAAGCGAGTAATTTTTTTTTCTTTTGAATTGTTTTCAAAACATGTAATGCCTACACCCAACAGTAAATAAAATCTACATCAAGCCTTGACCCAGGCAAGTTCCCGAATGTATGAACGAAAGAACACAACTACAAATCTAACGAATGAGATCAGATCCAACAAGGAATCTGTTATGTCACGACACCCTAATCCGACCTACTCCCTACGATCTCCACACCGGGGAATCGCAAGAAAGCAATGCATCGGAACCTACCCGAATCTCAAATGCAAATTCCTAAAAATTATTAGGCAAGCTTAAACCAATAACGGTAAGCTCTCTAACCCAAGGCTCTAACCTTAAACCTGACTCTACTCTTCATGTCTTCCACTAATCTTCAAGTCTTCAGCTCCGACTCGTGCAAAGGTCAAGTTTCATCGACAGTCTTCCATCGCCTAATAGCGTTAAGCGCCCAAACAACAAGTAGCAAGTAGAAAGGGTTAACTCCATACAACTACCACGTATAAAAGAGAAAAACATGTTATTCAAATTTAAGTGCATATCATGGCACATAAACCAGCAACTTATTTCAAAATAAATGACAACATATATCCAACAACATGAAATCAAATCATATATCAGCAAAATCAACGATATGAATTTAACTCAGATATCAACAACTTAGCAACATAGATGCCACAAACAGATAAGCTAACAATATAATCAAAGATAGATATCAATAGAAGCAGCAACATAGAATTAAACCAGATATAAACAACCTCAACAACATAGAATCAACTCATATGACAATAACCTCAAATCAGATATCAACAATCTTAAAAATATAACCTCAAATCAGATATCACAATCCTCAACAATATAACATCAAATCAGATATCAACCAAAACATCAGAAGCAAATATTATTGCCCTATAATGCAACTATATGCTGCAACCAAAATGGATCGATCAATAATGTCTCGCAAGACGGGATAGAGCGAGGAACGGACTCCCCTGAACTATCACCAAATAACGCCCATGAAAGACGAGACAGACGGAGAACGGACCCCCCTGAATGCCACTTAATAACGCCCATGAAAGACGGGACAATCATGTGAAAATATCCACTCCACTGCCACTTAATAACGCCCATGAAAGACGGGACAGACGGAGAACGGACTCCCCTGAATGTCACTTTATAACGCCTCGAAAGACGGGACAATCCCGTGGGACAAACCCACCTCATCACCACTTCAATCAAACCAAAACATCTCATCCAACTCAGTGGTCACTCAAACAACAATCTCAAATCCAATAATCAAATTAACATAATCACATGTTATTCATATTATCAATAAACATAATTCAATTCAATTGCATACCAACGCAGTTCAATGACAGAAACCAGTAAACGGCCGAAGCCTCTCAGAAATCGGAGACACACGTCTCAATAAGTTTACTCGGCCGAAGCCTTCAGAAAACGTTTGGCACAAACCTCAGAAACAGTCAATATAAGCGAGCATACAACATTGCAAGCATAATAATCATAATCCAATGTCAATCAATATAAACATCTTCATCTCAAACGCAGGCAGTGCGATAAAAGCATGCAAGACTCAAAGACGCGCTAAAACCGAGTTACCCTTACCTTAGCCAATTTCTCCATCCAAAACTGCAACTCCAATCCAATCACATCTTTGTTTTCCACGTCGGCTCACTTCCTTTTATTCTTTAGCTTCGCCGCGAGGCGCTTTCGTCCTTCGTACCCTTCACAAGTTCATATACTAAACCTTAGCCTCTAAGGTCACATCTAAAGCTCCAAAACAAACTTAGCTAATGCAAATGCTTTATGTTTCAAGGACTAAAGTCCAAAGAGAAAAATATTTGTGAGTTTTAAAGAAATGTCCTTAAAAAAACACATTTCGCAAACAACTCCTCAACTTTTAAATAATTCAACCCTAGTCCCTTGATAAGCACATAATCACGAAAAGGTCCTCACATAAAAGTAAGTTCTTTTTCAACCCTCAATCTTTAATAAATTTATCAAACAAACCCCAAGACTTTTAAAACTCCGATTTAACCCAAAACTTCTCAGCCTCTTGTGCTTTAATCCTAAAGTTTTCCCACAATAAACTTTTAGTCCTCAAACTTAACTTATGAATTTTCACTAAACAAAAACAAGTTTCAGAATTGATTTTCCAAACTCAAAACACATGCCATAGGCTCGGCCACATCTACATAAATATGTATAAATTTTCCTTTTTCCTAAAATCACTTCCAAAGCCATTTTTTTTTTACATTTAAAAAAATAAATAATCAAGGCTTAAATTAAAATCATTAAAATCTGAAAATCACTTAACTCAAAAAACAACTTTTTAGAAAACTAATCGGTGAAATCCATAGATCCGGTGATGGGGAATAACATTTATAAAAGCACTTTGGAAAAAGCTCCAATTAAAAATTTTACAAATATAAAAACTCAACCTTCTGTAAACAAGAATTATGGTTCACTAAATTCTTGGCATGACCATAACTTTAAAGATAGAACTATGTATGGAAATCAAAGGAATAATTTTAATTGACCAAGAGCATGATCAAGCAAAAGAGAAGAAGTTTTACCATAAAATTGGAAGATGAAGGTGATGGTGGTTCTCAAAGGGGCAGATTGGTGGTCATCGTGGCTGTCCAAAGGAGCTACGTGAGGAAGAAGGACAGAGGGTTGTGGTGCGTTTGGCCAGCCATGGAGGAGAAGAAAACGTGAAGGTGGTGGCTCATGTGGTGTCTGTGGGTGCTGCTCCTTTTGAGGCCATAGGGAGGAGAAGGAGAAGAATGGACGGTGGTGGTTTGTCTTTGATTGAAGGAGGAAGAAGAACATGATATATGGTGAGGTGGTGTTGGCTCCTTGGTTGTTTCATGGTGGTGATGAGAAGAAATAAGGAAGAAGTAGAAATGGTGGGGATGATGAGAAGGAACGGTGGCAGGTTGTTGCTGCAACAAGAAAGAAAATTTGAGACATAAGAAGAAGAATAGAAAAATGGGTCTGCTGCAGCAAAAGAAAGAAAATGAAAAGAAAGGAGAATTAGAAAAGAAAGATCAGAGAACGTGGTCTGTAGAAGAAGAAGAAAGAAAATGAAAAAGTGTAATGAGGGAGAGAGATGTCGACAGTGAGATGGAGGATAAGGATGGATAGTCTAAATATTTTTAAAACCAGTACTAATTGATTTAGACACTAAAAGATTTAGCTCACAAAGTTAAGAGAAAAATGTAGAAATGATATATTAGCCTATCAAAAATTATGAGGAACTTAATGAAATTATAAAATATAAATTAGGATCACTTTGAGCAAAATAAAATGATCCATGGACGAGAAAATGTGTAAGAATTAAGCTAAAGAATAATTGTTAGACAATTAGAACAAATATGACGTGTCATATTATGCAATTAAGCTAAGTATCGATCCAAGAAAGGACGATACTTGCATCGGGTTCATTTAAGTGAGAAAATGGCTTGAACGCAGAATGCTTCAAAATATACTGCAAAACTACTTTTTGCAATTGATGTCGGATGAGAAAACTTCCTTCTGAAGAAAGGTTAGAAACATCGAAAGAAATCGGTTCTCGCGTGTGGAATCTTCGTTTGAAGCTCCGAATAGAAAAAGTCTTCATCGACAGTTTATTTTAAGGTTCTGGAGCTGTCAGGGATTCAGTTTCGGCAAACCTCCGAGAACAAGAATCGGACGTTCGTACATTCCAGGGTTTCGTATCGAAACTCTTGTCAAGGAAAGGAATAAGAGAAATTCTTATATTCCTCTGAATATTTTTGAATATCGTTTCTACAGTGCTTTAAGAGCAGATTAGTCATTTTCTAACGTTTTTGCCCTAAGGCGAAAGTGAATAAAGCTCGTGCTATAACCTATAGCGACTATATAACTATTCTTAACCATTTCCTGAAATTTCTTCTTCATAACGCTAATCCAAACATTAAACACAAGTCATGTTCCCCTCGCGCTAACACAAAATCCTATGCGTGAGTTGGAAATTAGTTATTTATTTAATTCTAAAATCCTGGGTCTTACAATGAATGTGGTCACTAATTTTACATTATTTTTTCAGTTTTCAGTTTTGTTTTTCCTTCTTATTTATTTTTTCTATCAACTCTATTTGGTGAGTTTTGTTTCATTTTTGTTTATTTTTCTATTGAAAGTAAATCCTTGATTTAAAAAAAGGTTTCATATATTTGTTTTTACCTATGAGATTTTATGTAATTAATCATACATATTATTTCATATGTGATTTTTCAGAACCCGCTCGATATTCAGCAGACTTTAAATTTCAGTCGTTTGATATTCTCCTTGAACTTCTTCCATCAATGTTAGTACATAACTTTCAACTATTAAGGTCAAAATTATTTTAAATGAAATTATTATTATTTAATTTATATGAGTTATGAAATGTCTTAGGTCAACATTAATATTAAATATGATATTAGTTATGAATTTCATAAGACGCATATCATTAGTTTATGTTTGTTGAAGTATTAATCAATTAATATTTAATATTAATAATAAATCTTAAAAGTTAAAGGTCACTAAATAAATAAATAAAACCCTACCTCTTCCTCTTGAACTTCCTTCATCAATGTCATTCTATAGACTTCTGCTATTAATTGAAATAAATAAATTTATTATTATTTATTTCATATGATTTATGAAATTTAAAAACAAATTTATATTTATTTATATATTGAGAAGTTTAGTAACCTCGAGGGTAAAATAGTCTATCAATAAACAATGTTTCATATATTTATTTTTATCTATGAGCTTTTAAGTAATTATACGTATTATTTCATATGTGATTTTTTAGAACTGTTCGATATACAACAGACTTTTAATTTCAGCCGTTCGATATTCCCCTTCAATTTCCTCCATCAATGTTAGTTTATAACTTTCTACTATTAAGCTCAAAATTATTTTAAATAAATTTATTATTATTTAATTTATGAGTTATGCAATGTCATATGTCAAAATTAATATTAAATATTATATTAGTTATGAATTCTATAAGACACATATTATTAGTTTAGGTTTGTTGAAGTATTAATCAACTAATAATTAATATTAATAATAAACCTTAAAAGTTAAAGGTCACTTAATAAAAAAACTCCACTATCCCTTCCTCTTAAACTTCCTTCATCAATGTCATTCTAGACATCTACTATTAATTGAAAATTACTTTAAAACAATTTATTATTATTTATTTCATATGAGTTATGAAATTCAAAAAAGTATGCTTAATACTAAATAAGATCTTACCAAAAAGAAAAAAATACTATTACCAACCATTTTCCCTACAACTATATAAATTAATAAGTGTTAATACTCATTCAACATGTGCACTTTACATAAGTTTTGTTGAAGCATTTGCTTTTGTTTTTTCAAAGGCTCAAGCTTCAAGACATTTTTCCAGGTACATTTACCCAACAGTTAACTATTGATGTACTAGCCTAGAATGTTAACACGTATTCTAACATTCTTTTTATTTCATTATGATCTTCAACTTGATTTCATCATCTAAAATTGAAACACCTAAAGAATTATTTTCTCATTAATTTGCTCAACTTTTGTTATGTATGATGACTCAAACAGTTTGTATGTTCCATGTGTATGAAACAAGAGATTTCAAAACACCTCAAATTGTTAATAGTATTGAAGTGCTCTTAATCGTTGAAAATGTATACAATTTCTTTGTTATCCTCACTTTCATGGTACCTAATTCAAACTATTTATTGTTACCATAGCAAAGTGAATTCTTAAAATTGTAGTTTTTCAAATGCCACAGTTTATTGACACACGATGTGCAGGACAAGTTTATGCGATTTAGAATTTTATGGTTCAAGCACCTGCTAGAAAATATAGAGTCACAAAGCGCAAATACATGATTACTTGAATGAGCATCTCAAGAACTGAAGAGGCTACAAGTGACACTACTTCTGAAGCAAAATATAATTTTGTACAATTTAATATAGTTGACATCATTTTCATGTAATCGGTCATCTCTGAAGAAGCCAAGGTTTATAGGGCTAATTTGTTTTATAAAAGAAAGGACATATAATACCACATGGAAAATAATTGCATCTTCTAAACTACAATAATCCATATGGCTTAATCTCTAACATTGCTTCCTTAAATGAATGACCCTAATACTATGTTGTTTCTTACCTTTCTTTTTTCATTATGCATTACTTTACTCTGCATTGCATCGTTCTCCTCAATAGCCACTAATTAATACTCAATTTCCCCAAAATGCATATTGCATATATACAAAACTTCTTAGGATATAACTTTCAAATGTCCATGTTCACAAATAAGTATTCGTTGCTTACTACTTCTCTTATTTTTTTCTTGAAAAAATGAGAAGGTCCAAATTTACTTAGATTGTGGAAATTTTATCTAGACGGATTTAACTTGATTTCATCCTACTTTATATTTGGTTTAATATGAACAAACTATGAATTATTTGTAACCAGATAAAAGACAATGAATTATTTATTTTTTACATATTTATTACTTTCAAGTTTATATATCAACATTAATATAATTATAATTTTTACCGATACTTAATTTTAAAATAACGAATAGCAAAACTTAATATTAACAAATTACAATTTTTTATTTAAGCACATATATTGTTGAATTCGTATGAGTTATGAAATTTCATAGGAAAAAATTTACATTAAAACTTAGGGAATTTCATAAGACACACATTAATAGTTTAAATTTGTTGAGTCATTAATCAAGTAATAATTAATATTAACAATAAACTTTAAAAGTTAAAGATCATTCAATAAAATAACCATATTCATTTCATTTTGGACTTTATTCATTAATGTTAATTAGTCTATAGTTTTCTACTATTAATCTCAAAATTATTTTAAATTATTTTATTGTTATTTAATTCATATGAGTTATGGAATGTCATAGGGGTGAACTTAATATTAAATATGATATCACTAAAAAAATATACATAATAAATAACAAAAAAAATAGCAAACCTGTGATGCCAAAAAAATCCTCCCCTTGAACTTCCTCCATTAATGTTATCCTATACTAGCTTTCTACTACTAACCTCAAAATTATTTTAAATAAATTTATTATTATTTATTTTGTATGATTTATGGAATGTCATAGAGTACACGTAATATTAAATATGATATAACCCAAAAATATTATACATAAATACCAAAATAATATCACAATATCACAAACATGTGATGCAAAAGAAAAAATCGACTAATGTCAATAAAAACCCCAATTCTATCTCTTTCCCCTTGAATGTCCTCCCTCAATGTTAGTTTTTAACTTTCAACTAATTTATTATTATTTAGTGTATATGATTTATGGAATACCATAGCGTATACTTAATATTAAATATGATATCACTAAAAAAATATACAAAACTACCAAAATAAATATCACAAACATGTGATGCAAAAAGAAAAGGAAAATCATCTCTATCTCTTTACTTCCTTCATCGATGTTAGTCTTATAAATTTCTACTATTAACCTCAAAATTGTTTTAAATGGTTTTATTATTATTTAATTCATTTGAGTTATGGAAGGTCATAGGACAAAATTAATATTAAATATGATATCACTAAAAAAATATATATAGGGAATTTCATAAGACAAGTTTAGATTTGTTGAAATATTAATCAACTAATAATTAATATAAATAAAAAATCTTAAAAGTTAAGGTCATTCAATAAAAAACTCCCCTAACCCTTCCTCTTGATCTTCATTTATCAATGTCATTCTATGAACTTATACTATTAACTTCAAATTGCTCACAAAAAAAAAATATTAACTTCAAATTATTATAAATAAATTTATTATTATTTATTTCAAGGGTTATAAACCTCGAAAAGACAAACTTAATATTAAATAAGATCTTAAAAAAAATATTACTTCTATCTGTAAAGTACAATAAAATTGTTATATCAAAAGAATAAATCCAAAACATCAATTAGATAAACAAGGACAAACAACAAAAATAAAAAAGACAAGTACACTCATAAAAAAACCTACGACAAAAAAACACAATTTTAAAAACATATATTAACACTTCGAAAAAAAATCTAACTATCACAAAAAATATTGTTTTTTCTCTTTTTCATATGAATAAATAATTTTAAAAAAACATAAAAAAACACAATACAAAATAAAAAAGAATGTCCCCGTGCAACGCACGGGTAAAAAGTACTAGTAAACTCTATAAAAGAAGAGTTTTTGCAGCCTTGAGGGTAAATCAGTAATTCAATATATTAATGCACATGAACTACAATTTTACCATGGATATTTCAGTCAATCTTGAAATAATTAAAATGGAACTCAATCTCAGCCGTCCATTGCCTTAATCTTTACGGTTGTCATCTTCCGGTCTTAGCCCTCTCGCATTCGCTCTAGAATTAGGATTTCCGTTTTCTTTCTACCACCTCTTCAGATGCTTACGTTTTGATTCTGCAAGGCTTCAGTTTCCATTCCACCACTTCTTCTACCCTCATTCATTCTGTTTCAATAATAAGGGAACGATGAAAACCCTTATATGTCCGCTGCATCAGAGAGATAGGTTCCGGCAGAGAACTCAATTCTCCCATATACACCTCCGCCGCTTTGATCACCAAATCGCTGTCCACTCCACCCCGTTGAGATGTCTCCTTCGTCGTACCCAGGTTAGATCTTTGTAGGCATTCCCCCTTTTGTTGGATTGTCCCACTTTCAGAGTTTCAAGCTGTGACAAAATGTCGCCCTTCATGTTCGCCATGTTTCGTTTGCAATTAATGGTCGCTTGAGTTGCTATCCCTGTAACATCAATCTGCAGTGTGAATTTCCAACCGCTCTGTATTTTTTTCGTTATTATGTGACTCCTAAACCCTGATCTTTCGCTGTTGAAATTTCAGCTTAATTAAATCGGCGAGGAGTTGGACATGGAGGAGCAGGTCTTTCATATGCACTGTGTTGAAGTTGCCTCGCTTTCTGCTTGATTCGCTCGAAGGTACCACCAACACGGTAGAGGAGATGAAGCAGACCTTGCCCTTTTCACGTTTATTCTGCCTCTTTTGTTCATTGAATTTTCCTTTACCTGCAAAAACAATTTCCTTGCTCTCTATTTGGGAAGCATCAGGTTTGTGAAAAAAGTGGTTCTACTGATATGTGAATTAGCATAAAAAGAGGAAATTTTCAGGGAGGTGAATTCAATATGGCTGCACCAGTAAGAACCCTCCTAGGAAAAAAAAAATGAACAAACAATTGATTGGAAAAAGGATGATACCCCTTTGCACTCTACAGCAAGATTTATGTCTATTTTATATCCATGTAGATTCAGATCAGGCTGATAACGCAGCACAACAGGTATGTAATTTTCAAATTCTATTAATGCCATGGTTCAACGTTTTCTTTGCATCCGTTTCACCTTATGCGATTTCTCTTGATTCATATACAGTTGCTTACAATGACTTCTGATACATTCGTGTTTCAGCAGGCTTATCATTATTTTTGTTTTTTGAACCGTGTTGGCATACTGAACTATTCTTTGGTTTCCCTTTTTGCGGCATTGTTTATTTGTTCATAAATTTAATTTCAGCTTTCATTGTTTGTTTAATCAAATCATAATCGCAATGTGAAGCCTGATGCTACACAAGTAAAGAAAATGTCCAAAGTTGCTTCCAACCCAAGTTTGTTGTGTTCGATTAAGGTCTCCTATTTGATACTCACACATTGGTCAGTTTTTCTTATCTTATCTCAAAGTACATATGTTGTGTTGTTTCATGTCTCAGGTTCTCAAGAGATGAACATATCTGCATGTACACCAAACTCTACTAAACAAGGTTAATACTTAATAATTTTCTTGGTGATATTTACATAATGCTAATATTTAGTCTTTAGTGATGACACTTTGAAAGGGTAGATTTTGGTACAGTATTTGGAACTATGATATCAGAGATGAACTCATATGGTAGAGTATTTGGAACTATGATCCCCTGCAAAATTTTATGCTTATCCAGGTCTTTTGCTGATGGGTTTCCAAATTTATTTATAAGTAATGCAGAAGAGCTGTGTGGTCAACATGCTGCATTTTTGGCATCACTTAGCTCCCCCGCCAAGGCTTTGAACAATTTTCTGACATATGCCTTCGGCTTTGCAAGGATACTGTCAAATATTCTCAACATCATTTATATGACAGCTAGATGGCTTTATATGCACTAGAGAGAGTATGAGAAATATTGATGTCAAATAATTAAGAGAAAATAAAACTATCATTAATGAGTCTTTCAAGGTTTACCCAATATCCATAATAATCATATTCAGTTTCTAAAACCTCTTCATTTTTTGCCTCAGGTCTGTATCTAATAATTTCTTTTGATAATTTTCCCTAATTTTTTTGATAATTTTATTCTGACAGATAGTGGAAAACTTGAGCCTATTTCCACGCCCTTCTTCACTGATTCGATGATGAACATGATGAAGTCGTAGTTGTAACTCTGCTAATGTTCTCTCTATTACCTTCTTTGGTGCCTGCCTTCTGCATTATCTATTGTCCTCTCCTTTCTGTTTTTTTTTTTTGTTTTGTTTCCTGTTTCTACACAACTGATTTTATGCATATTTGTTGATGAAGGTAGCCTACAATCTTATCTATTTCTTTGGTTTTGATTGATATTATACCTTTTGTCGATTAACCTTGAGGGTGATGGCGCAGTCAGTGTTGAAGCTTTCATCGCTAAAGCATCATTCTTGGCTAGCAAATGTGAAGTACTGAATCTAAAGTATAAGGTCTGCTATTCCAAGTGCTTTTTATTATTTATAGGATTTCCTTCTCTTTATTTTCCTTTGTTTCCATTTGTAGCACATATATATTGGATCACTTTCTTTTGTTTTTCCCTTATTCGATGCTTCATTGTTCTGTTTGTGCTTCTCTGGGAATTTTCCGAAATTTCCAACCAAAATTGAAGTGAGTAAAACTTATCTTCCTCTGTTTTTATGTGCAGTACATATTTTGTCTTTCTTCCCTCACTGTGTTTGTTGTTCTTCGCTGTGTTCCTTCGCAACTATTGTGTCTGAAATTGAAACCCTTTGCCGCTTTACAATTCTGCAAGTGTTTCTTCTCTTTCTATGCCCATTTCCACTTTCACCCTTAATTTCAGGTGGATAATCATTATTCTGATTTTGTCCGTTACAAACCATTTGGACTTTGGTTGCTTCTTTCACGCCGCAAATAATGCCAGGTAGAGCTTATGTTGTTAACCTCCCTTTGAACCTTCATTCATGTCATTCCTTTGTGGAACCAAAACACTATTTTCTCTTCTTTTTATGTTTTTCTTGGCTGAATTTTTTATGGGGAGCATGTCATGTTAACATCTTACTTTTGTGGAGCTATATTATGGCATGCCATTTTTTGAAATTTTAAGTTTCATCAGTATTCTACTACTTTTATGAGTGAATTATTTGTCTTTTATGAATTTATTCTAACGCCAACGATGTACCTTCTACTGGAAATAGAGAGTACAATTCTATGGAAGACGTTCCCAAAAAGCCAGGCAAATGGCTCGCCCCTCCCCTTCGCTCCTCTCATCGCATTGGATGAAGGGCTGTTATTTATTTCTTATGCTTTTGATCTAGGTGTAATGCTCATGAACTTCATGTAAGGGCCACTAAGAACACATGAGTTAGTGTTTGAATCTTTCATGCTTTATTTTTATTTTGTTATATTTTTTGGAGTGATTGTAATTTTGATTTTGGATTTTAGATATTGAATTGGTTAGTACTATAGACATCAAATTTTTGGTTCAAGTTGTACTCTTTGTGCTTTCGTTGTCCTTTTGGGGTTCTAAATATTTTTTTTTCAATTTAAGCATAATAAATGAAAATTTAAATGTTATGGAACTTTTAAAAAAAATTATGGAAATTGTTTTTGGGAAAATTTAAACATATTGAAACTAAAATAAGATATTGGCATCCCAATTTATATTTTAATTTGAGTAATGTAAATATGGGTTCACACAATTGAACTGACTTTAGGTTCCAGATTTAAATCTCACATCCCCATAAATTGAGGGTTCGAATTCCCCTCGGGTTGGCAAATTTCAGTTGGTGGGCAACCCTCCTCGGAGAGATCCATCAGTGCTCCTACCTATGAGTGGGCCTTTGTCGGCCACCCCAACATGCATGCCACTATGATGTGTTTTCTCTTCATTCTATCATTTTCATAAATAAAAAATGAGAAAAAGTTTGATACACCGACGGTGTAAAGTTTTTTTACACCGTCAACCAATCAGATTTCAAGGATGTGTCTTGTCAATTAATGAAATTAAATAAAAAGAGAGATTTTCTCACATCTTTAAACTCATAAAAAATTGAGTAATTGAAAAAATTATTGAGATAATGTTGTAAATTAATTGAAGGTTAATGAGGAATCATAAGAATAAAGAATGGAAGAGTCATGCATAATACTCCCTCCGTTTCAAAATATTAAGAAATGCAATTAATGTCGTTAATTTTTTAAAACATATAATTAGTTTCTCTACTTTTTAATATCGTTAACTCTTCATTTATTCTTCTTATATGAGCATTATATGTAAAAATATCAATTAATGTTCTATTGAAATTATAAGTGGACAGTTATTGTGAAACAAACTTTTTCTTCATAAGTTGACAATTATTAGAAAACGGAGGGAGTATATGATAGCCAAGCTATTCGTTTTCAAAAAGTGTAACGGTTGAAATTATTTATTTTTTCAACTGATTTTCCTTTAAATACAATTTAAACCTCACACAGAAACAATAACTTTTAATTACTCCCTCCGTTCTAAAACTATTGTAGTTTAATTGTATGCACGAAGTTTAAGAGTTCATTAATTATTGTTATAATTTGACTGAAACACCCTTATTTAATATGAGTTATATGAAACACCATTTTTTATGGCATATGAAACACCCTCTATGATAATGGGTATGTTAAGAAATGCATGATTATTTCACTTTAAAGTGTCCATAATCACCCTGTGTACATTATTATTTCGCTTAGCTCAAAACACTAATTTACATTGATTTTAAAAGTAAATTCTCATCTAATTTAATTTGAATTTGAAAATATATCTATTTTAAAATTAAATATATAGATAATTTATGATTTAAATTTTAAACCAATTAGAATTAATTATTTTTAATATATAGATTATTTCTCTTTTATTTTAGATTATTTCTATTTAATAATGAATTTATAGATTACTTTGATTTAAATTGTGAATTAAATTGATTATTAAGGAATTTTTTTGAAAGTAAATATATAGATTATTTTAAATTTTAATTTAAATTTTAAAAGTAAATTGTGATCTAAATTGGTCATCATACAACAATTATGACAGCCTAGATGATATCAACACATCAAAGTTTTAAACACAATTAATTCTTCAGGTTTGTCTAATCATCAATTAAGGCTCAAAATTAGTGCTTCCGTAATGCTTCTAAGAAACATTGACCAATCAGTTGGAACGTGTAATGACACACGTTTGATTATTACTCAAATGAGAACATGTTTTGGAAGCAAATGTTATATCTAGAACAAATGTCAGACAAATAGTGTTCATACCAAGATTAACAATAACTCCACCGGATAGGAGAAGTCCTTTTAAATTTCAAAGGAGACAATTTCCTATAACACTCTCTTTTGTCACGACAATAAACAAAAGTCAAGACAATCATTAAAAAAGGTGGAGTTATATTAGCAAAAATCAGTGTTTCAACATGCCCAACTATATGTAGCATCCTCTAGAGTCATGCGTCGTAGAGGATTAAAAAACCTAATTTGTGATAGTGATGACACAATTCTCATAGTACTTCAAATATAGTTCACTAAGAATTCTTTCGCAATGTCAGGAAATGTGGATCAATACATTCTTAGTTTTATTTTAATGTAATTATTCTAATTACAAAAAAAGAAGAATTCATGTATATTTTTAGCACATATGTTACTTCAACTCCCTTAAAACTATTTAATAAATATAAGAAATCATAAATCGAGCATTTAGGAAAACAAAGACAAATGATTAAAAAGAAGAGCAACTAAAAAAAACAAAAACAAACAATTAGTACAAAAAAAAACTTAAAATTTTATAAATTTTTATATTTAAAATAAATTTATTCTTTTAATCCATAAAATATCTTTAAAAAAACAAATTTTAAAACAGAATCTTACAAAAAAACAAAAATGAATGATGCACGGGTAAAAGATACTAGTGAATAATAAAGTAGATGTAGATAACGTGAGCTAACTGGTTTTTATCATATGGTTCCATAAATTGTCATATATATAATTAACTTGCATCTTTGATGAATTAGACTATATGTGGATATCTCTAATATATATGAACTAGTACTTTTTACCCGTGCGATGCACGGGGGATATTCATTTTTGAGTTTTGTGTATGTTTTTTTTTGTTAAATCTCAACCAGTTGAAAATAATGCGGTTACTAATTTTTAATGCAATTAATAGGTCTTCCTTTAAATTCTCAATCAGTTGAAAATAATGCGGTTACTAATTTTTTTTTGAAACTGATTACTAATTAAATGCTTTAAATCCAATTTTGAAATTTTAAAAATGGGCAACGTGTTTTTTTATTGAAATAGCAGCGTGTTTGTTGCAGTCATGTTTTTGAATCTCTTTTTTTTTTATATTTAATGTTTTCATATAAAATCATTATTAATGGAATATTTTATAATCTTTTTTTGAACTCAAAATCTTTTATAATCTAAATCATTATTTAATTGCATTCATATAAAATATTTTAGAATCTTAATCATTATTTCAGCTACCCAAACAAAAGTTGAATATGCAAATTAGTATTTACTAACTGGCTTTCAATTTTAATCTTACTGTTTCATTCTTAATTCAAATTTCAACCATTAGCAATATTTAGTTGCATTTAATATAAGCTTCATAATTTCACAATGATATTGTCTGTTTTCTCTTAATTCTTTTTTGGAAACGAAATAGTTTATTAATGAAAAAGCGTGAGACCGTCCTTCTCAAGTAGGAAATACCAACACTCTTTATGCTAAGAGCTACCAAGCTAAGGTAAGAGACTCCACAAAGGGTAAGTCCTACCACACCCCTCCTTTTCTAAGTGATCAGCTCAGTTAGATCATTAGCTTCTCTAAAAATATGAGAGACACCTAAGCACGAAACCTCTCTTAAAAACAGATCAATCATCCTTAGCTCAGCTAGAAGCTTAATAGGCCGATTAGATTAACAATTTACCCAACCCACCGCTAATGAGAAATCACTCTCAATGTTTTCTCTTTATTCTTCTGTGGTCTTTTCTCCTTCCTTCAAATAATTAGCAAATTGATGATAAAAACAATATCACATTCATATTCATCCTCACAATGTCAATGAATAAAACCCCTCAGTAACCACCTCGATCAAAGTGGGGACATGATTGAAAATTATTTTGCATTTTTGAAATTTAAGTTGAGATAAAGTCTAACTTATGTTTGTAACTACTCAATTTCTTTTTAAAACATAAAAGATGTTTTGTAACCACCTCAATTGAAGTGTGCACATAATTGTTTATTAAGTGGGTATATGATTGACATTTATTTTACTGTTTTACAAATTTAAGTTAATACTTAATAGATCTAATTTATCAATTTCCTCATGTTAATTTATCATTATAGTTTATAACAATTTCAAAATGTTTTGTAGTGTTTTATTAAAAAATTATTGGTTACATAATAATAGTTTTTAATTCATATCAGTTTGAGAATTTCATAAGGCATGATTTATTAGTTACAATTATTGAATATATTAATATTAATCTTTAAAATTAACGTTACAGGTTTTACCATTAAATTTTATATCAATGCCAAAAACAACTTTGCACTAACCCTTTCTTCTACAACTATTTACCTTACATGTGGTGTGTATATAAATTGCTCTTTAAAACTTTTGCACTTCCATTATTTAATTTGATTTTTTATCAAACAAATTAATATGAGATTAATATATATGAGCTAATAAAAGACATTAAATATAGTTTTCCGATTGAGAAAAAAAGACACTGAGTAAGTTTTCATATTTTTAATTTTTTTTCAAGTGAAACATTTACATTAAGAATAAACTTAAGAACTATTATTGTCATAATAATTAGTATAGTGGGTTAATTTTTTATAGTTTTAATTTAGAATTTTAAAAGGCACAAAAAGAATGTTTCTAACACTAACCGGATGAGACCTAGTCACTATCACATAAAGTTCAATGCGTCACCCTTAGAGCAAAAGCCAATGCTATCTCTCTCTCCTAAATTCAGCAACTGGCCGAATTATCAACCGCTCCCCAAGTATCATTCCATTGTTGTTCTCTTACAATTCATTATAACTTTTTCATCCTCAGTGTTCCTTTGCTATTTCCATTAGCAAAGGAACATCTTCAATGCCAATTTAAACAACATATTTAAGTAAAATCCCTAGAAAGATACTTCTCAAATAACATTCCCTTTTTTAAAGAGATGTTTATAGACGCAAGAAAATATAACATTTTAACATAGTGAATTCCATTGTTAGAAAATGCGTGCTAAAGCTAAACTACAAAGGTGAATCATAATCTTAGGCCAATATACAATTAGAAAGGAGCAAAAACAAAGAAATCTAAATTAACTTTTGGAGCCTAGTCCTCATGAGTCATGACTTCGGTAGCCTAACAACACTCAATGGTGTAATTACATTATGATTCTCTACCTACTGTCTTAGCCATCATCTTTGATCCAAATTCTTTGGTATGTTTTCCAAAGCACCAATTCTTGAAGACTTGATCACAGCTCCCTCAGTGGCTGGCTCATCAGGGCTGCAAGAGAATTGCACTCCTAAATCAAGTGACTTAGGCCTTTGGATAACCTTAATGGGCAGTGCCATGCCTTGACAATTTTTCCATAACCCTTCTCCCTCCACATATACCATTCTAGCCATCAGATTTTAACCAAAACCTGTAGTGTTGAACTCAACAAAGCTTATGCGCTTCAATTATCCGTACTATCATCCTCTTGAGAATCAACAACAATAACCTGTACAGTTTCTAAATGAATTTCACTTGATACAATTGATCAGAGGTTGATTAGCATATGAATCTTTCTGTCCACTACTTTCTTGTCCTTCACTTTGATGCTGCCTCTGCTGGCTGAGAACTTTACTTTCTTGTTCTGGAAAGATTGACGTTCTTGCAATCTAAAATAACTCATTTTAGCATTTTTCTGTCCCAGCCTTCTCTCTCTGCTCACATAATTCTAATTCATATAATCAGTAAGTAGAAAGACCAACATCCTTATAAGCATTGTACTTGTGAATAGTCTTGGGAATGCATAGGATGAAAAATAAAACTTCAAAGAAGGCAAAAAAAAAACATAACATGGAATGGGAGTGAAAGAGGAAAGAAATAACAAAGGTGAAAAAAGTAAAAAGACGGATGATTCATACCTTGGTGGGAGACAACAATGCAACAACTTGTACATTCAGGAAGAATTCTCATATACATTCTCATTTATCTTCTTCGTTACTCCTACTTTTTTCGTTCCTGAGAACATCTGCCTTTAGTTCGGATAAGATGATACACTTGAATCACACTGTTGAAAAATATAGCTGGTTGTGATATCAATTTAAGACTCCAAGATAAGATTCACCACCTTAATTTCCTACTCATTCTACCAAGCATGCAGAATTAGAGAATCCAAAACCTTGCAACAGTTAGCATTTAGATTTGAGACTTGATTCTTGGAATTGCGAAAATAAAAATAAACAGAAACATATTCAATCAAAACCAAGGAGCTACTATCATGTGCTTTTTTAATCTTTCATTCATTAGCTTTATCACTATGTTAAAATTTAGATGCATCATGCATATGCTTAATATGAATGTCAAAACCAAAATAAAAATCCAACAGCATGGCTATGTGATTCCTATTTTCTTCCCTCTAACTTGAAAATAAATAACCATTCTTGATAGTGATACAACTCATAAATTCAAGGTAGCATATTCCTCCATTCCACTCTCTACTAAGACCTTATTGTATGCTGTATAGTAACATTTTCTGAAAGCAAATTAACGAATTTAGGAATCATAGCAAAAAGCAAGTCAAGAGCATGTGCAAGCATAATGAGGAAAAAGGGGATAAAGTATAGGAGTTTCATTTACTCTAATTACATCACTGTTGAAAAATATGGTATGGATTGAAGACACCAAGATAAGATTCAAACCTTAATTGGCTACTTGATCATCCAAGCATGTAGAATCAAAGAGAATCCAAAACAATGCAACCGGGAACATCCAGGAGAAGCATTTATAGAATATTGAAGCAACAAAGGGATGAGATCAATTGCAGACATAATATCTGCAAAAAGAAAAGTTGTGGTTGCAGAAACAATATTTGCAAAGAAGAAAAGCTAGTGAGAAAAGAACAAACTTTATGATGCGATACCACAATCTCTGTCTGGGAGGGAAATTGACAATGTGGATCAAGTTCTATAATTAGTAAATGATGCTTCAAACTGAAATAAGATTATAAAAGATTTTAAAATAAGGTTAGCAGTAGGACTCTTTTACTCTGATTCTTAGCTCTCGGGTGTAGTTCCTCAATCGATGTGCCAATCAATCCAATGGCAGAAGTCAGAGCACACTCACATCTGCTTCAGGAAGCAAAGTTGTCTGATCATATACTTCATCTGTTTTAGGTTCAGCCTACACAACCAATAACATAGGTAATTAAACTGTGCACAGAAAATAGGTATTAGGCCGTGCATTAGTTTCGCTAACTTGAATGATTATAAACACTAAGATGCCAAAATACTGGTGTAGGTCACACAAAATTTTCTAATAAACACTAAGATGCCAAAATACCCACAAAGTAACAACTTAATAAATAAATAAAATGCCAAAATAGCAATAAAAATGTTGATGCAAATACCTATTAATGTAAGATACTTAAAAGGAATGCCACTTATTGGCAATTATTATAAAAAGTAATGTCGTTTGAAACCGCCTAAGCTATCAAAGGCTTCTTTGCTATATTAACTATCATAAAAACAATTCAATGAAAATAACTTGTAATTTGGCAAGATTGAAATCAGCCGTTATGGAAGAAATGAAACTGTAGAGTAATAATTCATGAAATAACAATTACTTAATTATATAGTGATTGTCATTTTATATAGACAATTTTCTTGAATAAGCATCAAAGTGAAGCATATAATGAGAATGAACTAAAATAATTCTACACCAATGAAACCAAGATGGAAATAAAAATCTTAAAAGACACAATAATGCAGATTGGGAGGTTACCTTATAGAAGAGAATAATTTCCCCACGCTCACTAAGCCCCTGCCCCTTCACCAGTTCTCTCGAATGAACATCAAGATGCAATGTAACACAACTTAGCCACAGACCCTAACTTTCTCATGTCCAAAATTATAAAAAAAAAAGAAAAAAACTAAAAACTCAAATAAAAAACTCAACTGTAAAAACACAAAATCATTCCAAGAGTGTTGGCCTGATTGCTAACCACATGACACAGGGGTATGCATATGTAAATAACACCTTGTTATCATTTATCAAATTTATATGGAACATTTACATGAAATTAATAATTCTGTTAGGAGTAGTGCTTACCTGGATCCCATACGCCCAGAATTCTACAATAGCAAAGGGGGAACACACACATGTATATAGGAAATGCTCACATCTCTGCGCCTTGATTCTTTGGATGTTTCTTTGATATTTGAAGGCAGCATCCCCTGCAAAATTGAAATCTAAAGAGTGAGTCTTTCAGTTGAGATAATAATAATTCAAAGCAGCAAATTCAGCAACAAATAATTATAATTTAAAAACCATGATTCAATCTAAATTGAATGAAAGAAATGGAGAATAGAGGCATAAATAGACAGAGAGAAGAGAAAGGAGACGAAGAGGAAGAGAAACGGAATGAAACCTAGGAGACATGACCAAAATTCAGTGCCCATAATGAATCACACACAAACAAAGAAGAAAGAAGACGAAAAATTTATGTCTTCTTAAGAACATATCTTGTCTAGGTATAAACTAAAATCAGCGAAGAATGGTTAAGGATTGAGATGCTAACTTGGGCAATCAAGACAATCAGTAGAAATACTGAATTCATTCTAAGACAATCAATTAAGGCATAGTTTTTCATGAAATAAGAAACGATGTAAAATTTGGAAGCAGAAAATACTCAGGGAAGAAACGAATAACGATTAATGAAGATTAAAACCATTACCTTCTACTCAAAGCACGAACAAAATGGACCTGAAACAGTTTCATACCAAAGAAGATTAGAAACAATAAAAGAAAGAGGCACAGGGAGGAAGTATACAATGAATAGAAATTGGATGGACAGTAATGAAAGCCCTTTTCGTCAATCCCTTTATCTTTATGTTCTAATAAAGAAAAACGTGAATGAAGTCTTGATGAAAATTTCAGAACTTCGAAAGGAAGGCATAGAAGAAAATGGGTTGAAAGGAGAAGGGATGAGAAGATTGTTCTTACAGGATTGAAGATCAGAGCTCCCAGCCTCTGTGTGTTCCTCTCACCATACCCTGCAACCTCCGTGGTTTGAATCGCTTTGCAGAAGGATCCATCTCAGGTTGTGAAGGAGCTTGGCCTCAGGTCACCACGGGGAACCACCCCAGATCGTAGAGTTCAAATCTCTCTCATGTGAGCAACGGCGCTGCTAGGTTAAGGGGGAAGTAAAAGGTAGCGGAAGATATGAACGGACTGAGAAACCTGAAGCGTTGAAGAATGAGAAACCCATAAGAGCAAAATAGTGGAAGAAAAATGAGCAGCAAATCTGAAGAAGCGTTGCAACAAAGATATGAACGGCCAAGATTCAATCGTAGGAGAATAATGTGCATCTTTACTAAAATACCCATGTTAAAAATCAATTTGATGTGTAATAAATTGTTGAATGACTTTTTCGCCCCTAAGGCTGCAAAACTTTGCTTTTATAGATAGATATATAGATAGATAGATAGATAGATAGATAGATTATAGATTATAGATTATAGATGTTAGTATGCACTTGAATACAACAAGTGAAGTGAGTTCTTATTATGAACTGAGAAAAAAGTTTGAAACGTTTTCAAATTGTTTCAAAACACTCAGTAACCAATTTAGCACGTGGTCTTCTTTTGAAAATTTGCCTGCATACTTGGGGTGATGTCTATATATATATATGAACAGTAATGTGTTGGTTTCTGTTATGGACCACTTAGCTTGCTTGGCCAAGTAAGGTATGAGTCAACTATTGCCATCAATGAAGACTGTTTTCAGAGCACTTGTATGTTGCTTCTTGGAACTAAGAAGATTTATTTGTCGTCTTTGTTGAGGATTGTGTTGGATTCATTGTTTCTAGTAAAGTTGGTGACATAGGTTGTGACTCTTCACATGTTGATCATTAGCTAACTTCAATCCACTTGATTTCTTCGGGATCAATTATAAGTTATAACTTTAAATATGTTTTGTGTAAAATTATTTACACCCTTAAAATTTAAGAAATAATTAAAAAGTTCAGTTTCATTTGTTAAAAGTTTACAAGGTTTTAGTTATTAAAAGTTAGAGAATTCATTAAGACAAGTTGACTCAGTTGGTAAGGACAAAACACTTTCTCTCATAAGGTTGTGTGTTCGATTTCCGTTACTGATGTGAGAGGGCTATGTTGGTAGGTGATTTGTAAATACCTCTATAAGCGACATATGATCCTAAAAATTTGCCCTGAAAGATGGTAATAATAGGAGACGAACCCACACAAAGAGAGTTCACAAACATATTCTTAACCGCCACAACCCACACACATTTAATCAAAGCCAAAATACCCACATATCCCATGTGAACTCACTATAGCACTATTTTTAATTTGTGGCCATGAGTTTAGATTAATCAACCTAACTTTGTCAAATCCAAATGCTCAATCCAATCTGAAATTGAATTTTTTTTTTTTTTTGAAATGTTGAAAATTCTATTTATCCAGGTTAAAATCCGGGTAAATAGCCAACTTGGTCCTTGAATGTGTTCACCGACTTCAACTTCGTCCCTAAACTTTAAAAATGACGCTCGTGGTCCCTGAATGTGCCAAATCTTCCTCATCAGTAGTCCCTGGGTTAGAAAAAGCTCACGGCCGATAACGAAAGTGTGACATGGCTTTTTTTTAGAGCTGACGTGGAAATTAATAAGTTTTCCCCCAAAAATGAAATTGTCAAATTGGTCCCTTCTCAATCTTCTTCTTCTTCCTCTCAACCCTACCTTCAAAATCAGAAATTAAACACCATTGAAGCCCCACCAAGCACCACCACCACCACCACCAAATCCCCCCCTCACCCAACACCACTACCACCACCGAAACCCTCTTCCACCACCACCTTAAAACCACCATTGATTTTTGTTGTTCTTGATTCCCTCCCTTTCTTTCTCAATGCAAATTAATTTCCGTGAAATGTGTATTCTCCATTTGCAATTGCAGTTCCATAACCTAATATTCTGATGTGTTTATTCTCTTATGCAGTAATCCACCAAATCCCCCATCTCACCCAACACCACCACCACCACCTCAAAACCACTTTGTCTCTGAAAAATTACCAAAAAAAATTGTTTTTTAGCTTTTTTATCAATTACCCATAACATATATCAGGGAAAAGGCGCCATTTTGGAGCAATTTATTCTCCGTTTCCATGCAGCTTCGGTGGTTACCTTAAATTCTCCTTAATAATTGAGGGTGGATGGTTCCACTTTGTCCTGTGGAATTTGCATTTTTAGATGTTGTGCTTTGACCTCAATTGTCTGCTGTGAACAGGTTGCGAGCAATGTGAGCTCGGAGATCTTTGTGAGTAATGTAATTTTTTATGTAATTTTCCAGAGAAAAAGTAGTTTTGAGGTGGTGGTGGTGGAAGAGGGTTTCGGTGGTGGTGGTGCTTGGTGGGGCTTCAATGGTGTTTAATTTCTGATTTTGAAGGTACGGTTGAGAGGAAGAAGAAGAAGATTGAGCAGGGACCAATTTGATAATTTCATTTTTGGGGGAAAACTTATTAATTTCCACGTCAGCTCTGCCTTAAAAAAAAAAGCCATGACACACTTCCGTTAACGACCGTGAGCTTTTTTTAATCCAGGGACTATTGATGAGGGAGACTTAGCACATCCAGGGACCACGAGCGTCATTTTTAAAGTTTAGGGACGAAGTTGAAGTCGGTGGATACATTCAGGGACCAAGTTGGCTATTTACCCGTTAAAATCCAGTGATAGCAAAAGAAACCTCCATTTTTAGAATCGGGTCAAACATTTTATGAGAGTCCAAAACCACAAACCCGGCCCAAATGATTATCATTTCCTTGAAGCCCAAAACTGTGATTGACAAAAAAAAACCAAAACGGTGCGTTTTGAAGACTCTTTCGTTCTTCTCATCTCTTTAATTCTCACACTGTTTCTTCCAGAGTCTCAATCTCAATTGTGCTCTTCCGCGCTGCCACTGTGACCCTTCACCTTGTTCTTCCCAAATTCAGGTGAGTTTCTTCACAATCAAAGGTTCAATTTTCAATGACCACTTCTTCTTCATCCTCTTTTCTCACACATTGTTTTAGGTGATTTGGGAAATGGGAATCAGGGTTTGTAGATGCTGGGGATTGGTTTGGCCAATAAATTTTGAATCTTTTTTCATTTGGGTGTTTGGAACTTGCAATGATTTTGGTTATTAATCTTAAACTGATTGTATTTCAAATTTACACCAAAAACAGCAAAATGGAAGTGACTCTTTGTCTGATCAGTAGTTAATTTAGTGTATCATTATGAGCTAGTTTGAGTTGATATCAGAATTTGGGGATTTTGTTTACATCTTGCTGATTGTTTTCCCACTCTTTTGATAGTTGTGTGATGACCTTTCTTCTTTGTTTTAGTATTTGTTTTGTGTGAAGATTATGGGAAGGCCTCTATAATCATTAGCATTGTATATTATTTAGTGTATCATGTTTGATGAATGAAGTTTCTTGACCTTAAAAATCCTTGATTACCAAATTATTTATCTGTTCGGGTTTTTGCATCATAAGCAAGGTGGTTATGGTTATGGATGCTAATTTTTCATTCAC
Source organism: Lotus japonicus (assembly GCF_012489685.1). Classification (NCBI taxonomy): domain Eukaryota; kingdom Viridiplantae; phylum Streptophyta; class Magnoliopsida; order Fabales; family Fabaceae; genus Lotus; species Lotus japonicus. The sequence continues at coordinate 9,051,378 of NC_080041.1, forward strand.
AATTTTATTTTCATATATCTTAGTAACGGTTTAAGCAGTCGCTTCAATGTGAGTTCTGGTATATAAGCTAGTATTTTTTCCAAAATCCAAATGTGTTCCTTAAAATTTTTATTCTGTTTGCATCTAGTAAAAAACTGAAGTTAGATGGAATATTATAATATTGATTCTTTTCCCATCTAAACTGATTGCCTTCAAATTTTAGTTGATACATATAATTGCAAAATATGGCTATCTGGTGAGGGAGTAAAAAACTATACTATCGGATTTATTCTTAATGCTGTTCTGTTTTCAAGTTGAAGGTATGAATGCATTCAAGGCATACCAAGCATGTGTCCCAATTGCTTGGAGCCCAAATCTCTATATAACTCTGGTGAGGGGCATTCCAGGGACCAGGAGGCTCCACAGACGCACTTTGGAAGCACTACGCCTGGGAAAATGCAATCGAACTGTCATGCGATGGAACACGCCTACTGTTAGGGGAATGCTCCAACAGGTTCTAATACAAGCTCTACTACACATGTCCCTTTTCTGCTGGAAATTAATGGTCTTTCTGTACAGTAACATTGCAAAACTTGGTAATTTGTGCAGGTCAAGAGGCTAGTTGTCATTGAGACAGAGGAGATGTACAAGGCCCGCAAACAGAAGGAGGAAGCCCACCGAGCTCTGCGTCCTCCATTGGTCATAAATCATCAACCGTCTTCGGCTACTGGTACCTTATAATAGCCTGCTGTTGTCTTAAAGATTATGTCTTCTTGATACTGAAACTATCAAGGGCTGAAGTTAGCGACTTTGGCCTCAAATGGATAAATTCTTGCTTTGAAGATCATGCTTTAGTTTGAATTTATAATTTTGTAGTCTTTTCAACTTATATTCGTTAGTCAAATTTAGGCCTTTGTTTATGAAAGCAGGCTATTTAGGAGTTTCTTTATTTATATTTAAAGTTGGGGAATCGATGTTCTCCAAATGCTTATTTCTTTTGGAAACAACTTACAATCTAGTTTGCATTTATATATCTGTCATTACTTAATAATACATAATAATTGCTTTTAATAATAAAAGAAGGTTCTGCTAGTCACCCAAAGTTAACATCCCCGGGGCATGATATTTGCTTCTTGCACACCAATGTAGGGCCAAATAGAATTAGATTTTTATTTGAAGACTATACTCTATGCTTCTTCCTTTCCATCAACACCAATTTTGACCTCATTTGCAATCACAAGCTCTTTATCTACATTGTCTTCAGGCTCTATGTTGTGCTGAACTTTGTAATGATGTCTCATTGCCAAGACAATAAAGAGTATAAAATTCAGTACTCCCAGCACAGCTAGCAGCCAATAGAAGTAATCTAACCTTCCCTTGTTCAGATTGCTCTTGAGCCACTTTTTCTTACTCAATTTGTCCACAATTGACACCAATAAGCTACTGACAAAATACCCCATTGAAATTGCAGTTAGGAAAAGTCCAGTGCTCATAGATTTCATTCCCTCTGGTGCCTCCCTGATGAAAAATTCTAGCTGTCCAACATAGGCAAATGCTTGCCCGGTACCCACTAGAAAATGCTGAGGTACCAGCCAAAAAGCACTTATTATAGTGTGATTTTTTACTGCATTATCCCTTCTTTCTTTCTCAGCAATTGCTGCAACCACCATTGCAACAGTAGCGCAAACAAGTCCAATTCCAATCCTCTGAAGACTTGTGAGCCCGTGTATATTGTGAGTGAATTTCCAAGCCAATGGCACTGTGAGTTTCTCATTTAGGGAAGTAAGGAGGAGAATGGTAATGATGACAAAAGCTGGTAGTGATCCTGATGGGACATCTAGAGATCCAACTTTTCTGTTCATGAGTTTAGCTTGCTGAATGATGAAGGAGCTAACTGCAGAGGAGCTGCCTAATGAGCTGCCTCCCATGCGCGATATCCAGCACCAAATAGACCTGATTCCAGGTGCTGTCCTGCCAAACCTTCCCCATTACCGATGAGTCCCAAGGAGAATGAGATCTTGAGGGAGCAGATTGAAGATTTGTTGAAGAAAGGCTTTATTCGTGCCAGCATGAGCCCATGTGTTGTACCTGTGCTCCTTGTCCCTAAGAAAGGAGGCCAGTGGCGAATGTGTGTGGATAGTAGAGCCATCAACAAGATCACCATCAAGTATCGCTTCCCAATCCCCCGCTTGGAAGACATGCTTGATGAGCTGGCTGGTTCTAAGGTGTTTACCAAAATAGATCTGCGCAGTGGTTACCATCATATCAGAATCAGACCTGGAGATGAGTGGAAGACAGCTTTCAAGAGCAAAGATGGTCTTTATGAATGGCTGGTGATGCCTTTCGGGTTGTCAAACGCCCCTAGCACTTTTATGCGGCTGATGAACCAGGTTCTTCGTCCCTTGATTGGTTCTTTCGTTGTAGTTTATTTTGATAATATTCTGATTTACAGTAAAACAAAGAAAGAGCATTTAGAGCATGTGAAGCAGGTTTTGCAAGTCTTACAGGAGAACCAGCTGTACATTAATCTAAAAAAATGTATGTTCAGCAGCGACAAATTGCTTTTTCTAGGCTTCATTGTTGGAGCTGAGGGGATCCATGTTGATGAAGAGAAAATTTGTGCAATCAGAGATTGGCCCACACCCAAGTCAGTGACTGAAGTCCGCAACTTTCATGGATTGGCTACCTTCTACAGGAGGTTCATCAGAGATTTCAGCACCATCACTGCCCCTATCACTGAATATTTGAAGAAAGGAAAGTTTCATTGGGGTTATGAGTAAGAGCAGAGTTTTATTCGAATCAAGGAGAAGTTAAATCGCAGTTCTACTGCTCATCCGCGGACTGATGGCCAAACTGAAGTCACCAACAGGACCTTGGGGAATATGATTCGGAGCATATGTGGTGATAAGCCAAAACAGTGGGATGTGGCACTTTCTCAGGTGGAGTTCGCTTATAACAATGATGTACACTCAGCTATCGGAAGGTCCCCTTTTTCTGTAATTTATACTGCTGTTCCAAGGCATGTGGCGGATTTACTAAAGCTTCCTAAGGCACTAGGCGTTAGTGCATCAGCCGAGACCATGGCCAAGGAGGTTGTTGCTGTTAAGGAATCTGTGAAGGCTAGCATAGAGGCTGCTGGGAAGAGGAACAAGGTTGCTGCTGATAAACACCGGAGGGCTGAGGTCTTCAATGAGGGAGATGATGTTATGGTGTTTTTGCGCAAGGAGCGGTTCCCAGTAGGTACTTACAACAAGCTGCAGGCGCGCAAGTGCGGGCCATTCAAGGTGACTTGGAAGATCAATGATAATGCTTATGTGGTGGATCTCCCGGATCATATGAATATCTCTAAAACTTTCAATGTGGCTGATATTCACGAGTACCAGGCAGACAAGGCTCTTTATCAAGAAGATAACTCGGGGTCGAGTTCTTTACAGGTGGAGGAGACTGACGCAGACAGGCTTGCTGCGCGTTTTGATGAAGATGTTGCGCGTGTTTCCGTCTGATGCAGGAGCAATTAATTAGGAAGTTATTATTTTTAGTATTTCGAAATAAATTTAGGATTTATGTTTTTTAATTAAGTTAGAATATTTATGATCTTACTTATTTTTTGTTAGGAACTTATTTATTTTCAATTAGGATCTTTTATTTTTAATTAGGATCTTTTAGGATATTATTTATTTTTCTGTTAGGATATTTTCTTTTCCTATTTAAGCACTTGTAAGGCATAGCCCATTTCAAATTATTATTGACAATCAAAAAACGAAAATTTTCTCAAATCCTGGTGGATTCCGGTTTTCTGTTACTTAGGGTTTTGTGTTTGCAAACCCTTGTGCGTTCCGTTGTGTCAATGATAGATCATGTACTGCTACAATCGATGATTCAATTTCAATAGAATTCAGTTCATCCACTATCAAAGCGTGTGCTTATTTTAAAAAGAAAAAATAAATCATATGTAGCGTAAAGACTACAAAATCTGACATTAAGATCCATCATGTTCTTCAAATCGCAAAAAGACTACAAGATATATAGGCTACAAAGCAGTCATTTAACAATAATTTTCTGCTACTACAAAGTCATTTAAAATGAACCACACAGTTTGCAGACTTCTTTGGGCACAAGGACCGTTGATCAAATATATAATGCTTCTCCATTGGACGCAAAGAAGAAATACCGCAGATTGTCATGGTTTGTAAAGATGATGAATTCTGCATAATGTATTCTGCAAACCGCTTCTCATTTTCCTGTCCAGTATAATGTGTGAGGGTGCACTTTCTAAATTGTGAAGAAAGGCAATGAGGAACAGCATCTGGAAAATTGAAAACCTCATCACCAAAAGAAATTCCAAACAACAGAACATCATCAAGTAATCTGTTCTTTTGTCCGAGCTTATCAACTACAAGATCTTGAAGCTTGGGGCTTTTCTTGAGGAAGTCGAATACCAAAGGCCAAGAAATAGTTCTCGTTGGCAAGATAAGCTCCAAGTGAGTTAAATTGGGAAATGCTGGAACTTTCTCATTACCGCGCTGCAATGGTTACAAGACAAATTATTAGAAAATTGAAAACAGTTTTATAAAACTGTACATAATCATACGGATCCTTAATAATTTTCAAACATTCAAACCTTCTCTACTCGAAGAAACTCCACATTGGCTAAAACTATGAGGGGAATATTAGGATTACACGTTGCAGAGATACTTGCGCTCACCAACTTAGGTAAGCTTGTATACTCAGCCTCAGATAAACCACCACACTCAAAACATATATCATGTGCTTCCAAATGCTCAAGAATTGGACAACCCTTAAAAAGCGCCACGAGAAGCCGATTTTCAGAAAAGGTAACTTGATTCAAATGCAAGGTCTTGAGCAAGGGAAAGTCAAAATTGAAAAAGTTTCTCAAATTTCTCCCTTGCAATTTGAGAACAACAAGGGCTCTGCATCTAAAAATGGAGCGAGGAACCTCATGAAAGTTAACCATTTCCATCAACATGTAGAAATCAAAGTCCTCATCTTCCTCAACATTGTCGTGTTGTGTTGGTGCAGGATCAATAAACCGACGCTGTTTCATGGTGATACTGGTGAGTGAAAGCTAGAGAGGTCTCCATCTCTTTGAAAGAACACTTGTAGCAACAACTTCCTCTATTGACAGAAAAGAGAGAATGTGATGAAGTATTTCATGTGGCAATGTGCTAATTCTATCATCCATTGTCCTCTTGGATACTTTTGCACTTCTTCTCAATGGATACTTATAGCAAATTTCTTCCTGTAAGAATTTATTAGTCCCCGCTTGTTCATATTTTCTTTCAAATACTCATCATTTATTGAGACTTTAATTTAAACGAGGTGCATCAGAAACTGAAACGGTGGCCTCGACTGTTGAATACCAACTGTTTTATTCAAATAAGCTGCAACATCATTTAATGTTGATTTTGTGTCTTCCAATTACTATTCACTAGATATTATACCCGTGCGTTGCACGGGTTTATTTACGATATTTTTTAATATTATATGAAAATTATTATAGTGTAATTATATAAATAATAAATATTAAAATATTTCTTAAATATAAATATAACAGAAAAAATTATTGTGTTTAGACATCGAAATATATAGTATTTTAGTTTTTTTGATGCATTAAATTACTTAGTTAGAGTTCTCTTTATGTAAATAAAGGATATTACTGAAATTTAATAAAAAAAATTAAAAGTAAAATATTATTAATAATATAAGAAAGCTTGAGAAAATATTTTTAGTACTATATAATAGATCAAAATAAATATTTGAAATTATTTTTTAAATAATACACACATGCAGTATATTTAATAGTAAATATCTTATAGAGACATTCATTTAATTTTGAAACTATTTTTCTAAATTGTTCATTAATAAGTTTTATCTTTACTACTATTTAATTTAATTTAAATTATTAAAATTGTCTGCATATAAATATATTTCTTGGTTTTTTCTTTCAATTTATGATTGATAGTTAATATTCTAACTATTTTAAGTACTACGTAATAAGTTATTCTTTCGTATAAGAAAATAAAAAGTTGACAATTAATAGTTAATAATAATGTTAATAACATAAAATATTCATCAATAATTTATTACTATCATTATTAAGAAAAATCACAAGTTAATTTAAAATTATTTTTTAAAATAACACAAAACTACATTATAGTTAATTTAAACAACATGCATAATCATTTCACATTTTAAAAGTAAATTCCAAAATATATATTTACAAAAATCATTCAACCATTAACTAATTTCAGTATTTAACATGTTTATTTTATTTAAAATATATTTATTTGTGCTATTTTTGTATCTTTTCATTTTTTCAACTTATGCCAATAATTAATTGATATGAAAATGAAAATTTATGTAATCTTTCTCAAGTCTTATATATATATATATATATATATATATATATATAATTTATTAAGATGATATCTATTTTTAGTACTTAATTTTTTATTTATACGTAAAATGTAGTAATAAGTTTTATTGGTTAATTTTTAAAATTCATCAACTTATGATTAATAATTATAATTAAAATTATAACTGAAATGATCCGCTTTATTAAAAAAAAAAAGGTTCATCAACGAAAGAAAAAAAAAGAAAAGAAAAAGGAAAAAAAATTAATTAACAAACTTAAAAAAAAAGAGACCACGTAAAATCCCACCACCCAATTCCTATTTCAAATAAAACCCACCATCCACCCATTATATTTTTATCCAATTCAGAACTGTATACCCTTCTCTCTCTCTCGTTCTAATTCTTCCCTGTGCAAAAAGAACCAACGCCGTAGTTCCTCACTTATCTCCCTCCGTCTTCTTTTCTTCTTCACAAAACATAATTTGCACAAAAATCCAACAATAAAAATACACACTCATAAGGAGAATTTCAGTATTCAAGTAGAAGGGATTTGGAGAAAACATTTTGAGAGTTAGGGTTTGTGCTCTGAAAGAGGAAAAGAGTACCCACCCTTTTAGGATTGCTTATTTTGGCTTCTTTGAGGTATACCTACAACTTACAATTTAAATAGTAGTATTATAGCATGTTAGAATTAAGCAGAATTATACACCTCTAGTATGCTAAAGGTTTGAAGTTAATTTTTGTGTTCAGATTCAACGACGAGTAGGTCGTTCGGTGGTCGTGGGACTGTTGAAATCAATTGCGTTGATTCGTCGTAGTTGTGAGTGGTTTTCAACTGCTATGCCATATTTTTAACAGTCATATAACTGATTTAATTACTTTATTATATTGTCTATTTATCTAAATTGGGGAAACATGTTTTTATATGTTTGACTATCATTCTTGAACTCTGAAAGCTGATTTTATGAAGTTTATTTGATTCTGATTATGAACTGACATGAGAAAGTAATTTATATTGCTTTGATTTTGGAAATTATGTGAAACTGAGATTGTGAACTTGGAAAGTTGATTATGAGACTTTTGACGAGACTTGAACTGGTTTGAGAAAACGATTTTGGGGATCCTTGATAGAACCCCGTAGCCGTTAACGGAGGTAACGGCCTAGGTGCACCTAGCTAGTTTGATTCCGGGAGGAGAGGGCTATCCGTTAGATGGAGCCGTCAGTGCACGGAAAGGGCTATCAACGAGATGAAGCTTCCCCCGATGAGATTGATGAGATATGACATGATTCCGGGTGGAGAGGGCTATCCGTTAGATGGAGCCGCCTCTTGGGTAAGATGATCCTTAAGAGGAAAGGGCTATCAACGAGATGTAGCTTCCTCCGATGACACGATGTGACTTGAGAAAGGAAAGGGTTATCCGCTAGATGGAGCCGCCCCTATCGGAGAGGCCATCCCTTAGGAGGAGAGGGCTATCAGCGAGATGGAGCCGCCTCATGGTTCTACATGTGTGACCCTATTAAAGTTATTTCTGGTTTTATGCTTTTCATATCTGGACATGATTTTAACTGTATTTATTTGAAATGGTTATTTATGAATTTATGATTTTTTGTCAAGTTCATTGTGGAAATGATTTAAACTGGTATTATTGATGATATAAATTGTTTATATTGAGCTGAGAGCGAAAAACTCGTGCCTAGTTTGTTTCCCCTTCCTGTTTATGGTGGTTGTTGACTGCTCACTAAGTCTTTGTGACTTACCCCATTCATTCTTTTTCCCCCACAGATTCTCAGGCCACTAAGTAGCAGGCTCATGTCAGAATCAAGTCGATCGATTATTTTATTGGTATGCCTCCTTTGGCTGGTGGCTCAATTGGTGTCTTCTATTAGATTCTAGTTATCTGCAGCTATAGGGAGTCTTAGGTGGATTGATTCTGAATCATTATTTATTATTTTACTTCAGAAATTGTACCGTAGTGATGAAATTGGAATTTGTGTTTTTATGGAATTATGGTTATGATGAAAACCGAATGACAGGTTTATTGTTTTGGAAATGTTGATTTTGTAAAGGAGGTTCTGTTGAAATATTATAAAATATAAAGAAACATGTATAATTTTGGAAAATAGTTTGGAATATGATTTTGTGAGATTGAGGTAGCGTTTGGTAGACAGGTGGGAAGGGAACGGAACAGAACACATGGGTTCCGTTCTGTGTTTGTCGTGTTTTTAAGATGGAACGGAACGGGACAAAAGGCTCCAGGAACGGGACACTTTGGTTCCCTGAAAAAGGGTGGAACGGAAGAGAACGGAACGGAACACTCTCTTAAAACTTTTGCAAGTTCAAAAATACCCCTAATTTATATTTGAAATTTTATGTATCTAAACAGTTTAAAATCACTTATAAAATTGAAAGCACTTATTATATTTGTAGACAAAGTTAAATAAAAATCTACTTTTTCAAAAAAATCACTTAAAATAAAATCAATTATTTTTTTCAAAAGTAAAATCACTTTTTGTAAGCAATGATAAACGAGGCAATTAGAGTGCGTTTGATTCAACTTATTTTGGAAAAATCACTTTTTAATCAAAAAATCACTTTTAAAATAAAAAAATCACTTTTTTAATCAAAAAATCACTTTTAAAATCAAAAAATCAATTTTTAATCAAACATCACTTTTTGTGTTTGTTTCAGTTGAAGCTAAAAACAAATTATTTGAAACAGTTACTTTAGCTTATCATGAAAACCTATGATGATAGATGAGAGGAGATAAAAAAAAAGTGATTTTAATTAGAGTAATCAAACACGAATCAACTTAATTAAAATAAAATCAATTATTTTTTCAAAAGTAAAATCAGTTTTTGTAAGCACTGATAAACGAGTCAATTAGAATGCGTTTAATTCAACTTATTTTGGAAAAATCACTTTTTGTGTTTGTTTCAGCTGAAGCTGAAAACAAATTATTTGAAACAGTTACTTTAGCTTATAATGAAAATCTATGATGATAGATGAGGGGAGTAAAAAAAAAGTGATTTTAATTAGAGTAGTCGAACACGAATCAACTTATGCTTTTCTCAAAATCTCTTAAAAAAATTATAGTTAAAAATCAATATTTTTAATCTAAATAAACGCACTTAAAATAGCTTAAATAGATAATTAGATTTCTGCTTTTTTCAATAGCATACTGAAACAACTTAAACAATATATAAGTGATTATTTTAAAGAAATAAGTGATTATTTCATGAAGTAAGCAATAACAAACGGTTTCTATGCTAAATGTTCAATTGAGTTCAATTTGTTTTCCTTAATCAAATATTAAATATGCAGGGTTATATATGTAATTAAAATCATGATTCTGTTCTATTGACTTGGAGTTACCAAACACAACACATAGAACATTATTGTCATGTTCCATCTTGTTCTGTCCCGTTCCGTTCTGTTCTGACATGTTCCGTTCCGTCACCAAACGCTACCTGAGGCTTGCCAGACTAGGGTGTTAGTCTGTGCGCCGGTCACGGCTTAGGATTTTGGGTCGTGACAAAGTTGGTATCAGAGCTTTGGCTGTAGGTCCTAATAGCTGCAGACATGAGATGATAATGGAATCTTGCTAGTAAATTGTGAACCGCGGCACAACTTACTTTCAAGATGCTATTAACGTCTCATGAGCGTCCTAAAGTTGTTTCCAATGTGTGATTTGAGTTCGTTCCTCATTCACTGTATTCTGAGTCATGTCATATATTTCATGAATATTCTTTGTTCAGTGGGGATGCCCCCTAAATTAGAATTTTCATCATATGATGAGTTAACTTATTAGGACCCTCTTTTAGGAGGTTGTGGTCGGCGTTTTGGTTTAGGCCAAGGACCATTGCCGGTAGGCGCTGGTTGCTCGTTGTTGTAGCCAATATTAACGTGCTTATATTGAGGTAATGAAATACAAGGATGTCAGAGCTTACATTCGGTACGAAGGAATTTTAACATTAGTTGAAATAACGTGTTGGACTGGTTGTTGGGCAGCAACAAGGGAACCCACATAAGAAAATTTATGAGCGTCAACTAGAGGTTAGATAGAGGAAAGTACCAACAAGTAGGTGCCACTAGACAGATTGATGTCATATTAACTAGTCACATACATCTTAAATCTCCTAATTTTCTAGTACTAGTGCAGAGCAGAATCCACAAAGGTTTATTAATGCTCTGGAGAAGCTATAGAGAGCATTAAGATGCTCACACTGAAGGGCGGTAGAGTTAATGTCATCCAGTTGGAGGATTGTAGCACATGATTGATCTAATGACTTTATGGTACGTGAGCGATTGGATCGCCTCTGATAACGTGAACGAATTTTCCTAGAACTCATAAATCTTTTTCTTCTAAATTGTTTGATATGACTTGGCTTATAAGTTTGAACTGCTGGAGAAAATTGATTATAGTAGATAATCTTAAAACTTTATGTGGAGTCATAGACTAGATTTAAGGGGTCCTTACAATCCATTTTTCCTCAAATTCAATTTTGCATGAGATCTACACCTTGTTTTGCTTGTCAAAAGATCATCATGTAGCTTTCTTTGGAGATAGTAGGGTGTGATATTAGCGCAGTCAGACAAGTAATATTATGGAGGATTGTCTTGTGATTGTGGTGCAACTTCCTCTAGTCGTGGATAAGCCTTAGTAGGAGCGTCTTTAGCATTTTCTCTGACCCTTACAACACTTGGTGGCAGTTGGCCTTAGGAATTGGTTGTGACACGAATGATGCTTTGGGCATTCATAATCTTCGGGAATAGAATCAAGATAAGTTCTGTAACCAGGTTAGTCTAATTTGAATTGGCTTTGAAACTTCAAATGAAGGAAGATGGTGAGTTTATAAAAAATGGGAGTTTGGATGTGTGGTGTAAGATCATTGTTACAATTTTTGTTGGATCAGTTGGCATAAAGTTGCCTTGTCTCTTATAGAAAACGTAATTACCTTGGATTAGTTTCAGCATGTTAGTGAAATTGACTCTTGGCTTAATATTTCTATCGCGTTGTTTTGGGGAATATTGAGAAAGACATGTGTTGTTTAATATACACACAAAAAAAAAACACATTGGTATTATTGTTTTAAAGTTTTAATATTACTTAATACTTATTATTAATCTTGTTATTATACCCTTAGATGCTTTGAAGGAAATGTGATGAGAAGATCATGAAGTATCTTAGAAGAGCAGTAAAGTATTTGGTGGTTAAGGTCAAGGACAAAGTAGTGAAGTTTGAATTACCTAGAGGGTCATCTTTCTCATTTAGAGAGAGTGAAGTTAGGAACAATGCAATCTAATTTCAGCGGCGAAGTTAGAAGGTTATTAAGGAAAGGTTGTCATGGATACTTGACTTTGGGTAAAAGGATACTCAAACAGCTGGAAAGAAAAAATAGAAGAAATTCTTGTAGTGTGCGACTTTGTGATGAATTTCTTGATGTACTCATCAATAGACAATAGGCGAATAGATTGCATGAGCTCAATAGTTAGAAAAGAAAATAGGACTTGTGATCTAGGTACCATTAAAGGAATATCAAGAAGGATAGAATTTAATAGAAAACTTTCAGAATATGTTGTGACCATAACGAGATATTAGTCATGTTTTTGGATTTAGTGATGCCACTGTTGTTATATGGATTTAATGAGCTACATCTTTAAATCATTATTGAAATATTTAGTGATTGTACTTATTGATTATTCTTGTATATTCCTAAGGATAAGGAATAACACTAGAAGCTTGTTGATAATAGAGTTTGGTTTGGGTTGCTTGTTTCAACTCATTGTTGGCTCATCTAAAAATTCATTCTATTTTGGTTGATGATGTTGAATATGATCAAGGTCAAGATTAGTAGGTGATGAAGGTGGTAGAGGATTTCTAAGGTGAAAAGGTTCCACGTTTAAAGGTAGACTCTCGATGACATTTTATGACTTTGATGTTGGTTGTGTTGTGTGAGCCTAATACTAGTATGAGGAGGAAAATAATAGAGGATGTTTTTCATTATTTTTAAATCATACATCCGGGTTTTAATAAAATGCATTAGGATATGAAGAAATTTTATTTATGGGAAAGAATGACGAAAGACATAGAAAATTGATTTCTGAATGTTTAGCATGTTAGCAAGTGAAGGTTGAGCCTTTAAAGCGAGTTATGTTGCTTTAGTCTATTAAGATACCATATGGAAAGTGAGAAGGTGTTGTTACGAACTTGGTGAGAGGTTTGCTTTGGAAAATAATGAGTTATGATTTTGTATCGGTGATTATGGATTAATTGGTTGAGCATGAACACTTTCGCCTATAAAAGTACTTACACTACAACATTGTATGGTTTACCTTAGTTGAGATTGTTTGTTTGCATGGTGTAAGCTTGTTTATAATTTGAGATCAAGGAGCTTAATTGAATGCATTGTTTTAGAAGACTTTCAAAGTTGTTGTGGGGTCCCATTTGAATTTGGGTACAACTTTCTATCCTTAAATTGATGGCTGATTTAAGAGGATTATTTAGATCTCGGAAGATATGTTTTGTGCTCGTGTTTTTAGACTTTAGAAGGAGTTGAGAGCATAATTTGTCTTTAACGAAGTTGGCTTATAATAGCAACTATTAGCCTAGCATTAATATTGTACAATTTGAGGCTTTGTATAGTAAGGGATGTAGCAATCGATAGATTGGTTGAATATGGAGAAACTAAACTTGTATGTCCATACCCTATCCAAGATGCAATAGAGAAAGTTAGACTAGTTTAGGTCATTTGGGTACAGGTCAAGGTAAACAAAAGTATTATGTTGATTGGAGGCAACACCCTTTTGAGTTTGCAGTTGGTGTTCATATGTTTTAAGTGTTTTTCTGATAAAAGCAGTGGTGCAGTTTGGTAAAGAGGGAAAATGAGTCCATGATTGATTGGGTCATTTGATATATGGGAGTAGTTGGCCCTATGAATTGTCGATTGACACCGCTACCGAATTTTATACAGCTCACCAAGTTTCATGTTTATATGCTTTAGAAATATCTCTATGATCCTTCCCTCGTTGTTTGTAATGAGAATGTATTGTTAGATGAACCTTTATCTTATATGGAGTTTATGGTAGGAATAGTGGATAGAAAGGGTGAGATGCCTACATTCTAAGGACCTTGGTTTAATGGTAGAACCCTGGCAATGAACAATTGGTGAAGAGATGACTTTGAAACCAAGGTAGTGTGATGCACAAGACTTAAAATTCGAGGACGAATTTTCTTAAGGGGGAAAGATTGAAATGATCCGCTTTATTAAAAAAAAAAGGTTCATCAACGAAAGAAAAAAAAAAGAAAAGAAAAAGGAAAAAAAATTAATTAACAAACTTAAAAAAAAAGAGACCACGTAAAATCCCACCACCCAATTCCTATTTCAAATAAAACCCACCATCCACCCATTATATTTTTATCCAATTCAGAACTGTATACCCTTCTCTCTCTCTCGTTCTAATTCTTCCCTGTGCAAAAAGAACCAACGCCGTAGTTCCTCACTTATCTCCCTCCGTCTTCTTTTCTTCTTCACAAAACATAATTTGCACAAAAATCCAACAATAAAAATACACACTCATAAGGAGAATTTCAGTATTCAAGTAGAAGGGATTTGGAGAAAACATTTTGAGAGTTAGGGTTTGTGCTCTGAAAGAGGAAAAGAGTACCCACCCTTTTAGGATTGCTTATTTTGGCTTCTTTGAGGTATACCTACAACTTACAATTTAAATAGTAGTATTATAGCATGTTAGAATTAAGCAGAATTATACACCTCTAGTATGCTAAAGGTTTGAAGTTAATTTTTGTGTTCAGATTCAACGACGAGTAGGTCGTTCGGTGGTCGTGGGACTGTTGAAATCAATTGCGTTGATTCGTCGTAGTTGTGAGTGGTTTTCAACTGCTATGCCATATTTTTAACAGTCTTATAACTGATTTAATTACTTTATTATATTGTCTATTTATCTAAATTGGGGAAACATGTTTTTATATGTTTGACTATCATTCTTGAACTCTGAAAGCTGATTTTATGAAGTTTATTTGATTCTGATTATGAACTGACATGAGAAAGTAATTTATATTGCTTTGATTTTGGAAATTATGTGAAACTGAGATTGTGAACTTGGAAAGTTGATTATGAGACTTTTGACGAGACTTGAACTGGTTTGAGAAAACGATTTTGGGGATCCTTGATAGAACCCCGTAGCCGTTAACGGAGGTAACGGCCTAGGTGCACCTAGCTAGTTTGATTCCGGGAGGAGAGGGCTATCCGTTAGATGGAGCCGCCAGTGCACGGAAAGGGCTATCAACGAGATGAAGCTTCCCCCGATGAGATTGATGAGATATGACATGATTCCGGGTGAAGAGGGCTATCCGTTAGATGGAGCCGCCTCTTGGGTAAGATGATCCTTAAGAGGAAAGGGCTATCAACGAGATGTAGCTTCCCCCGATGACACGATGTGACTTGAGAAAGGAAAGGGCTATCCGCTAGATGGAGCCGCTCCTATCGGAGAGGCCATCCCTTAGGAGGAGAGGGCTATCAGCGAGATGGAGCCGCCTCATGGTTCTACATGTGTGACCCTATTAAAGTTATTTCTGGTTTTATGCTTTTCATATCTGGACATGATTTTAACTGTATTTATTTGAAATGGTTATTTATGAATTTATGATTTTTTGTCAAGTTCTTTGTGGAAATGATTTAAACTGGTATTATTGATGATATAAATTGTTTATATTGAGCAGAGAGCGAAAAACTCGTGCCTAGTTTGTTTCCCCTTCCTGTTTATGGTGGTTGTTGACTGCTCACTAAGTCTTTGTGACTTACCCCATTCATTCTTTTCCCCCCACAGATTCTCAGGCCACTAAGTAGCAGGCTCATGTCAGAATCAAGTCGATCGATTATTTTATTGGTATGCCTCCTTTGGCTGGTGGCTCAATTGGTGTCTTCTATTAGATTCTAGTTATCTGCAGCTATAGGGAGTCTTAGGTGGATTGATTCTGAATCATTATTTATTATTTTACTTCAGAAATTGTACCGTAGTGATGAAATTGGAATTTGTGTTTTTATGGATTATGGTTATGATGAAAACTGAATGACAGGTTTATTGTTTTGGAAATGTTGATTTTGTAAAGGAGGTTCTGTTGAAATATTATAAAATATAAAGAAACATGTATAATTTTGGAAAATAGTTTGGAATATGATTTTGTGAGATTGAGGCTTGCCAGACTAGGGTGTTAGTCTGTGCGCCGGTCACGGCTTAGGATTTTGGGTCGTGACAATAACTATAATTTTAATATATTAGAGTTTAAATTTTTTTACAATTAGTTATACATGTAAAATTTATTTTACTATATATTTTTATTAATGTAAAGGTAGTCAATTTAAATTATTATTATTCAAAATTTGTCCTCAAGTTAAAATTAATAGTTAAAATTTAATAATTATTAAAAATCATTTTACAATATGTGAAATTGAATTTTTTTTTAATTTGGAAATTGAAAGATTTAACAATTATTAATTAATATAATGAATAATAAAGTAGATGTAGATATCGTGAGCTAACTGGTTTTTATCATATGGTTCCATAAATTGTCATATATATAATTAACTTGCATCTTTGATGAATTAGACTATATGTGGATATCTCTAATATATATATGAATGTTAGTATGCACTTGAAAACAACAAGTGAAGTGAGTTCTTATTATGAACTGAGAAAAAAGTTTGAAACGTTTTCAAATTGTTTCAAATCACTCAGTAACCAATTTAGCACGTGGTCTTCTTTTGAAAATTTGCCTGCATACTTGGGGTGATGTCTATATATATATATGAACAGTAATGTGTTGGTTTCTGTTATGGACCATATAGCTTGCTTGGCCAAGTAAGGTATGAGTCAACTATTGCCATCAATGAAGACTGTTTTCAGAGCACTTGTATGTTGCTTCTTGGAACTAAGAAGATTTATTTGTCGTCTTTGTTGAGGATTGTGTTGGATTCATTGTTTCTAGTAAAGTTGGTGACATAGGTTATGACTCTTCACATGTTGATCATTAGCTAACTTCAATCCACTTGATTTCTTCGGGATCAATTATAAGTTATAACTTTAAATATGTTTTGTGTAAAATTATTTACACCCTTAAAATTTAAGAAATAATTAAAAAGTTCAGTTTCATTTGTTAAAAGCTTACAAGGTTTTAGTTATTAAAAGTTAGAGAATTCACTAAGACAAGTTGACTCAGTTGGTAAGGACAAAACACTTTCTCTCATAAGGTTGTGTGTTCGATTTCCGTTACTGATGTGAGAGGGCTATGTTGGTAGGTGAGTTGTAAAGAGATTAATTTCTATGCACCGACGGTGTAAAAAGTTTTACACCATCATTCAATCACAACCTTCCATTTTTCTATTTTAGATATTATTAAATTCAAAATTAATTGTGAGCTAACAAAATGGAGGGATATGATTGAATGATGGTGTAAAACTTATTTACACCGTCGGTGCATAGAAATTAATCTCATTTGTAAATACCTCTATAAGCGACATATGATCCTAAAAATTTGCCCTGAAAGATGGTAATAATAGGAGACGAACCCACACAAAGAGAGTTCACAAACATATTCTTAGCCGCCACAACCCACAAACATTTAATCAAAGCCAAAATACCCACATATCCCATGTGAACTCACTATAACAATATTTTTAATTTGTGGCCATGAGTTTAGATTAATCAACCTAACTTTGTCAAATCCAAATGCCCAATCCAATCTGAAATTGAATTTTTTTTTTTTTAAATGTTGAAAATTCTATTTATCCAGGTTAAAATCCAGTGATAGCAAAAGAAACCTCCATTTTTAGAATCGGGTCAAACATTTTATGAGAGTCCAAAACCACAAACCCGGCCCAAATGATTATCATTTCCTTGAAGCCCAAAACTGTGATTGACAAAAAAAAACCAAAACGGTGCGTTTTGAAGACTCTTTCGTTCTTCTCATCTCTTTAATTCTCACACTGTTTCTTCCAGAGTCTCAATCTCAATTGTGCTCTTCCGCGCTGCCACTGTGACCCTTCACCTTGTTCTTCCCAAATTCAGGTGAGTTTCTTCACAATCAAAGGTTCAATTTTCAATGACCACTTCTTCTTCATCCTCTTTTCTCACACATTGTTTTAGGTGATTTGGGAAATGGGAATCAGGGTTTGTAGATGCTGGGGATTGGTTTGGCCAATAAATTTTGAATCTTTCTTCATTTGGGTGTTTGGAACTTGCAATGATTTTGGTTATTAATCTTAAACTGATTGTATTTCAAATTTACACCAAAAACAGCAAAATGGAAGTGACTCTTTGTCTGATCAAGTTGAAGGTATGAATGCATTCAAGGCATACCAAGCATGTGTCCCAATTGCTTGGAGCCCAAATCTCTATATAACTCTGGTGAGGGGCATTCCAGGGACCAGGAGGCTCCACAGACGCACTTTGGAAGCACTACGCCTGGGAAAATGCAATCGAACTGTCATGCGATGGAACACGCCTACTGTTAGGGGAATGCTCCAACAGGTTCTAATACAAGCTCTACTACACATGTCCCTTTTCTGCTGGAAATTAATGGTCTTTCTGTACAGTAACATTGCAAAACTTGGTAATTTGTGCAGGTCAAGAGGCTAGTTGTCATTGAGACAGAGGAGATGTACAAGGCCCGCAAACAGAAGGAGGAAGCCCACCGAGCTCTGCGTCCTCCATTGGTCATAAATCATCAACCGTCTTTGGCTACTGGTACCTTATAATAGCCTGCTGTTGTCTTAAAGATTATGTCTTCTTGCTACTGAACCTATCAAGGGCTGAAGTTAGCGACTTTGGCCTCAAATGGATAAATTCTTGCTTTGAAGATCATGCTTTAGTTTGAATTTATAATTTTGTAGTCTTTTCAACTTATATTCGTTAGTCAAATTTTGGCCTTTGTTTATGAAAACAGGCTATTTAGGAGTTTCTTTATTTATATTTAGAGTTGGGGAATCGATGTTCTCCAAATGCTTATTTCTTTTGGAAACAACTTACAATCTAGTTTGCATTTATATATCTGTCATTACTTAATAATACATAATACATGCTTTTAATAATAAAAGAAGGTTCTGCTAGTCACCCAAAGTTAACATCCCCGGGGCATGATATTTGCTTCTTGCACACCAATGTAGGGCCAAATAGAATTAGATTTTTATTTGAAGACTATACTCTATGCTTCTTCCTTTCCATCAACACCAATTTTGACCTCATTTGCAATCACAAGCACTTTATCTACATTGTCTTCAGGCTCTATGTTGTGCTGAACTTTGTAATGATGCCTCATTGCCAAGACAATAAAGAGTATAAAATTCAGTACTCCCAGCACAGCTAGCAGCCAATAGAAGTAATCTAACCTTCCCTTGTTCAGATTGCTCTTGAGCCACTTTTTCTTACTCAATTTGTCCACAATTGACACCAATAAGCTACTGACAAAATACCCCATTGAAATTGCAGTTAGGAAAAGTCCAGTGCTCATAGATTTCATTCCCTCTGGTGCCTCCCTGATGAAAAATTCTAGCTGTCCAACATAGGCAAATGCTTGCCCGGTACCCACTAGAAAAAGCTGAGGTACCAGCCAAAAAGCACTTATTGTAGTGTGATTTTTGACTGCATTATCCCTTCTTTCTTTCTCAGCAATTGCTGCAACCACCATTGCAACAGTAGCGCAAACAAGTCCAATTCCAATCCTCTGAAGACTTGTGAGCCCGTGTATATTGTGAGTGAATTTCCGAGCCAATGGCACTGTGAGTTTCTCATTTAGGGAAGTAAGGAGGAGAATGGTAATGATGACAAAAGCTGGTAGTGATCCTGCTGGGACATCTAGAGATCCAACTTTTCTGTTCATGAGTTTAGCTTGCTGAATGATGAAGGTACTCACTTGAGAATAAACTGTCCAAAAGAAGATACATGTAGACCAAATGGGAAAGAGCATGATAACCATTTTAACCTCCTCAACCTGAGTTACAGTGGAAACCATGCATGTGTTTTCCTTGTTTCCATCCTTTGAACTGTTCTCATTAAGGAATGCAGCTTTATCAAGGAACCTATCTGACAAAATGCAGTGCAGTGAAAACAATTACGAACTAACATGAAATCATCGAGATTTCGACAATGAAATCACTGTTAGAACAATAAAACATAATGTTTTATAATTGTGTGCAATAATTGAAGAGTTATATAGTGAGTGTTTGGATACCAGCTGAGTGTAACGTGAACAGACTTTCATCCCAA
Organism: Lotus japonicus; assembly: GCF_012489685.1. NCBI lineage: Eukaryota > Viridiplantae > Streptophyta > Magnoliopsida > Fabales > Fabaceae > Lotus > Lotus japonicus. The sequence continues at coordinate 9,071,012 of NC_080041.1, forward strand.
TCCATAAGGAGAGTTACGTTCACTTTTGGTCTTGAAGGGAGTGCTAACCTCCGTTTGCACTGGTACCAACGGGTATCCAAACATAGTCATAATTGTGCTTACTTAATCCTATTCAATGCATTAAGAGGAATATAGTTTACCTTAACTTCTCTGTATGTCGGATTCTAGCTTCAAAGTAACCATTGAGAAAGGAAGGTTGTGAAGGAATAGGAAGATTCCTCTTCTTCCAAGCCAAGATTAATACCTTCCATATAAGTGTTAAAGGGCTCCCTTGTGGTCTCTTATATCGATACAACGGTTTACCATAGAGTAAAAAAGCAAGTGAAACCAACATTATTCCTGCTGGAATTCCAAATCCCCACCCTCTTCCTATGTTGTCTTGCACATACACCAACACTAGCACAGAAAATAAGGAACCAGTACTGACAAAGAAATAGAACCTATTGAAGAAAAAGACCATCTTCTTCTCTTCCCGGGGGTCTGTTGTATCAAACTGATCTGATCCAAAACCAGAGACACTGGATTTTATTCCTCCAGCACCCACAGCTATGGTATACAGGGCTACCAATAGTAGAGCCACTTGTTTGCCACTGGCCTCAATGCATTCATGGTGTTGTCTTTGGACACTACTGCATGGAGGGGCCTTCATGCTTGGAATGGTCGTAGCCCCAGTTAACAAACACATTCCCTGGTGCAAAAGTGTTAGTACTTGGTATTTCTAAGTGTAGATGATAAATTTTGCATAGCGTAAGAATAGGTTAAATAAGTATCATAAATATAAATATCTTATATATTTATTGCCTTAAGACTTTTAATTAAGCGGTGGTGTGTAATTTTTGTTCGTCAACGGTGATCAGATTAAACCCATGAGTGGTCAAACGACACTTACATCAAACAAACGGGAAGATAAATCCCATGTAAGAGCCATGCTACAATGGTTCAGATATTAAGCACTATTGTACAAGACATGCTTACTCACAAATCCATAACGAACACAACAAACAAAAACAAAAGTATAACTAGATCCCACACATTCACTAAAAAATATAAGTAGATCACTCACCTAAAAACTTGAACTTACCACTGCTGAAATGGTTGCTGATATAGCAATAGTGAGGTATCTGCCTAGTTTGACATCAGCTAGGAAGCCACCAAGAAGGCTAACCAGGTTCATAGTTCCCAAGCAATTGGTAACTATGGTGGCAGAATAAGCTGTTGGGAGGTTTAAAACTCCAACCAAGTAGGTCACTATGTTCATGGATATGCCCAAAACCATTATTTTTTGAGCCAGCTCAACACCTGCATGAAAAAATATGGGTTTTGTTAAAGGGGCGTGTAGCATAAATGCTATAGATTTCAATAAGGACTTTTTATATCTTAATTCATTTAGCTTCTACTTGCTACCATATGCCAAAGTGTATATGGATGTCCTAAGTTCAACCTTGAGAACGTGACAATCATTTCTAAGGATTAATGTCTGGATACAAGTTAAACTCATAGTGAGAGTACTTTTTTTTTGTCAATCCATAAAGAGAGTTTCATTTTCCTTAGTGCATTGGAAGGATTGAAATGTGTTTTATGAGTTCAACCAACTGATATCCAAACATGGTCTTAAGAGTCTCTTTGGATAACCATTAGATCCTGTTATCGTGCATTCCAATGTTAAATTAACGAAAAAAACAAAAAAAATTGATACGGAAACTTGAAAGCAACCTAATAGCTTCATTAACTTAAATCACATTTACTTTTGATGCAACTATAAAACATGGCCTAAGAAAAAACCTAAGATGAGCCATGCTGCAGTCCATCCCCCAGTTTTTGATTTGTCAGGCGGGCGACCTAGATAATCCACGGCGGCAGCAATGTCTTCAGCACCTTTTTTCTCACCATGGCTTGCAACTTGAACCTGTAAAATTGAGGTTACAGAAAAACAACAACAAAACCATTGAAACATTAACAATGTTTTTAATCTTTGAACAACTTCAAAAGTTCATGAAGATGAATGAAGTTTATACCATGTTTTCTGTGTTGCAGCCGGAAATGGATTAACTTAAAAGTTCAAAATGACTTGTACCATTGCCCAAAACACCTTATATTAAGCTTTTTTTACAAACCCCTTGCTCTTTCTTAAGTGTAAGCATCGACTTGTAATAATGAATAATAAAGATGTAAAATGTATTTTCTGTCTTTTTTGTTGAATAGTAATGACCTTATAATTTATTAATATTGATTTTTTTTATATATAATTATTCCAAAACTCTATGAAATGTTTAAAATTTTATTCCATGAAACATGCAACCATTTTTTGTTTTTGTTTTTTTTTTCCTTTTTAAGATCTTGCATTTAAAATTCACTCAAGACTCTAAGCTAGATGAATTACACAGAGGAATAAAACTAAATCAGCATCTAAGAAAATAGAGAGATTGATGGATACAACTCTTATTTATAACTTCTTGAATCCTCCATAAGCTTTTATTAACAATTTAGGATACTAATAAATTACAGGCAGCAAGTTTGTTGTAAAACTCCAAAGCATCTATGGCTTTTGGAGTATAAAATATTAATTAACACTAGCAAGTATCCGAATGCACATGCACTATGTAAAATACAAAAGAATTTCAAAAATAAATTTCAAAAAGTGTTTAAAATAATTTTCTACAATAATTGAGCGCTGCTGCTAATTTTAAAAGAACCGATCAAGATTCTATGATGTACGATTTGTGGAAGAGTTATTTTAAGAAATGAATGGCCACACCCTTTCATTCCTCTTCGTGTTATATTAATTCATGACACCAAGCGTCATTTGTTTTTCTTTACCTGATGCTTAGTTGTAGCAACGAATAATGACCTATACAGCTATACTACAGGCAAATTTTAATTTTACTGGCCACAAATGGGTAAATTATTTCTTTCAAGATCATGCTTTAGTTTGAATCTATAATATTATGATGTTCTCAGCTGATAAACGATAACAACAAAAAAAAGTCGTATCCCCACCTTCCAGTACGACTACCTAGTTACGACTTCACTCCAGTCACTAGCCCTGCCTTCAGCACCTCCCTCCTTGCGGTTAATGTAACGACTTCGGGCATGGCCAGCTCCCATAGTGTGGTAGGCCCTAAACGAGGTCGATTATATGGATCATATTACAACATTGAGTTCTATTAAAAATTAGATTAAGAGAGAGATTATTGATAATAATATCATCTTTAACAAAATTTTCTTATGTTCTTTTTAACCTCCCACTACCTCTCTTCACATGACTAAATATCATGTTATCAATCCTCCTCATCGGTGCCTCCATAGGTCTACTTTGTACATGTTCATACCACCTTAACCGATTTTCAATTAGCTTCTCCATGATAGACGTCACAATAATATCGTCTCTAATCTGCGTATTGCATATCTTATCATTTCTAGTGTGTTCACTCATCCATCTTAACATTAACATTTCTGCTACTCCAACTTGTCTATCACGTTGTCCCGTTAAAGCCCAACATTCTCTACAATATAGTATAATTGGTCTTATAGCAGTCCGGTAAAACTTCCCCTTGAACTTGATAGGTACTTTGCGGTTACAGATGACCCTTAATGTTTTTCTCAACATTAACCACCTAGTTTGAATTCTATGTTTAACATCTTTGTCTATTTCTCCCGTTATCTTGTATAATCGATCCAAGATACCTAAACTGAATCGTGATACTTGTGGAATTATGTTCTTAGCTGATAAACACAAGTAAATTTTATGTTTCCTGTCATGGGATAGTTTGTTCTAAAAATTCTTGTTTTGTTTGAAAACAACTTTCAACCTAAAATTGCTTTTATATATTGTAAATACTTATCACATAAATGTTTGTTTATAAGCTTATTTGAAAAGTATATGAAAGAAATTCAAATTAAATTGCGGTTGCAATTGCGTTGTAGACAAATGTGGGTTGACATGACCATAATTTCGGTCGTGTTGCCGTTGTGGGACTCTAAAACCGTTTACATTACAAGTTACAACCGTAATTGTGGTTGTGGACAACAATTTCAGACACTGGTTATAAGATATTTTCATACTTTTACCCAAACACTCGCATTAGTATTTATAATGTAGAGTAAGCTCCAGTGAGCCCTTTTAAACGCACTCTTAATACAGCATAACAATTGGCTTGGCCAAAAAAAAAATCCCCTAATCACCCAAAATTAACAGACATGAGGTATGATATGACTTTTACTTCTTGCACACCATATATGATGCCAAACAAAATGAGTTTTTGATGAAAACTATATAGACTATGCTTCTTCCTTTCCATCAACTCCAATTTTGACCTCATTTGCCATCACAAGCTCTTTATCTACACTGTCTTCAGGCTCAATGTTGTGCTGGACTTTGTACTGATGCCTCCTTGCCAAGACAATAAAGAGTATAAAATTCAGAATTCCCAGTGCTGCTAGCAGCCAATAGAAGTAATCTAACCTTCCCTTGTTTAGATTGCTCTTGAGCCACTTTTTCTTACTCACTTTGTCCACAATTGACACCAATAAGCTACTGACAAAATACCCCATTGAAAGTGTAGCTAGGAAAAGTCCAGTGCTCATAGATTTCATCCTCTCTGGTGCCTCCCTGATGAAAAATTCTAGCTGTCCAACATAAGCAAATGCTTCCCCTGCTCCCACCAGAAAAAACTGAGGAACCAGCCAAAAAGCACTTATGTTAGTGTGTTTCTTAACAGCATTTTCCCTCCTTTCTTTCTCAACAATTGCAGAAACCATCATGGCAACAAAAGAGAAAACAAGTCCAATTCCAACCCTTTGAAGACTTGTGAGTCCTTGGACATTGTCGGTAAGTTTCCTAGCTAATGGCACAATGAGTTTCTCATTCAGGGAAGTGAAGAGGAGAATGGTTATAATGAGAAAAGCTGATAGGGATCCTGCTGGGATCTCTGCAGATCCAACCTTTCTGTTCATGAATGTAGCTTGCTCAATGGTGAAGGTGTTCATTTGAGAATAGACTGTCCAAAAGAGGATGCATGTAGACCAAATTGGAAGGAGCTTGATTACCATTTTAACCTCCTCAACCTGAGTTACAGTGGAAACCATCCATATGTTTTCCTTGCTTCCATTTTTTGAGCTGTTCTCATCTAGGATTGCAGCTTTGTCAAGGAACCTGTTAGAAAAAATTCCATGCAATGAAAATACCTGTCAGACAAAATCTCAAGTCTTTCTGGTTGGGTTTGAATAAATATAATTTCAGCTATTGTTTGGATCAGTATTGTCACAATAATTTTTTTTATAAAATTGGTGTGTCAAAATTGATTATTATAAAAGTGTTTTGAAGTGAGTTGAAAGTAATATGATTTACGTTCGGATACATTTATAAAAAAATTTGACTTTTGCAAGGGTAATGTTGTGAAATTCAATTATAAAAACTACAATTGATATGTTTAACGTAAAAGTTACTCTTTCTAGCTTCTACGTAAAATTGTTTAGTCTGAAATCAATTCTACAAGATGACACTCAAACATCTACATCGTTATTTAAAACTGGTTTTAGTCAATGAGAATTGATTATGAGCTTTCAGAAATTTCCTAATTTTCATAGAATATGAATGACACTATAACTACATAAGTTGTTTCCAACTTTTTCACGCAGAATCAATTCAATGAAACTATATGATGATTCAAGATTTGTGGTATTTTGTAGGAGTGCAAGTAAATTTGTGTTTTTTTGTTTTTTGATAGAATGCTTACTAAGCAACTGTAACATTTGTCCTTTTCTGGACAGACAACATCAAAAGATAATATAACCTACTATAAAACACTTTTCCACCCACCAATAGTAATTATAATAATCCTAATAAAGTTATGAGTTTGCAATTATTGCTATGAAATAATTGAAGATAAATATAATCATGCTAGAATCTAACTTATTGAAGGCTTTAAGAGGAAGATATTTTACCTGAGCCTCTCTGTATGTGGGACTTTGGATTCAAGGTAACCATTGAGCAAGGTAGGTTGTGAAGGGATAGGGTGGGTCCTCTTCTTCCAAGCCAAAATCAATACCCTCCAAATAACTGTTAAAGGACTCCCTCTAGGCTTCTTGAATCTGTAGATTGGGGTACCACAAAGCAAAACAGCAACACCAACCAACATTGTTCCACCTGAAATTCCATATCCCCACCCTCTTCCTATGTTGTCTTGCACATATACCAGCACTATCACAGAGAATAAGGACCCAATACTGATAAAGAAGTAGAATCTGTTGAAGAAAAAGATCATATTCCTTTCCTCCTTGGGATCTGTTATGTCAAACTGATCAGATCCAAAGCCTGAGACATTGGATTTTATCCCTCCACCACCCACTGCTATGGTGTAAAGGGCTGCAAATAGCAAAGATAACTGTTTGCCACTGGCCTCAATGCACTCATGGTGTTGTCTTCTGACTGCACTGCATGGAGGGGGAATCATGGAAGGAAGGGTTGTGGCCAGAGTTAACAAAAACACTCCCTGTTGCAAGAAAAGTGACATGAGAATTATGATCTGTTTGATTACTGTTTGGCAAAACAAATTTTCACTTTTTAAAAATAGAAAAAGAAAATAACTCATTTGTTATGAACAACTTAAAAATGATTATTATTTTCAGTCCTTAGAACCGAAATCTGGAAACAGCTGAGAGATGTTTTGTATTTTAGTTTTTAGTTTTCAAGTTGTAGGTCTTTTAGCTTTGAAAAACATGTTGCTCAAACCGTTTTTATTTTCTTTACTTCTGAATAACATGTTTTAAAAATTGATTCTTAAAACCATTTTTAAATTTAGGATACTGACAAGGGAATCAAACAAATTTGTGAATACCATAGAGAAAGATGTTTGGTGAAGGTAGAAAGTTGGTTACCATAGTGTTCTTATAAACAAAAAATTGGAAAAACTAAACTTACCACTGCAGCTATGGTTGCTGATATAACAACAGTGAGGTATCTGCCAAGTTTAGCATCAGCTAGGAAGCCACCAAGGAGACCAAGAAGGTTCAGAGTTCCCATAAAATTGGTAACTATGGTGGCAGAGTTAGCTGAATGGAGATGCAAATCTCCAACTAAATAGGTCACCAAGTTCATGGATATGCCCATAACACATATTCTTTCTGCTAGTTCAGTACCTGCATAAAAGAAGTATATACATGTGTTGGAGCCAAATAAAGTTCAACCTTGAAATTGTGACCCAATTTCAATGGATTAATAAGAACCTAAGATGAGCCCTGCTGCTAGCCACCCTCCAGTTTTGGACTTGTCAGCCGGGTGACCTCGGAAATTCACAGCATCTTCTGCTTCCTTTTTCTCGCCATTACTTGCAACCATAACCTATAAAATTGGTGGTGCAGAAAAACAAAACCATTAGTAGCATGTTTGAACTCCAGATTCCAGACTCACTGAAGCTTTTCCCTAGAATTAGTTTTGGCTTTAGAATCAATTCTAGAAGGATTTTCAAACATGTGCCGAGACATTAACAAAGTTTAAGCTTTGAACAACAGCAAAAGTTCTTGCAGATGAAGGCAATACCATGTTTTTTGTTTTGTTGGAGGGATTACTTTGAAGAGTTGGATATGTGTATGTGTCGAAGCTCCAAGGGTGACAAATGCCAATACCAGTGGTGAGGAATGCAGGGTCAGATATGTTATGCAAAAGAGTTTGATAACATGTTAAGCATGGCTATCTTGAAATTGGTCCACTCGTTTGCAATGAGTGGTTCAAAGTGCTGAATATGCAGGTATATGTCTGAATGTTTTGGAGTTATATAGAGCAGCGTTGTGTGGCTCAGGGCCTAATGAAAACAACACTGAAAGTGATAGGGACTTGAATTCCTAATTGAGCTCCTAACTTGCCTCATTCATGTAGTCACATTCAGAATGTACAACTACAAAAAGAAAAGCATCTATACGACCATGTGGTTATATCTAACCCTTCATGCTTGATGAAGTAATGATCATGATTAGCAATTGAATGAAGATACGGCTCAAAATAAAGTTTCGATATTTTAGTGAGTATAATGGATGTAGATGCTCTTAGTAGCCAAACGCCTAAGTTCTTAGTGAAAAGTTTGGGTGCTTTCGCTTTTGAGTTTAGAAGAATCCATATTGGTAGGGTGTTTTTTTCCCGCCGAAAACATTCTTATCATGATGTGGATTAACTCTTTCAGTGAGAGAAGAAATTTTCATATACAATACTTAAACTTAATACCTTATTTAAGAAGAATCTCAGTTGGACGCGTTTGAATTAGTGTTTTTTCCCTTAAAATTGTGTAATTAAACAAGGAGCGTATTCCTACTTTAATGAAAACAATCATTGACTCTACGTGCTTATCTAAAAAAACATTGATTATACGCTACCAATTAATCAAAACAATACTTATTTATTATCCGTGTTGTCCTCGCTGCCGGTGTATACAATGCAAGCATTGTATTTGTGGCTTCCGGAAGCGGTATGTGATCATGTTGACAAGATGGTGAGGAACTGTATTTGGTCCAAATGTGACAGTAGTAGGAGCTGGAATTTGGTTGCATGGAAGGATATTACACAGCCAAAAGACAAGGGAGGTTTGGGAATCAGAAGTGCAAGGCCAAATAACGAGGCTCTTTTGGGGAAGATGGTGGACAGATTGTTGCATGAGAAAGATAAGCTATGGGTAAGAGTGTTGTCTGATAAATATCTTAAGGATGCCTCAATTTTAACAGCACAGCACAAGCACATAGAGTCGTATATGTGGAGGGGGATCGTGAAGGCAAAGATGGCAGTGGCACATGGGTATGGTGCGCGACTAGGGGATGGAAGCTCTTCTTTGTGGTATAGCAACTGGCTTGGCATAGGTATTTTGGCATCGCGAGTCCAGTTTGTGCATATATCAGATACAGAGTTAAGAGTGGCAGACTTATGGCGGCAAGGAAGGTGGGATTTTCGAGTGCTCTATACGCAGCTCCCGACATAGATTAAGGAGGAGATAGGAAGGGTGGCGGTGTCGGCTCAACCTACAGGTGTTGATCAGATTTTATGGAAGGGAGAGAACAATGGAAGGTATTCGACTTCATCAGCGTATGCGCTCCTCACCGGGAATGATACTTCATCATCGCGCGTCTGGAAGCTGATTTGGAAGTGTCGAGCTCCTGAGAAGGTCCGATTCTTCTTATGGTTGGCGGTGCGGGAAGCGCTACCAACGAATCAACGAAGACACCGGTGTAATTTGGCCCCTTCTGTTGCTTGTGGCCGCTGCGGTGCTCAGGTTGAGGATGTAGACCACATCCTGCGTTCATGTCCAGTTGCTCAGCAGGTGTGGAGTCATTTTAGAGCCCTGTTGCCATCGGTTTCAGCAGCCACAACGCTGCGTCCATGGCTAGTTTCTCACTTGCAACATGCAGATCATGCTTTGGCGTGTGCAGTGATGTGGACTTTATGGACTTGGAGAAATAATGCGATTTTTGAACCCCAACCGTGGACCATGGCATTGGTGCTTCGTAAAGTGCAGATTGCAGTGGTTGAGTTCCAAAGATGGGGGCGCTTGAAGATGGTTAAGACTGGCGGGGAAGCAAAGATGGGACAAGACAACATTGAGGTAGGGGCGGTGGAGTTATGCACAGATGGAAGTATGATTCCGGGCTCGAATGCTATCGACGGGGGCGGGGTGGTCCGTGATCGGGAGGGTGGTTGTCTGGGTTTGCAGGATCTTTTGAAGTTGGCGATGCGTTCCTAGCAGAAGCTCGAGCTCTCCTTGAGGGGCTGCAGCATGTGTGGGGGACCTGGGTTATCGAAGTGTGGTTTGCTTTTCAGATTGTGCAGAGTTGGTTGATGTGGTTACAGGGTCAGGGGATGTGAATCAGTTTTGGCATCAGGACATGATTCATCAAATCTGTGAGCTTCTCCGTCGTAGCTGGAATGACTCAGTACGTGGTATTCCTAGGGAGCGAAACATCGTAGCAGACGCTTTAGCCAAGTATGCGACTCGAGTTAGCTGCAACTGGCGGGTGTGGAGATTGTCTTCAGCGGCTTGTAGTGTCCTTACTTTGTCAGGACGTGTTAGATTAGTTTGTTAGTTGTTTATCTTCCATTTGTAACAAATAAAAACTAGCTTGAACTCTGCTCAAATAATCTATCTACTCTTTAAAATTCTCCAACCCTACATTTCAAACTTATCCAAGGTGTTTTTTCAGAATTTTTTGGATTCATGAGGTTGTTGTTCAGATATATAATGGTTGTTATCAATAATATATCCTTTTTTTTGTCAAGAAAAAAAAAACTTATCCAAGGTAGGAAGCAAGACATTGAAGCGTTTAGGAAATGTCCACAATAGTACAACTAACAAGAATCGTGTTAAACACTGCTAAAAACATGCTCTTAATTTCCAGCTTACAAATCTGCTACAACTACAAAGTGAAGAAATACATCACGTCACCTTTACTCTTGAGGAAAAATCAAAGGAAAAGTATGAAGTGGAAGACGAAATAAAACAGTTCAAATCAATTTATAAAATGTGTAAATTAATTGGATGTATGTGTAAAAACAGTTCAAAGTAAATACTTTTTATAAACAACGTATAATACAATTGATAGGTCACATCACAATTGCTATATAGCTTTTTTATAAGTAAATATTTAAGAGTTTAATAATTGTGTACTGTCAGTGTAAAACATTTTTACACAGACGTCTAATAAGTGAATGTCACGTGTTCAAATGCATTTATGTTACTTTTTATTTTAATTAAATTAAAAACTCATTTGCCGATTTGACAACATATCATTGGATGCATGTGTAAAAAAGTTTACACCGACGGTACATTACCATTAAATTCAATGTTTAAACCCTTGAACAGTTTGTGTAAAGTTCAATATTTAGATCATATGTATGAAGAAAATTGTTAGGAGAAGTCTACCAGTTAATGTGTTATTAAAAGCTTGAGAAAATTAGTTTCATTCCTGCTGTCTTGTCTGTGTAGATACCTTGATGAGAAAAATTATAAATACTCTTAAATAAAGTGTATGTAAAATTGAAAATGTGCCTTAATATATATACTCTCATGTCTAAGTTTTTCTTTTTAAATGAAACTCCAAGAGAATTTGAACATTTGTTTGAGTGCAATGATTTGAGCAAGTCATAGAGGGTACTTTGTTGCTAGTTTTTCCGTATACATTATGCTTTGCGTGATTAAGAATAAAAAAACAAAAAAAAATCTACATTTTTCAAATTTTATTTAAAATAATTATAGTTCCGTGAGTTTTTTCTTATTTTTTTTATAAAGTTCCGTAAGCCATTTTAGGATTTGATAAAGTCATATGAAGTTATTTTTGACATGATAATTATAAATAAAATAATATAATAACAAGCTGAGATTCAATGAATCAAGAAAAAAAGTTAAATGCAAGTTTTAATTAAAGGAGTCATCACTCATCAATATGATCCCTTTTAATTTATCTCGTCGCCACAACCATAAATTGAGAGTTTTTTTGGGTACAGCTCATAAATTAAGAGTTTACAAGTAAGAATAGTCAATAGTGTAATTCAAAATCAAATGCAAGCAATCTAGAAGTTGCCAATAATATACGAAAAGAAAAATCATATCTGTGGCCATGTGGTCATATCATCCTTTGCTACGTAATATAATGGTCTTGAGATCAGTTGGTAGTGAATTGTTCAATTTATTACTCCTATAAGATTAAAGTCTATAATGGTCTTAAGAATGATTGCTTAGTGTGAAACATACATGTACATGTGGTGTAAATAAAAATATTTCATAATCCTAATTTTAATGGGATAATTCGATTTGATTATATTTGAGGCTAGCTGATTTTAACTATAACAAATCCCAAAAAGAAGATAATATCAAAAAAAAATCCCAAAATGAAGATGATATGGGTAAGTTCAGTTTAGAAATATAAATACCCCTAAATCCTACATATTATTTATATTTTTTTGGTACAGACATATTATTTATATCAATATAATATAATTTGGCTCTTTATTTTTAAAATTATTAATGTATATATATTTTTGGTTACATCAAAATGTATACTTTATGTATTATTCTAGTTAAAAAGACTTGATAACTTAAGTAGTAAGAATTTATCTTTTTAATGGTGTAATTTATCTTTTTAATGTAAAAAAAATTAAAGAATAAATATGTATTATAAATAAAATAATACTATAAAATAATGGAGCAGCTGAAAAGACATGATCTATTTTGGATTTGGTTCCTCTACCTATTGACAGAGATGGAAGTGGGTTCTGAAAAAAAGCTTGAGGGTGAAACGCCACCCTATCTCGGTTTGCCATATTTTCAGAATAATGAATAATCTTTAAGATTTTTCTGATGACTCACTTAAGTTATTATCTCTTGAACATTTATATATGTGTTTTATTAACGAAATCTTGTTTCTTTTTTCTAAATTTGTATTCAAAATAAAAAATGCATTTGAAAGAGCTGGCTCAGACTTCCCATCAGTGGTCAATATATATAATTATATATGGTCTCTTTTTCTTAATCAAAGTATTTTGAAGTTGATAGCAGTGAGACTAATTCATGATTTTATCTATAATGCACTAAACAATAAAGGATTGTCCAAAAAAAAATTCCATTCGCAAAAATTGTAAATTGATCCATCATTCACTTGTTTAGAAGATGAAGTACTGAACCACTATACCAATTCATTAGAGGCATTAATATATGGTTTTTTTGTCACATCTTGTAAAAAACATCAAATAATGGAATATTTTGATCACTTAATTTGGAAGCCTCATTAATTTGGGGGTGGCCTCTCCATCAGGGAGACTTCATCTAACAAATAACTCTTTCCTCTCTCGTCCCCGAGGGTTAGTTCAAGTGGTAAGACCTAGAGACATAAGGTTGGGTGGGATGAAAGGTGAAAGGTCCAGGGGTCGAACACTAAAGAATGATTAATTTACTAACATTACTAACAACTAAAATTTGCCTATAAAAAAAACTCTTTCATCTCTCATATATTTTTCGTGTCATTAGGGGGGTTACATCTCACTATTATATCTTTCCTCTTAAAGGTCATCTTACCCAAGGGGATGCTACATCTCGCTGCTAGTTCTCTCCCCCTAAGGATCACATTTTACTTAGGAGAGACTTCATCTAATTGGTAGCCCTCGATCTACACTCAGAATCGTATCATATAACATCATCTCATTGGGGGACGACTTCACCTCGTTGATAACCTTTTTTATGCACTAACAAGTCCATCTAACAAATAGTTCTCTCTCCTCTTGAATCAAATAACAAGATGCACCTAGGTCGTTACTCCCTTTAACAGCTACAACTTTCTAACATGATCCCGACTCCGAAAAGTGACCGACCATGTGTAACATCCTGACTTGACGACTGGCCTCACGGTAACAACACGAGTCTTTTCAGCGCACTTTGTCCTCACTCGCGCGCTTCCCGGGAAAACTTCCTAGGAGGCCACCCATCATAATATTGCTCCAAGGCTAGCACACTTAACCATGGAGTTCTTATCAGTTGGGCTCCCGAAAAGAAGTTGCAACTTGTTGTCATGAGTAGTACCAATCAAATCTTTTATGCCCTCCTCAACTGTATAGTCCATCCCTACACAGTATTGGAATATCTCTTGTACGGGTGTGAGATCGGCTCATTCCTGTGACCCTCCGCCTAGAAGCCTGCCAGGAGCCGCTCCTTGTCCGTGCCTCACTGCATCGGCGATCACTCCCCGCCCTCGTCAGCCCCGGGTGTCACACCATGGCCCTTTTTTTGAATGAAAGAAAGGCTTTATGAGCCCTAGCCCTGTAAGCCCACACCTGTGTAGAGTAGATCGTTTAACACCTGCGACACAAACCCATTTTGACCTATTGGTCCTAGTATCATAGGCAACCGAACGACCGCCCCTAATTACTAGGTCAACCTGCTGTAATAATTCCATAAACACCTAATGAAGGGATCCCCCAAAATAATCTTTTAAAAATCATAATCAAATTCATATAAAAAATCTCAAACATGATTGTTTTCAATACTTATCAAAACTCTTCAAGATAGCATTCTCAATTTCACATTATTCAATATTCAAAAGATGTAACGTCATGGCTCCTATTAAATCAACTTTGAAGAATGAGACCACATCTTGGGAAAGTTTACCAAAACAGTAATTTTGAGCGCTGCTATCAAATTTGTGTCCGACTTCCATAATGGTACGAACGACATACCTTGGAAAACTGGTATGCGCGAGCGGCGTGAACTCTGACTCGATCCGAGAATTCAACCCCGCCGCTCGAGAAAGATATATGGATAAAAGCATGTTTTCCTTAAATTTAAATAAATATATATACAACTTCTTTTGGTACATCGGAAAGATATATATATATATACAACTTTAAGTTGTAATAAATAATTAAAATAATGATTATAGAATAATTAAAAATACGCCACAATGATCATAAATCACTCTCTACTATGAAGGATAAATTCGACGACTTACAAAAACTTCAAAATACTCGGATGAGCTAGTGGTCGACAAATCTGAACACAAAAAAAGAATTTACATAAAAAGAAATAGAATATTTACGTAAAAGGCATGTTGAATCACTGGAAATATTATATACAATTATACATCAGTATTTGCAAATGAAACCCCTAGTTATTAAATCACAAATCCATGTAGAGCATAACATATTGAAGTAGCCAAATTCAGCAATGCAAGATTTTACAGAAGTGTGGAGCTCAATTTATGGTAGCAACCAGCAATGCATGTGATGTAATGATACAGAAGAGGCCAATAAAATATTCAAATGGAGGCAAGGGGCTGAAGCAATTGGCCAATACCATAATGCTAAACTGGTATAGGAAATATTAGCAGAACTTTGATTTACTCATACTCCTACCACCATTCTCTTCCATCTCACTTTCACATACTTTTTCTTTTAATTACTCTTTTCTTATTTATATCACATCATTTATCATAGGTGCTTGCTATCATACCACAACATTTAATTTGGGTATGATACATGAAATGATAGGGACCAATTAGAATCAACTAGGTGACATTAATTAATCATTTTCTCCTTTTATTTTTTTAATGAAATAAATATTATTTTTAATTTCATTATTTACTGAATAGTCCTCAGTTAATGTATCAATTAAGAATGACCCTCACTCTCTCCTTTCCACTCGACCTTTCCTCTCATCCCTCACTACCATCTTCTTCTTCATTTTACTTCCTCTGCAACAAAAACACATCAACCTCATCTTCTTCTCCTTCCATGGCAATTGCTACCACCATGCCCACCTCACCAGCCGCCACCATTGTCCCTCTTGCTTCCACTGTCGCGAACGCACCACCACTGCTGTCGCAAGGGAGAAAAACAAAACCCTAAAACCGCCACCTTTCACCCGATCTCCGGCGAACCATTCAGTTTTTGGAAAAACCAACACCACCATTGAACTCCCCTCACCGTCCGCAACAAAATCCCTCAATCGATTCGATGATCGGCCACCGTCACTCCGACGACCGCCGCCGCCGCCGCCACCGGCGTCTTCTCCGGCGAGCTTTGTTCTGAGAAAGGAGGCCAATTTCTCGAAGCTCTTGATCTCCTCTTCCTGAATCCAAGGTCAAATCATTGTTTAGAGCTTTGATGGCCACTGAATCCAAGCTCTGAAGTGCTAAGAGTCGCCTTTAGATTCTAATGAAACAACTCGATCGCATTTAACAGAAAAATCATCATTCTTATTGATTTTGGACTAAGCATAATAACAAACAACATGTGGGCTAGAAGAATTGGCAAAAATGAAAGAACAGAAAAATCATCAAGCCAAGGCATACATACCCGAGTCATAGGCACGACAGCACAAGCAAGATTGAGCTTGGTCTTGAGAATAGCATGGTAATCCTCAGAATCAATAGGAACTGGAACGGTTGGATCATTTTTATTTTTGACATCAACCATTGAAGATGAAGAAGAGGAAGCAGGAGAAGTAGAAGAACAAGGTTGTTCAGCCGCCACAGAAGAAGAAGCTTCCTTCAGAAACTGCTGAAAAGCCCACTCTGAAGCACTCTGGTTCATCTTTCCCGGTTCAATGGGGGTTTGACTTTGGTAAGGGAGATGTTGATGAAGAAGATGATGATGAAGGATGAATTTCTGGGTTAAGATAAAGTTTAATCTCTTTTTCAGAATGTGAAAACCCTAAAACGCACAAAAAAGAAATTTCATGAAATTGGATTACCACTTAACGAAATTACAAAAATGTTAGGACCATAACATAATTAATACAAATATTTTTTTTCTGTTTTTCATTATTTTTTAAAAAGAAAATTAAAGAAGTCAAAGTTTACGGTCAAAGCAACTCCTATTGATCTACATCACTAAGGTATGATACAATTATGGTATGGTAGTATTTACCTTTATCATATATTTACTTCTCCCTCTTATCTTACTCTAAAGGTGAACGTGAAATAAATGTCTAACAAATACAATTATAAATTATTCTATGGGATAGGGTGGGGTGACAACGGGCAAACCAGTCAAAGTCAAACACGTTTTGTACCAGAAAAAACTACAACACATGTTAGACGCTTTCTTTGAATTTCACAAACACAACCCATTCCTCAATCAAACAGAAGAAAGAGTTGAAGAACACATTAAGCAATTGATCCAATTCAAACCTCTGGTGAAGCAAGCACTTTCCACCTAGAAAACCAAGCTTCATCTCAAGATGTTGCTATGCTCCTCTTCTACAAGCATTACCATGACCGTGTTGTTGTTGTTGTTGGTGGCGATGAGCTTCCACATGATTTCAGAAACACAAGCCCAACAAGAGTACTTGAACAACAATCAACTAGATTGTGATAACACACACAACTCCACATATGGCAACGTTTGCAACAGTGTCACTTCATGCCAATCCTATCTCACCTTCAAATCATCTTCCCCTGAATACAACACACCTTCTTCAATCTCCTACCTCCTCAACTCCACACCCTCCCTCGTCGCTAAATCCAACAACATCACCGACGTCACCCCCATCATCACCGACACCATGGTCACCGTCCCCGTCACCTGCTCCTGCTCCGGCGGCCGCTACCAACACAACGCCACCTACAACTTGAAGAAAACAGGGGAGACTTACTTCTCCATCGCCAACAACACCTACCAGTCCCTCACTACTTGTCAAGCCCTCATGGCTCAGAACCCCTACGATGCTAAGAACCTCTTCGCCGGTGATGACCTCCATGTGCCTCTCCGGTGCGCTTGCCCCACCAAGAAACAGAGTGATGCAGGGTTCAAGTACCTGCTCACCTACCTGGTTTCTCAAGGGGAGTCGCCAGATTCCATTGCTGAGATCTTTGGTGTTGATACACAGAGTGTTTTGGATGCCAACGAGCTTGATTCTAAATCCGTCGTTTTCTACTTCACACCGCTGTTGGTTCCTCTTAAAACAGAGCCACCGGCGAGGTTACAGATAGCAGCGTCGCCGCCGGAGTCTCCACCGCCAGCTCCGGCGGGTAATGATAGTTCCAGCTCTTCCAAGAAATGGGTCATCGTCGGTGTCACGGTTGGGGTTGCTGTGTGCCTCGTTGTGGCTCTTCTCGTGTTTTTCCTCTGTTTCTACAATCGTCGCCGCCGTCAGCCGGCGCCGCCACCGGTATCGGTTAAGGATTTCCCGGACTCTGCCGTCAAGATGGTGTCGGAAACCACCCCCACAACCGAATCCTGGTCACTTTCTTCAGAAGGGGTTCGCTATGCGATTGAGTCGTTGACCGCGTACAAGTTCGGGGACATACAAACCGCTACAAAGTTCTTCAGCGAAGAGAACAAGATCAAAGGGTCTGTTTACAGAGCTTCTTTCAAAGGTGATGATGCTGCTGTGAAGATTCTCAATGGTGATGTCTCTGCTGAGATCAACCTTCTCAAGAGGATCAACCATGCCAACATTATAAGGCTATCTGGTTTTTGTGTGCACAAAGGTAACACCTATCTTGTTTATGAGTTTGCTGAGAAGGATTCACTTGATGATTGGCTTCATAGTGAGAAGAAGTATCAGAATTCAGTGTCTTTGAGTTGGATGCAGAGGGTTCAGATTGCTTATGATGTTGCTGATGCTCTCAATTACCTTCATAACTATACCAATCCTGTTCTTATTCATAAGAATTTGAAGAGTGGCAATGTTCTTTTGAATGGGAAATTTAGAGCTAAAGTTTCAAATTTCGGGTTAGCAAGGGCCATGGAGGATCAAGGAGAAGATGGTGGGGGGTTCCAAATGACAAGGCATGTGGTTGGGACTCAAGGTTACATGCCACCTGAGTACACTGAGAATGGTTTGATTACTCCAAAGATGGATGTTTATGCATTTGGGGTTGTGATGTTGGAGCTTCTTTCAGGAAAAGAAGCCACCGGTAATGGGGACAAGAATGGATTAGGGGAGAAGATGGTGCTGTCAGAAACTGTGAATCATGTGCTTGAAGGAGACAATGACAATGTTAGGGACAAACTTCGAGGTTTCATGGATCAAACTTTGAGGGATGAGTACCCTTTGGATTTAGCTTACTCCATGGCTGAGATTGCCAAACGATGTGTTGCCCATGACCTCAATTCAAGACCAAACATTTCTGAGGTTTTCATGACTCTGTCTAAGGTTCAATCCTCTACGTTGGATTGGGATCCATCTAGTGAGGTTGAACGCTCCAGATCTGTTAGCCAAATCTCTGAAAGCAGATAGTTGATGTTGTACATGATGCATGTTTGAAAACCATTCTATAATTTGATTATGCATTTAGAATCAATTTTCAGAGGCTTGGTCTTTTCATTTGTGGAAGAGTAATATTCATTTTCGCTTCCATTTTTCTTATGGATCATTTTCACCCTCACTACACGAAAAAGACTATCAATGAGATGTAGCTTCCAGCGATGATACAATACGATACGACATATGATATAAGAGAGGAAAGCGATTTTGGTTAGATGGAGCCGCCCCTATAGGTAGGGGTGTTCATCGGATCGGATCGATCCGACGAAACCGACGAACCGAACCGAACCAAAGCAATTGGATTAGTTTTTTTTGTTATTCGGTTAAAAACCGATCCAAACCGATAAAAATTGGTTCGGTTCGAGATTTGAAAAATTAAAAACCAATGAACCGATGAACCAAACCAATGATATATATTTATTTATAAAATATTTAAATATATATATATATTTATTAAAGAAATGTTTTGAAGAAATATTGTTAATGTTAGACTTCTTATGTTTATTATACATAATATGTTTTTGTTTTCAATTATTAATTTGTAATGGTACTAATATTAAACATTACTTTTAGCATTTATACATTCTTAAGTACTTAAGTTGTTGAATATTAATTATGGATTTGTGATAAAGCTATGATTGAGTTACTGATTTGTCATTTTTATGCATTGTTAAGTTGTGAATCATATGTGTTTGCTATATATTTAAAGTTGTGAAATTGATATTTACCAAAAAAAAATTGTGAAACCGATGAACCGAACCGATCCAAACCGTTCATCATCGGATCGGTTTGGTTTTAGAATTTTTTTTTTTACTAACAATCAATCAAAACCGAACCAATGAATTTTGATTGGATCGGTTTTTTGTTTCACCTAAAACCGGTACAAACCGAACCGCAAACACCCCTACCTATAGGAGAGATCATCCCTTAGAAGGAGAGAGTTATCAGCAAGATACCGAGATGAAGCCGCCTCATGTGTGAGTGACTAGGGGGTGAAAAGGGTAAATAAGCTAAGCCAAGCCAAGCTTTGTGTGGCCCAAGCTTGGTCTGCATTGTGTTTTCATGGCCCAAGCCTGGCTTGTGCCCTGTCAACAAGCCAAATTTTAAGGCTTGGCTTGGCTTATTATAAAGTCTGGCTTGACCTACTAGCATATTTAAAAGCCTATTTAACAGACGTCAGACAATTTCATCTAAAGAATGTCGATAGACTAACGGGCTAATAGGACGACGAGCTAATACGCTTTTTTTATATATCATTACAATTTCTTTTCAAATAAATAAAAAAAATATATATCATTGCATTTTAAAGAACAAAATCTCTATTTTCCGATGTACAAAAAAAACAAAATCTCGGTTATTTAAAACAAACACAACAAAAATTAAACATAAACAAATCATTTAATAATAATATGTCTCAAGTCTTAAACATATAAATAAAACCAATAATAATAAGTCTCTATTCCAAATAAATCCATAACAAGCAGACCTATCAAGCTAAATAGACTTTTATGATAGCTTGGGCTTGGGCTTTTTAGTTATTTAAGCCTTTTAAAAAGCTTAAGCTCATCTTTTTTAATAAATGAGTCAAGCTAAGGCAAGCCTCTGACGAGCCAAGCCACAGGCCCCTGTTGGGCGGCCTGGCTTATTTCCACCCCTATGTGTGACCCTAATATTAACTTTCTGATCTTCATGTTTTCATATATTGACATGATTTTGATATTATTTATTTAAAGTGAATATTTATAAACTTTACGATTTTGGACATGGTCATCATTAAAATGATTTGAACCGGTATAAATGATGATAGAAATTGTTTTTACTGAGTTGAGAGTGAAAAATACGTGTTTGATGTGTTTCTCCTTCCAGTTTATGGTGGTTGTTAAATTCTTACTAAGTCTTTGTAACTTACCTCATTCATTACTTTTCATCTACAAATTCTTACACTCATGATTAAAATTATTTTTAGAGTAAGATCATTCGACTTGTTTCGTTATATGTCTCCTTTAACCGAATGTCATAATAGTAACTTTTATCTAATTTTGGTTGTTCTCCTGTTATAGGGAAGTCTTGATTTATTATGACTTGGTATTTCATAATTTTATTGTGAAAATTGCACTTGAGTTTATAATTGAAATTTTTCTTTTAATGGATTTTTGATAATTGTGTATTCATTTGACAGGTTTTGTTGTTTCGTAATCATTGACAATATTTGGAGCTTTTTAATAATAATAAAAAAAAAAATTACCAAAATGGGAAAAAATTATATTTACAATAATGGGATGTTTTCGAACAGTTTGACACTGATGTGACTGCATGGGGAGGATTTGCGTGGAGTGACGTGAATTGAGTGAAAATTTGTGTGTGTGACCAATCAACGCTTTAATGATTGCGTCATACAAGACATTGAATTCGCCTCACTTTACTTGAATTCCTTGCGGCAGACATATGACATAAATTCTCCTCACATGAAGCGAATTCCTTTCACATTTAATTCACCTCGGCCAATCAATCAGCCATTGTCGCTCATCATGTCACATGTTACAAGATTTCACTACCACCTCATTGGATTCGCTTTGGCGTTTGGGTGACGCGAATTCCACACTAAATTCGTGTGAGGTGACGTAAATTCACCCCTAGCAGCCACGCTAGCCTTAAATTGTCCAAAACACTCCATTATGGTAAATATGGTTTTTTTGTGTGCCTCTTTTTGAGAATTTTTTCACATTATTAAAAAAAACCAATTTTTTTTTTTAAGAAGATTATTTGAACATGTTTAACCTTTAGAAATTGTTTGGAAAATAGTTTTATGAGAAATAGCGTTAGGGTCATAGTTTGTGCGTCGGTTGCGACTTTAGTATTTTGGATCATAGCACTATCTCTCTTTTACATTGCATTATATATTACATTCATTATTTTTTTTATCTTTTCTCTTTATTTCTCACCAAGTATGTCTGCCCAATATTTTTTTTCTTCATATTTTGCAATCTCACTATTTGAACCAAGTGGCTGCAACACTCTTCGAAAATATTGTTTTATGACGGTTATAATTTTGCGACGACCAAACTACCACACAACTTATATATGTCTAAAGGGTGTTAAAATGTACCTTGCTTCTAAAATGATTTCCTTTGTACTCATTTTGGTATAAATATGGCATGAAAAATGATGAGGGTGACAATCATTATCCATTTTCCACCTAGGTAGTGGTTAAAATGAGCGTTATCTAAAGTGGAATGTTAATGTAGTTTGACTTTAGTGAGAAAAATAAAAAATAAAGTATTTGAGAGGAAGTCTCACTCAAGCTATACGATGCTGCTAATGTGATTGTATGAAGTACGCTGTATCACAGCTAATGTTTCATATGATATTACAGTTCTTCACTTTGGATTGATTTATATAGAAATAGAATATCATTCTTCCACTTTGGCTACCAATAAAATCTAACACATATCATGTAGAGAACTCGTATATGGACTATGGAGAAAGATTTATTGGAAGAGCTCTACCCAAATAATGCGGTCTTCGATCTTCAAAGAGATTAATCTCATGGTTACATACGAAAACTAAAAAAATACAAGACATGGCTGCTTTAAACTATAGAATATACACGGGCTCTAATAACAGGGAATCAGCAAAACGCTAGTTGTGATACAGCGTACTTCATCCAATTCTGATTTAACTAATGATTGATTCTAATATTCATATGACAATTATTTTATATATAATGGACTAGTGGTGTGCCAATCAATTATTGACAAGAAGAATAACTCCAAGCCTTATTGATGCAGCAGACCATGGATGGACCTTCTGATAGGAGAGAATGAGAGATGAAGCTGTACATGTAGTTAAGGTTGACTTCCTACCATAACTATTGTCTATTGGGTTTGCACAAATGAAAACTAGATTGCAAATATGTAATATTATTTGTTTTTGGCCATTGAAAGTTTTGTCTACAAACTCGTCTCTAAAAGAACAAAATTATTAGTGAAGTAACAATTTCAATTCGATGAATATGTTAACTAATTTATGGATTATGGTTCTCTTCATTTTGAAACAAAACTGCAGGGATCTCTCAGCCCTTCAAAAGAGTTAAATGAATCTGGTATATTAACTTTGCAAACCAATGCTTATAACATAATCAAACACAAACCATAAAAAGAGTTAAATGAATCTGGTATATCTTTCATTAATTAACAATAGAGCAGAGGTAACATATATACACACATGACAGCAACAACATACCAGTTTGTTGCACAATCAAATTCAAATATAACTAAACTATATCCTATAAGAGTATCTAAGAATCTTGCTATTTGTTATGACAGATAAACAATAGAAAATTAAAGGAGACATCAACATCTTAGACTAAGTCAGTACTCCAATATGCCCACTCAAGATGGTGGAGGCAGAGAGAACACCAATTTTCTTGTTCTTTAGAAAATTGTGGCTTGGTCCAGAAAGTGGTTTCTGTGAGCAAATCCGCCAATTGATGACTAGATGGAACATGAGCAATTTGAAATTCTGTTTGAGCAACAAGATCATGTACAAAATGACAGTCAATTGCAACATGTTTCATATGAGAATGAAAGACAAGATTTAAGCACACATAAGTAGCATTGATGTTATTTGAAAAAATACATGGAACTTTAGGTAATGAAAATTGTAGCTCCTTAAGAAGTTGCTGTAACCACAAGAATTCAGCAGCAGTGGATCCAATAGTTCTAGTCCATGAACCAGCAATGCAAGTTATGTAATGACACAAAAGAGGCCAACAAAATCCTCCAAATGAGACCTGGGGATGAAGCAATTGGCCAATACCATAATGCTAAAATTCTTGAGAGGAATATAGCATGAAAGGATCAACGTATTTTTCATCAGAATCAATTATGAATTACAGAATCTTCTCTACAGAAGCTTATTCACAGAATTTATTATGGCTTCAGAATCAATTGTAAGATGATTTCCAAACATCATATTATATGCATCAACTATCAGCTTTCAGAAATTTGGCTAACAGATCTGGACCGTTCGAGTTCATCAGATGGATCCCAATCCAGTGTAGTGGATTGAACCTTAGACAGAGTCATGAGAACCTCAGAAATGTTTGGTCTTGAATTGAGGTCATGGGCAACACATCGTTTGGCAATCTCAGCCATGGAGTAAGCCAAATCCAAAGGGTACTCATCCCTCAAAGTTGGATCCATGAAACCTCGAAGCTTGTCCCTAACATTGTCTCCTTCAAGCACATGATTCACAGTTTCTGACAGCATCTTGTTCTCCCCTAATCCATTCTTTTCCCCACTACTTGTGGCTTCTCTTCCTGAAAGAAGCTCCAACATCACAACTCCAAATGCAAAAACATCCATCTTTGGAGTAATCAAACCACTCTCAATGTACT
Organism: Lotus japonicus; assembly: GCF_012489685.1. Taxonomy (NCBI): domain Eukaryota; kingdom Viridiplantae; phylum Streptophyta; class Magnoliopsida; order Fabales; family Fabaceae; genus Lotus; species Lotus japonicus. Next base: position 9,095,141 of record NC_080041.1, read on the forward strand.
CAGGTGGCATGTAACCTTGAGTCCCCACCACATGCCTTGTCATTTGGAACCCCCCATCCTCTCCTTGATCCTCCATGACCCTAGCTAACCCGAAATTTGAAACTTTAGCTCTGAATTTCCCATCCAAAAGAACATTACCACTTTTCAAATTCTTGTGAATGTGAATAGGGTTGGTATAGTTATGAAGGTAATTGAGAGCATCAGCTACATCATAAGCAATCTGAACCCTCTGCATCCAACTTAAAGACACTGAATTCTGATACTTCTTGTCACTATGAAGCCAATCATCAAGAGAATCATTCTCAGCAAACTCATAAACAAGATAGGTGTTACCTTTGTGCACACAAAAACCAGATAGCCTTATAATGTTGGCATGGTTGATCCTCTTGAGAAGGTTGATCTCAGCAGAGACATCACCATTGAGAATCTTCACAGCAGCATCATCACCTTTGAAAGAAGCTCTGTAAACAGACCCTTTGATCTTGTTCTCTTCGCTGAAGAACTTTGTAGCGGTTTGTATGTCCCCGAACTTGTACGCGGTCAACGACTCAATCGCATAGCGAACCCCTTCTGAAGAAAGTGACCAGGATTCGGTTGTGGGGGTGGTTTCCGACACCATCTTGACGGCAGAGTCCGGGAAATCCTTAACCGATACCGGTGGCGGCGCCGGCTGACGGCGGCGACGATTGTAGAAACAGAGGAAAAACACGAGAAGAGCCACAACGAGGCACACAGCAACCCCAACCGTGACACCGACGATGACCCATTTCTTGGAAGAGCTGGAACTATCATTACCCGCCGGAGCTGGCGGTGGAGACTCCGGCGGCGACGCTGCTATCTGTAACCTCGCCGGTGGCTCTGTTTTAAGAGGAACCAACAGCGGTGTGAAGTAGAAAACGACGGATTTAGAATCAAGCTCGTTGGCATCCAAAACACTCTGTGTATCAACACCAAAGATCTCAGCAATGGAATCTGGCGACTCCCCTTGAGAAACCAGGTAGGTGAGCAGGTACTTGAACCCTGCATCACTCTGTTTCTTGGTGGGGCAAGCGCACCGGAGAGGCACATGGAGGTCATCACCGGCGAAGAGGTTCTTAGCATCGTAGGGGTTCTGAGCCATGAGGGCTTGACAAGTAGTGAGGGACTGGTAGGTGTTGTTGGCGATGGAGAAGTAAGTCTCCCCTGTTTTCTTCAAGTTGTAGGTGGCGTTGTGTTGGTAGCGGCCGCCGGAGCAGGAGCAGGTGACGGGGACGGTGACCATGGTGTCGGTGATGATGGGGGTGACGTCGGTGATGTTGTTGGATTTAGCGACGAGGGAGGGTGTGGAGTTGAGGAGGTAGGAGATTGAAGAAGGTGTGTTGTATTCAGGGGATGATGATTTGAAGGTGAGGTAGGATTGGCATGAAGTGACACTATTGCAAACGTTGCCATATGTGGTGTTGTATTGAGTATCACAATCTAGTTGCTTGTTGTTCACATACTCTTGTTGTGCTTGTGTTGATGGGATCATGTGTGAAAATGAAATTATCATCACCAACAATAACATAGTGATGGTGGTAATGCTATTGGAACTAGATGAGGTAAACAACAGCATCTTGTGATGAAGGAAATGAAGGAGGTTGGTTTTGTGGGTGGAAAGTGCTTGCTACACTAGAGGTTTGAATTGGATGAAGTGCTTAATTTATAATTCAACACTTTCTGGTTGGGTGTGTTTGTGTCAATGAAATTCAATGAAAGCGTCTAAGAAGGGTTGGAATTTTTTCTGGTCCTGACCACCAACATTATTGCATTGTATCGTATGGAATGGGGTGGCAAACCAGTGAAGTCAGCCAGTCAACACGTTTTGTTTTGGGATTATTTTAAAAGTCTTGGTCATTTTACATATTTTTATTTCATCCAATTCATTTTTTTTTAAAAGCAATTCAATTTTTTTAATGTATCGTAATAGAGATTGATGGTATGCACCATCGGTGTAAAGAAGCTTTATACTGACGTTCAATCACATTATGTCACATAGGTTTAAGTAGTTACAATTTTTTTAATTTTAATTAGTAAATTAATAAATTGTTGATGTGATGGAAATCAATTGGGTGCATGTGTAAAACAAGTTTACACGGTTAGTGTATCTCCCATTCTCTCATCATAATATATGTTTCTCTTATTTTTTTCATTATACTCATTTGGGTGTAAATAAATATTATGGCATGAAAAGTAAGCCGCATCCTACGGTGTGTCATTCTGGAAAAGTGTCACGTATCAGAAAATAATTGAGGGTAATAGAGTGTTTCTCCAACATTTAAAGATTTTTAAAATTTTAAAAAAGTGCTTCACTTGTGAAGTATTTTCGTAATTTGTTCTCACCGGAATCACATGCAACCACTCCATCTCTGCCAGTACCACCACCTCGACACCAACGCTCTCGGCATTCATCGAGGAGGAGGTTGTGATGAAGGATTTGTCATTGGCGGCAACGACGACATGCTTGAATCGTAGGGTGCTTGGCTCGATGGGGCCTCAATATGGAAAAAGTGATGCGGTGGCCTCTGGTTCCTGTTGGGGTTATGGCGCAAAGGTATGTGGCGAAGCTACGGTGGTGAGCGCAATGCTGACTTGGAGAGTTCAATGGAACAAAAAAGATAGGTGAACATTGAAACAATGCAAACCCCTATCAGACACCCACTTTTGTGGCGGTTTATAACCGCCAAAAAGTGTATTGGTAGTAAAACCACCACAAAAGTAGGGTTGTCCAAGAGCTTGCTTGAACTTTACATAACTTTTTAAATATGTGAAATCTCAATACTATCCTTAATTATTCATTAATATTTTGTGAGACACTTGCCTCAATTTTAAACCTCTAATGAAAGCAAATGAGTGTGACACTCATTATTCTTTTTTCACCTAGGTAGTAGTTAAGAAGAGCGGAAATTATGCTCATACATATATTTTTTACGACTATCATTTCGACACACAGTTTAGCGGTAATTTTTAACCGCCACTAATATTTACAGGGGTTAAAAGCTATTAGAAATATGTATCTCAATTGAATGCATGATCAACACTATAAGTTGATACATATCATTACCCTAAAAAGAGTGGTGGTTTATTTTTGCTTGCATCATAAAGCATTATTCTTTATGATAATTATCAAAAGATTTAAATACTGAACTAGATTTTTTATCTGTTGCTGTAGTTTGACTTTAGTGGGGAAAAAATTGAGTGGAAGTCTTACACAAGCTATATACATATGATGTTGCTGATGCGATTGTGTATAGAACGTCTGCATCAAAACTAATTTTCTAACTTAGTTGTATAAAAAATGGAAGTGATGAACAAAGGAAAGGCATAGCCTTTAGATATGACAGTTCTTGATTTTGGACTGATTTACATAGAATATCTTTCCTCTGTCCATACTTAACAAAATCATATTAAAACCTCGCAGTAACAGGACAGAAGCTAAACGCTAACAAAAAATTATATTGTCCACTTAAATATTCATATCACAATTATTTAATATGCAAAATGGTAGAATATCTCAAATGGAAAGACACCCCACTTTAGACGACAAAAAGGTCAAAAGCTTTATTGTTGCAGAAGATAATGGACCTTCTGAAAGGAGAGATGAAGTTGTACATCATACTAATCATAGTCTATGTTGACTTTAAGTTGACTTCCCATTATAATTTTTGGGTTTGCACAACTTAAGAGTAGATAGCAAATACCTAATATTTGTTTTTGGCCAAAGATTGTATCTATAATTTGGTTTCTAAAAGAGCAAAATTATTAGTCAAGTAACAATTTCAATTTGATGAATTTGTTGCTACAAAAATCACTTTCAATTGACAAATTCAGTACATATTTGAAAATTCTTCCATGATTAATTTTAAAATCAAAATCAATTGTGCGAAGAGTAGCTTCTCGTGCCAGAATTAATTCTGGGTGAACATAAAATGGTCCAAACATGCTTCTATGGATTTTAACCAAACGGTGTGCAAGTATCAACTACCAAAGTGCAGATTCTCTTTTTTTGTCTATCTTTGATGTGTCAAAGAGCCTACCAATTTTCTAAACCAATGTTTATAAAATAATCAACACCAACTTGTGACTCTTAAAATCATAAATTAATCAAATGAAGCTGCACCAGAAGCTACTGAATTCCATAACATAAACAGTTTAAGGGCTGATATGCCACTGACATTCTATGCGCATCATACCAAACGGCTCAAGCTTTAAATAAACTCACCAAGCAAAATGAAAAATCAACTTCTTAAAGCGTGTTTGGTTTTGCATTTGGGTAATCCCAAACCATAGTTTGGACAGAAGTGTGTCTTTTAACTTTTGTCCTATTAATTGCTTAGAAACTTCAAATGAAAAACCAAACACACTGCAAGTGTACCAAGATGAAACAGTATAAGAATACTCTATACAATCTTATTGGCCTATAATTTCTGAGGTTAAATCTATAGAGGAGAGGAGCTAACACATGCTCCTTTTGCTGATTCTGTAAGTATCTACATGTGTCAATCGTGTTTCCTTTTGCAGCCTTGTCGGAAAACTGAGACACAGGTTAAAACAAGCCCTAGGAGTATAAGCAGAAACACTGCAGCAAAAAATGAACATATACCTTGAGATCAAGTATAGTAACCCAGATTAGTGAATCAACAGAAACAGTTAACAGTTTAATCATACTAGATAGAAACATATATTACACGAGAATGAGAATAAGAGAAACTATATTTCTTCAGCGATTAGAAAATATATCTGATATGTAATTAGGAGAATATATTTCTGCAAACAGGATTATATTATCAAATTAGGAATATAAATCCTAATTACATATCAGATATATTTTCTAATCTATAGTTTCGCTTATATGAAGATTCTCCTATAGTTAGACTTCAACTTGAATTTTGTGAAATCTTTATAAGCTACCATGGCAACTTTATTTCAAAAATGTCTGGCAATTAGAACATAGAAAGTAGCTTACCAATCAAAGTGGAAAAAAATACGATTGCAAGGCGATATCTTTTAATCCACGGTAGACTAACTTCAAGAGTGCAATGCCTCTTATTACGTTCTGTTTTTTCTTTGTCCCCAGTCCTTGAATTTGTTGGTTGTAGTTCAATTAATGAAATATTAGCACCTGTAACAGCAATGCCATTCTTGTCCCTGACTTTGAGTTCCAGAGTCACTGGGTGAGAGTCCCAATCTATTTCAATAGTTCCAAAGTTTGGCTGGCCTAGCAAACAAAAGCCAAAACTTGAAACATCAAAACAATGAAACCAAGGTAAATATTCTTATCCAAAAATATAAGAAGTAAAACATTACCATATACGCAAGATCTGTGTCTGCAGTTTTGGCCCTTAACTCTCAATGTAGACGGAGTCAACCAGGCAACAAACCTCACTAAAAAATGCAAGGAAGATGGAACAACCCCTTCGACCGATTGAGTAACCCCGCTCGAGGTTACATCGTAAAGAGGGTAGTCCACAGCACAGTCATATCTTGTGATTTCCCCAAAGTGAACATCTCCACTTATAAAAAATACTCCGTCCCTCTGCATAGAAAGGACTAATAAGATGTGAAATAAGTACTGACTCACCACATTACACAAATAATAATGATTTCCCTCTAACAACATAGATGTAAATTGAAGAAAACAAAACTAGAATATAAATACACTAAAAGTCATTTTTACCTTGCTATCTGCTATTAATTTGAAAAGGTGATCTCTTTCTTTAGGAAATCGAGCCCAAGATTCCATAGCAAACAAAGGGCGAATGGTTGCTGAAAGATTTGATATAACCTGATGATATGTAGATTGATCAAACTTATAAACGTGTATGCAAAACAGACCAACACAATCAAATCAGAGTAGCAACATATAGAGAATTTGCCCCGACAAGTCTTCAAGAATTAGTGATCATAACTCAGTCATAACACAAGTCATTGTACTACTATTCCATTATATTATTGATTCCTCTGATAGACTAAAATCCCCAGATCCATCACTATTTCAAACATTGAATAATTGGAATTCTCGGGTGTGAATCACGTAACTGCCTAATGCCTAAGGTACTGAAACTATTCACATGATGAATAAAACTAAAACAAGAATATAGAAACAGTTTCATGTTATGTCCATTAAAAAAGAGGATCATGTCTCAATTTTCTGAAGTACAGCAATTCGAGCAGAAAACTGAATTTTGGCAAGACTTTCATAAGGGAAAAACCTCAAAAGCTATTAAAATGCTAAAAACCACTAGATGGTGCATTATAACTACCATTTTTTTTTTTTACATTTTCAGTCAAATTTACACACATATACACACAAAGCTAGCGCCTCATCTATGGTGGTTTAAGCATGTGTGGAGATGAGTTGTAAAGCATTTATAAAGGAGGGTGGACCAGGTCGAGGATAGCCCACGTGTTAGAAAAATTATAGGTCAACCCATTAAGAAAGATTTAGATTTAAATAGTCTATCATTGAACTTAATTCATGACAGGACATTATAGCATTTTTTTATCTATATGGCCAAACCCCACCTAGTGGAAGAAAAGGATTTTGTTGTTTAGACATATATAGCATCAAGAATACAAGTGTAATAGTTGATAATGTAGCAAAAACTTATAAAATTTTGTTGTTTAGACATATATAACATCAAGAATACTAGTGCAACAGTTGATAATGTAGCCAAAACTTGTAAAGATGCAGATCTCAGAATATACTGGTATTGTCTACAAAAAATTTAACCCGAGCATACAAGGCGAATACCGCAAGTGGAACTTATCATACGAGCTTAACATACTGATTACACTCAGCCGTTACAAAAATTGATATTTGATATTTTGATAACTAAACCCTGTACCTGAATAGAAGATCCAATTATGGTAATGGCTGTTGGTGGACCCTTCAGCTCTCTCTCCAGCCATAACCATTGTGAATTCCCCAAAATTGTTCCATCACTTCCTATAGGGTCTCTGTGGTATCTGGTATCTAAGAGGACAATCTGAATAGTTTTCCCCAAACCAAAATAAAAGCACTATTAGTACAAAATGCATGCTTAAAAGTTTAAACACAATTTAGTAGCAATTCATACGATTGAGATTTTTAAAGTTACGAGCCATTTAAGAATTAAGATGATCATGTAGTGGGTACAAGCCTATCAAAAGTCAAAACCAAATAACCATGAAAGGACTTTATGAATTAAATACAGATGGTTTTTACTGAGTCAATACCTTCACATCTCTACCCGCAGGACCATATGTATATGAGGCATATACACCAGCCTGTTTCCGCCTGAAATAAGAATCTAGAGTAAGTATTTAAATCTATATCTGCAGCCTGTTAAAATCTGTTAGTGTGAATATTCACATGTATAAGACAATTGAGGTGCAACAGCCAATATATGACATGCACCAAACTCTCCCGGGGATCAAGAAAGATTCGATAAGTAATCGTTAAATCTCTTGGACAGAATGTAAATAAAATAAACCCAAAATCTAGAATATAGATAAGTCCAACATGATGCAGCAAAGGAGATTATCCTCGCACCTTGGGCTATCTTGAGGTTCCTCCAAGAAGTCAAGAAGTAACTTTTGGTTGGTAATTTTTCCTTGGAATTCTTTTCCTGCATCATTTAATCCGTAATCATGATCATCCCATGTTCCAATAACCTATAACATTTCAAACATAAAATTTAGGATAAAGAAGTTTAGTAAATAAAGGCACCATTTTAGAAAGAATCACAACTACCCAAAAAAAAAAACAAGACCAAGGAGTTAGAGTGATGCACCTCAGCATCCTCTCGTAGTCGGACATAGTCAGGATTAGACTTAGCCTTTCTGTACTTAGCCTCCATTTCCTCCTCAGAGGAAGGAACAAACCTTTGAGCATTCTTCCAAGGCCCAATAGTCCTTTCCCGTCCAAATATTTTAAAAGGGCGCTTGATGTCTCCATAAATGTTATCACCCAGCCATATGAAGACTTGAGGATGAAAGTCTAGTATTGCATCCCAGATGGGCTGGCAAAGAAACACAAGGCACGGCATACACATATATCAATGACCTGACATGAAAAGGTTTAAAATATCATGCAATTATAGCAATTAAAAGCCTAAACAATAACCACCTTGTGTTGAACAGGAGGTTGTTTAGTGTAAAGCAGAAAAACAAAAGACCAATATAAGATCACAACCATAAAATGAAACAAAAAATCAAATCAAAGCATAGTTCCTCTCATTGTTGCAGATGGAATACAATTAGGATGATTTGATTAAGTGCATATTAGAAAGTCCTTCTACAATTGATTCTAATGCCAGAATCAATTCTGGAGAGAAGCTTAACTTTTGTATTTCAGAATTGATTCTGAGGAAAGAGAAGCTAATCCAAACATACTATAAGAAATAGCATAAAAGGCAGTACTGCAAAGAAATGCCCTAGACCACATACTAATTTAAGGTAAAGTACCAAAATGTAAAACAAATAGCTGTTTCGTTTCACTTCAACATGAATGATAAATCTGGTAAAAGAGTGAAACACACTGCATTGAAGTTGTTTACTACATAATTTTGGTTTTTTTTTTTCTGAGAAAAAATAGTTTCAAGTTCATCTGGCTCTTTCTGAAAAGAATTACATCATATTACAGATCCCCATCCCAACATATAATTGTTAGAAAGGAACTAAGAACAGGTTCTAGAATTTAAGCAAAACTATGAACATAAACAATGGTTGAGCTGTTACTTGCTACACAAAACTAATCAAATTATTTTTCTTCTAAAAAGAAGACTATTTATCTAGAAAAAAAGCTGATTTCTATACAGTGTTGTTGTTGGTGGAGTACAGAACTGCAATTTGCCTAAAGCTGACATAACACATTGAAATTACAAAAGCATCCTAGTACAAAAACTGGGACATCATGGTTAAAAAAAAGAAAGAGAATCATTAGCAAAACATCTTCAAAAAACAATAGCATGATTGAAACCTGAGGAGCGCTCTGGTTGTTGCATGAACCGAAGGCAATTCGAGACACCGGTTGTTTCTGCTTATTGTGACTGTCGGAAGCGCTAACGGTCATCGCAACGGCAACTATTCCGATCAATACGACGGCGCACCACCGCCGGCGACGCCTGTCGGTACCCATTTGGCCAAAGATCACAACTTTGAACCCAATTCTTTTTGGGTATCAGAAAAAAAGTGACTTTCTCAGAATTTGAGACCAATGGTAGACACAAAAGGGAACTATCGGTGATTGATTTATGTAAATAAAAAAATAAAAAATCATTTCCCAGAAAAGGAGAAAATTTAATATGTAAATTTTTTTGAAGTTTATCATATTAATATAGATATATGAAATTTCTACAACATTGATTGGCTTTCATGTTTTTTAATTATTGAAGACACATGCTTCTTTTTATGCTTCTGTTTTGCTGCATGAGATCTTAAAAACATAATAATTTATTTGATCATGTTTATCTTTCTTTTGTTCGTTGAGAGAGAAATTCTTGTGCTGACTATCTCGCTCGGAACACCTCTACCCTTTCGGATGTTGTTTGGCTAAGAGGAGGGTCTCCCGGGATTGTCTAGCTTTTTACTCGCTGATGTTGTGGCTTCTATGTCGGGACCATTTTGATTATAATGCATAGGCTAAGTTAATAAAAAAACATTAAAGTGTACAAGAGGTGGTTTTTACTTTTTTTTCAAAGATTTTTCCTTTGTTTAATTGTTATCTAAAAATATTATTTGTTTTTTTAACGTTAAAAATATTATTTGTTAATATTGAGTAAGTGTTTTTAAATAAACATACATCAATTTTAATTTAAGTTTTGTTATAATTTTATGATGTACTTAAATAATATCAAAAAATATTGGCTTAATAGCTCTTTTAGTCCCTCACTTATCACGATTTTGTGTTTTTGGTCCCTCTAGAAAAAAATTAGCAAAATTAGTCCCTCACATTTACACACTTTTGCCGCTTTAGTCTCAAATATGGATCATTAAATATCAAAAAATATTTTCTTTTTAGTCTAACATGTATTATGTATTATCCAAAATTTGTCGATGGAGTTCTAACGGAGTTAATCTCACAATGAATTATCTATAAACAAAACTCGAATATAAGACATTGTTGAGAAAAATTAAGCATCACTTGAATCAACTACCTCTCGTTAAATGAGGATATATTCTAAAATATGAAAAATATATTTTAATCATATGTATTTCAATTTAGTTTTGTGAGACGTTCAGGAAATTTAGTTGTTGATTATCTAGCTAGGAATGCCTCTGATTTTCCTACCACTGTTTGGGTAGAGGAGGTTCCTAATGTTGCGAATAATTTGGTTCACAATGATGTATTGGCATCTTTGTCACTTCCTATTTAATAATAGGGTTAAGGGTCATATTAGTCCCTGTGTTTGTAAAAACGTTTGATTTTGGTCCCTCAGTAAAAAAAATCGTTAGTAACTGTAAAAAAAACCGCCACTAATCGTCATTTTTTGGCTAAGGAACCAAAATCAAACACTTTTACAAACACAAGGACTAATATGACCCTTAACCCTTAATAATAATATGCAGGCTATTATCAAAAATAATTCATATTCATATCTATAATATATATAAAAGCAGAGTTTCTGCAACCTTGAAGGTAAATTGGTACTTCAATAAATAGTTGAACAGAAAGTGAAAAAAATTCATGGTTAATTCAGTAATTTTGTGAATATTGAAGAAATAATTAAATCTTGACCGTCTATTTCAGTTAATCCTAACCGTCAGTTGTTTAGCTTTCACTTTGCAATGTCGTTCTGAGTTCTCGATCTGTTTTCTGCCTATTTTGACGATTCACTCTGTTTTTAAGGGTATAAATTCTGCTTCAGAGAGGGCTTCACCATCTTTGTGGTTCCTCCAATAACCAGTTCGGTGTTTTCTTTATCTTCAGATTCGACAAAGGTGGGTATTCAATCGGTTGCAATGGTAGTAGAAGGTTGTAGAATCCGGCTGAGCACGTGGCAGCAGGTGGCGGTGGCATTGGGATCGGTGGTGGAGGCTTCGTTGGCTCCGCTAAGTACAGATTTGATAGCCGCTCAAATATGAAACGTAGTCGTCGAGAAGAACAAGGTATTGTTATTCATGATTCTCTTCCCTTTTCCCATCATTTTTCTTTAAGATTCAGGGGTTGAATTTGAATCTATTTTAAACCCTGCAAGCATTTTTTTAAATATCTATTTTCAATTTAATTTTTTTGGGTTGGTTCTAGAAGATGTGTTATTTTTTAGCATATATATCTTAATTTTGCAGGTCTATTTGCTGTTTGGAAATATCTATTTTTATTTCAAAATGTTGGCTTTGGTATGGTTTTAAACACGATGTGTTCTTTCCGTTAAAGTTTGTAATCTTGCATGTCTCTGTTCGTTTTGTTTTAAAGATATATTTTATGAGGCAGGTAGACATAATTTCATTTTCATTCTATTTCAAAATTTGTAGAATTTTTATTGGTATTTGAGCTTCTTGAGTATCATGTTATTGAGAATTATGTGTTTGAGATTAAGAAACACAATGCAACTGCTGAGTTATTGGGAATTTTTGGTAGTGAAAATGTCAAAAATGCTATCTTTATACATTTTATACAAGGGGATGGAAGGGAATGGTATTGTGCGGCGCCGCTCCTTCTTACCAAATACTTTGTACATGATAATGGGTAAGTTATTTTTAGATCATGCAATCATTACCCAGTAAACAGAAAAGTCAGTTATTTAAACCAAGCTCTAAAAGATTGATTCTTTTCGTTATGTGGTCCTTCTCTTCATAGACTTTGTTTGGCATCACTTTTCTTTTTCTTCAATTTTATGCCCCTTCCCGATGACAATGCTCAATGTTTTGTTCATATGGTAAGAATTGAAAATTTTGAAACTAGAATTGATAAATCATTCAATCATTACCCACTAACCATAAACTTTAGTTATTTATTGTTGGCTCAAAAAGCTTGATTCTTTTCAATATTTAGTTTCTCTTCTCTTCTCCTTTGAGGTCATGGACACAACAAATCCTGTCGGGTTTGTGAATGCCCAGGTCCTTCCAATTTTATACGAAAGAATGCGTGAACTGTGGTTCAGGTGAATATTTCTGAAGGTGAGGTTACCGCTGCAAAATCCACTGGTGATTCTCAGATAACCATGAAAAAGCAGCTACAAGTCCCTCTCATGAACTATATTGAGGATTTGAGGTAATTGGTATTGCTGAAAGTAAGAACTCTATTGCTGCTGAATTATGGACTGATTTTTGCATCTCGAAAGTCTTTCACAGCTTGATTTTTGAGTGGCTAACTGCAAACTTGAATTGAGTACTACTACTTATAATTAATGTAAATCATTTAATATTAATGGCTTGGGACACATGAGCATTTCAGTGGGTCAATTTAACTTGATCAAATCATTTTCTTGATCATGATTCAATTTCAGCTCAATTCATGTTGAATTGGATGTCAAATTGCAGGTTCAATTGAATGTCAAGTGATCTGGAGAGACAATCAATGACATACATCTATGCCCACAATGCAAGAGAGAGAAATGAGAAAGAAGAAGGTTTAGGAATCTTCATATGCTCTTTTTAGTCTTGGGGAACAGACAGTATGATAATTTTAACATGGTTTGCATTTAAAATTCTGCTTTTTTTATGAATTTATAAGCTTTGAGTCCAGTGATAGAGTTGCTACTTCCTGTGCTATATCTCATCCCTATGTGAATTGATTCAAATGGCGAACGTAGTGGATGAGAAGCTTTTAGAATTTCACATTTCAGACTTTGGGGTTGTGTAAGTACCTGTAGGACCTGTGGCGAAGGAGTGGAAGGAGCATATCCCTTACCCTAATAGAAGACTTTATTTATTTCTCTTACATGTACTGTAAAGCCATTTATGTTGATAAACAATTTCAAAATGATATACCGATGTTGGTTAGTCACAAGCTACTGAAAATTTTCCTAAATATTTTTCATCATTTTAAAAGATAAATTAGCACAGCCATCATTTTATCTCAATTTTATTAATGTGATGGATATGAGCAATTACTTGGTTTGAGAATAGAGAACAACAGTATTAGCATATGTCATGTCTTTTACCATTAGTTATGTATCTATTCCATTAAATTGTGTATTATACATGCTAATTGGTTCCAAAAATAGTCTTAAACACAAGTCTACGGTTTCTGAACAAATTTTCATTTAGTTTGAAAAAAAGATTAGGCTCGAAATTGGATCTTCAGTAATGCTTCTAAGAAACATCGACCAATCAGCTGGATTGTGTAATGGTACACGTCTGATTATTACTCGAATGAGGACATATATTTTGGTTATATTTGTCAAAACCAATGTTTTTCACATGGCCAACTATATGTAGCATTCTCTAGAGTCACGCATTGTAAAGGATTAAAAATCCTCATTTGCGATAGTGATGACAACAATTCTCATAATACTACAAATGTAGTTTACAAATAAGTCTTTTACAATGTCATATGACAAAGATTTACATGAAATGTGAAATGATCCATTCTCATGTTATTATCAATATATTTATTCTAATTGCAAGAAAAATTTATTCAGTGTTTGTTTTTAACACATACATGTTAATAACTATCAATTTAGGAAAACAAGGACAATAGATTAAAAAAATAGCAATTCAAAAAAATAAAAACAAACATTCAATAAAAAAACTTACATGATTTCTTATATCTATTTATTTTAGTTTAATGGAAATGCATTGTCAATGTAAATATTTTTTACACATGCATCAAATAATGGGTTGCCAAATCAGAAAATAAGCTTTAAATTTAATTATAATAAAATGAAACATAAATGCTTTTGAATACATGTGACATCGAACTATTGGACGTCAGTGTAAAAATATTTTACAATGACAGTACACAACCATTAAACTTTTTCTTTTTCTTCTTTTAATTCGTAAAATATATTTAAAAAGTCATAAAAAGCAAAATATAGATTAAAAAATAGCAACTAAAAAAATAAAAATAAAAATTCAAGTGGTAAAAGGTAGGGACATGTGAGTTGGGTGGGGAGGACCATGATCAATCCCTAGGGGACGCAATTTATCTTTCCATTGTAAAAAAAATGCAAAAAACACTTACAAATTTATGATTTCTTATATTTTTTTCTTTCAATCCATAGAATTTATTTAAAAAAATAATACAAAAAACAAAATATAAATCCCCGTGCATCGCACGGGTAAAATATACTAGTAATATATAAGTAAATAGTTAAAGTTCAATTTGAGTACAATTATGATCCGTATTGAACCAATTTGAGCCCCACTAGTTGATAATTAGGCGTTTGTAGTATAACTAGCCGCTAGCGGCTGTAGTTGACCATTGACAAAACATGGGACATAATTCTCTATTGTTGTGACCAAAAGCATAGTTTAAATGTGACATAAGCCTTCATGATTGAGGCATATTTTCTACATTTTTTTTTGGGTTGCACCAAGGTATTTTTCTACATTTTGTTTAAAATTCACTATGCTGCTTTTTTGTTGATTGCAAAGCCACTATTCAGCTAGTTCATGACTTGAATTATGATGCAAGTTGCTTTAGGTTTACGACTTTAATTTGCAGAAAAAGTTACTTGGGAAGAAACGGGTTCATGGATTAGGGGGATAGCAATTGGCCATGTCAATTTTTTCCATAAATATTTTTTTTGTTGTCGAAAAAAGTCACTTGAGTTTAAATAGAAAACAATACACAATTAGTTTCACATCTGTTGAAGACTTGAAGTGCCAACTACAATTTTTCTGTCTATTGGTCACCTTGGAAATGACCTTTTCCAGTTTCAGGAAAGTTTATACATGAGAAATCCGTGTCACTCTCTGCAGCAATATTATGCTTGTTAACCAAAAGTTCCTTTCCATCATCATGTTCTTCATTTTCAGCAACTTAAGCTTGCTGTCATTGCTGGTTTTCTTTGTTTCTGCAGTCCTTTTCCACCTCCTTTTCATCATGACTAATCAATCCTTATTTCCCTTCTTTGCTCCTGAGCTTGTACAGTATTAATTACCTCTAAAACTAGGCTGAGAGAAGCAATCAGAGCCTTCTAGAGAGTATATTTATGCTCCAAAACACCACTTCAATTTAACTGACAACAAAAGTTACTCCTAAACTTCTGGTTCTAAATCACCATTATTTTACTTTGGTGGTTGATATATATCCTAAGCATCCCACCTTGTAGAAGAAAATAAATAACTTAATGCAAGATATGGGTTGGGATATTGTTTGTCTCCATTAGAACATAGTAAAAGAAGCAGGCTGTGGCTTAATCAGGATGTTGTTGAAGGACTATAACTGTTTCCTTAATTTTTTACTACATGATCTCCATCCTTAGATCTTCCTTTAACTTAGTTTAGTGTCAGTAATCTGGTAACAATGACAAACCTGGAGCCTAGCTATGATCTATCTGCAGGTGTCACCGCCGTGGAAGTATTTTTCTTTAAGGATAATAGAATCGAGGTTTTAATTGTGGCTGTATGTTTACTGCTAAGAGGTTGAATATAAACTTTGGAGTAATCTTTATCATTCATATGACTATAAACTTTGCAGTTATCTAGTCATTCATGTGCATGTGGTATTTTCCCAAAAGAGACAGCATGAGCAGAGAGATCAGAGACAGATTTATGTTAGAGTCAGTCAACTATTAAGTTCTCACAATCTCACCCCAATGTGAAAAATATATTGTATTTCCAAACATCCACTAATCACATTCAGTGAGGAACCAAATGGTGAAATCAATACAACCAAAATATTAAAAGGAACATGGTAAATAATTTATCTTTTAAACTATCATCTGTGCCTGAATGGTGGTGCATGGAATTAGAATCTGGTGTTTCAGCGAGGAACTGTGGATTCATCATCTTCATACTTAGAAGCAATATCTATAAGGTCTTCAAGGGAGCCTGTGGAATTCTCTCATATGACTGAGAATCATCACACATTCATCTAGAGAAAGCTCAATTTGACAGTTTGCTTTTATGGCCGAAAGCTTCTCTCCCTGGGTTGGCTGCCTCTCCATATGAAGGGTTCTTTTGAGCACTGAAGCAAAGCAGGAGATATAGGTCACAAACTCACAATATACACAAGGTAGTTAATCACTAACATCATCCTTAGTAAGTGATACACGAATAAATTCCTAAACTTGTGCAAAAATGTATTCATATAGAAAATTTGCCACACATTTGAACCAGTAGAATAAGTTCAAATATACACCAACAAGTCAATGAGTTATGACAGATCAATATACATCATCAATTTTCAATCTAATCTTACCAACTTCACAAACAACATTCACTACCATATATCAAGCAAAGCAATTCAAATTGTAATTTTGCTCTTCAGATAAATGTTTTAAGCATCATGAATTAACATGACAAGACACATAAAGCATGAATAAAGAACACACTCACACAAATCATCAAAGTTTCCTACACTACTTAACCTACAATACCTCAAAAATTTGCAGGTCCAACAAACATCATCAATCAAAATAATTCAAGTTCACATAAATACTGCAAAAAGATTGTAACAGGCCATACCATATTCATCAAACCCACACACAAAGTCAAAAATTGAAAACAATAAAAAACAAATAATTATAATAGAGGATTGTAATATTTATCACACACCTCGATTGAGAGTTGGTCAGGGAATCCAGTCTCCAAAAGGAAGATCAAAGACATCTGATATGTATTAACCAAAAATAGAATCAGAAATAGCAGAGTACCCAAATTGTTGTTCAAGTTCTCCCCCATTAGGCAAAATTACGCGTTGCAGAATTCAACTTTGGGAACGTGCGCTATCTTGTCCGAATCCACCTCTGTTCCCTCCTTACACCTCTCAGCTAATGTTGGGCAGTCCTGAATTCTCAAAAGCTGGAGTGAAGTGAGGTGTTGGACACCATTCGGCTAATTCCAGGAACTGAAAAATCATCCATGATTACTTTCACATCTGTTGAAGACTTGAAGTGCCAACTACAATTTTTCTGTCTGTTGGTCACCTTGGAAATGACCTTTTCCAGTTTCAGGAAAGATTATACATGAGAAATCCATGTCACACTCTCTGCAGCATTATAATTGTTAACAAAAAGTTCCTTTTCATCATGTTCTTCATATTCTGCAATTTTAGCTTGCTGTCATTGCTGGTTTTCTTTGTTATTGCAGGCCTTTTCCACCTCCTTTTCATCATGACTAATCAATTCTTATTTCCCTTCTTTGCTCCTGAGTTAAATTTCACAATATACACAAGGTAGTTAACCACTAATCCACTAAATCATCCTTAGAAAGTGATACACAAATAAATTCCTAAGAAGAACCAGTAGAAAGGTAATAATTTAGTAAATTTTCCACACATTTGAACCAGTAGAAGTGCATGCAGAAGCAGTATAATATTCAAAAAAGTTCAAATATACATTAACAATCACACACCTCGATTGGGTATTAACCAAAAATTGAATCAGAAATAGCAGAGTAACCAAATTGGTGTTGAATTAGAATTACAAGCCTGCAAAAACATAAAAAGATATATGTATTACTTACATTACATTACTACCCAACGAGAAAAGTAATAACAGAAAAAGCGGGAGTTGTTCGGGAAAAGAGAGCTCACCGAATTCAGAATCAGTCTGAGTCTGAGTCCTCTTCGAAAATTTCTACTTCGGGAACGTGCGCTATCTTGTCCCAATCCTCCCCTGTTCCCTCCTTACACCTCTCGGCTAATGCTGGGCAGTCGTAAATTTTCAAAACCTCTAGTGAAGTGAGGTGTCGAACACCATCCGGCAAGGATTTCAATTTAAAACATCCCAAAAACTAATTCTGAATCAATAAATTTGTACTTTGGGAACGTGCGCTATCTTGTCCCAATCCTCCCCTGTTCCCTCTTTACACCTCTCGGCTAATGCTGGGCAGTTACCAATACTCAAAACCTGGAGTGAAGTGAGGTGTCGAACACCATCCGGCAAGGATTTCAATTCACCACATCCCCAAATATCCAGAGTTCGAAGGGAGCGGAGACCTTCCCACCCTTGCTCTGGTAAAGACTCCAGCTTCCTACAATTACCGATGCTCAGATACTCCATTTTGTTGAGGTTTTTGAAGAATTCATTTGGTAATTCCTTCAATACCTCGAAACCAGATATCCCCAGAGTCTGAAGAGAAGTCAATGTTCCCACCGGGAAGGATGTCAGGTCTACATCGCCACGGGAAAGCCAAAGGGAGGTAAGGCCATTGAAACCTGAGAGGGACCTCAGTAACTCATTCGTATAATCAAATAGATTGAGGCTTTTGAGTGACGGAATGCAGCAGCTTGGCAACTCAAGTTTAGGGCATTTATTAATTATCAAATAAGAAAGACAGGGGAAATTCTCTCCTCTTTCCACTTTCAACAACCGCTCTAACTTTGAGCATCCTGATAGTGAGAGTGTTTCTAAAGACGGGAAAGCTTTCACCTCCACACCATCATCAGATTCGTCATCATCCATGTACTGCACATCACCCATTTCCCTTATATAAATTCTTCTTAGATATGGTAGTTTACCAAGTGAGGGAAGCCGCACACACATCTTGCATCCATAAAGATCAAGAGAAACTAAATTGGTGAGCATTTCCATCCAGGTTGGGAATTGTAATCCTGCATAGTATACAATTTTCAAATTCTTGAGATTTGAGTGAGGTTGAAGCGCATTAAGTACTAGCTCCGGATTAGTAGCATATGGCTTTGAGTGGGTCTCCCGGTTCCATACCAACTCTAATTTGTAGAGGTCTCTTTTACCCATCAAGTTGGCCTCTTGAGCTTCTGATAAACTGTCAACATTTTCTAGTCCTTCAATGCACAAATTTCCTCTGAGTTTTAAGTCATGTAATTCTGACAGGCTATGCCCAATCTCTGAACTGACAATGTACTTACTTAACGTTCTCAGACGGGATAATTTTCCAATGTTAGGGAACATACAAGACAATGAATCACAACCTTCAATGACAAGATGTCTAAGATCCTGTAAGCAAGTCAAGCCTTTAGGTAGACAAACAAGTTTATTCAAATTA
The DNA here is from genome assembly GCF_012489685.1 of Lotus japonicus. Classification (NCBI taxonomy): domain Eukaryota; kingdom Viridiplantae; phylum Streptophyta; class Magnoliopsida; order Fabales; family Fabaceae; genus Lotus; species Lotus japonicus. The sequence goes on from NC_080041.1 coordinate 9,114,221, forward strand.
TTCAACTTCAAGATTTCCAATTTCCGCAAGCTATAAATTGAGTCGGGCAAGGTTTCCATCTCAAGGTCGAAAAGTTCCAAATACCTCAAATGAATCAAACTCTTGGGTGATGATAAATCGAAAGAACTTGTGCGTAATACCCGAAGACTGCGGTGGGTTGGGAAATGACTAGTGGCTGAAACTTCTTGTTTGGAGTTGTTTTTTAACTCATAAAATGTTCGCAAGGATTCAACTTTCTCGAAGGCGCGCTTGTGGAGCGACAATACATCCCAACCAGAGCCACAACCGACATGGTGGGTGCTTGTTGGCAAATCTGTGATGTTCGCGTTGCCCAAAACCATGCACTCTTTTTCCATTATTGATTGAGCAAGATCATGGACAAGATCATGCATCTTGAAATAAATATGACTTGAATAATCAACCAACCTCATATCTTGAAAGAATGATTTTTGATACAATTCATTCCAAATCATATTGCCAACATCTTCAACCTCCAAGTTTGCCCTAGATGAAATAAACCCATTAGCCATCCAAAGATGTATCAAATCTTCCTTCATGATTTCTGTATCTTTGGGAAATATGGCACAAAATGCAAAACACTGCTTTAATGTTGGTGTTAAATGAAAGTAGCTTAATTTCAAGGCAGCCAAAATAGAATTTTCACCTTCTAAATTCCAAAGCCCACTTTCCATAACTTCAAGCCATTCCTTTTTCTCAGACCTTGAGAACAAGAGACCTCCTAATGCTTGTGCTGCAAGAGGTGATCCTCTGCACTTCTTTACTATCTCTTTTCCAATAGGTACCAGCTCTGCACGCTCTTCTTTTTCAGTTCCAAATGCATATTGTTTGAAGAGCATCCAACATTCATCCTCTGAGAGACCGCACAAATGATGAGCTTGGCACGTTCCCATAATTGCTGCAACCTTCATATCACGAGTGGATACTAAAATAGAAGCTCCTTTGGATGCACATGACAACACGCATTTCAGCTTATTCCATTTGTCTTGGGTTAAACCAAATTCCATTTCTTCAGTTTTACTCCACACGTCATCCAAAACCAGAAAATACCTTTTACTTTGCAACAGTTTTTGCACCTTTCTTTCTGTTACATCTGAATTCAAGCAATCATATTTTTCTTCTGTAATAGATTCTATGATGGAGCACAAAATCCTCTGGACAGAGAAATTTTCAGAAACACAAATCCAAACTTTGATGTTGAAATTGCTTGTTACCTGATCATCATTGTAGACCATTTGAGCAAGTGTTGTTTTTCCCATGCCACCTAAGCCGACAATGGGATAGATGGAAAGGAAGTCAGACTCGCGTGCTTGGCTGAGAAGAAACTCCATAATCTTCCTCTTATCATCTTCTCTTCCATATAGTTTAGCTTGGGGAATTATCGAGCTGGTTTGGCGCCATTCAGCTACATCAGTTGACCTTTCCCTGACACCCTCTTGCAGAACATACTTGTTCTTCTGGTCAGCAATCTCATCAAATCTCTTAGAAATCTCTTTCAGCTTGTTGCCAATCTCATAGCGAAACTTGATGCTCTTCAGTTTTAAAGAGGACAATCCCTTAAGTCGAAGTGATTTTATGGAACATTCATCAAGGATATCATCTAGGACGTACACAGCATCTTTGAGCTGGTGCAGCCAAACCTTTACAGGTTTGTTTGTTGTCTGTTTCTCCTCAGCATCTTCAACAACAGCCTTGATCAGTTCAAGAGTGTTTGAGAGCTTCTTAGCCTTTCCCTTGATTCCAGACATGGTTGCAAATTCATTCTGAGCTAGGGAGAGCAATTTCTCAAACACAGCTCCAAGTAAAGCCTCAGCCATTTTCAGAAATGCAATAGTTGAAAAGGAAACAATATCGGGGACTGGTTTTGCTTGGATGAGATCTGAAGCAAAGTGTGGATAGTGGTAGCAAAAGTCTGCACTCTGCAAATAGCTAGTTAAATGCAGTCTTTATCCAAGGAAACTTCAAGGAAGCAACGAGTGCCATTGGATTCCAATCATGAAGGCTGAAAAGACCAAAGTCACCCAGCTTGCAATGAATGTTCAAAAGTTAGCAACGTGTTGTAGTACAAGTCTATTGTGATTACTTTGAAAAGTCAAAAAGAGTGGCTGTCCATTAGTACATCTGCATCAATGAAATTCATGAGAGTTTCTGCATCTAATTTAGGGGAGCTTCTAAACAATTGTTAAGCACTTTCAGTTAAAAAGAAAAGAGTGAGAAAAACTTAAGAAAAGCACCAGCGAGCTTGTAAGTGTTAAAGAGAGTTTAGTGTTATTTTGAGTGTCTAAACTCTAAACTAACTACTAACAAAAGCTAAATTGTTTTGAGTGTATCTTTTTTTCTTCAATACAAATATTTTGTGATATTTAATTTTGTTCTGTAAGTGTTCATATTTTCTTCCATAGCATATCATTTTATTTTAATTGCCAATAGATAGGAATCTAATTTGCAAATCCATGAAAAAGTGGATGTACAATTTCCACTTGCTAGTACAATTGTTGGGAAGAGTTGGAACCTCTTTAATTTTTAAGATACAGGTTAGCAGAAAAAATGGATGTTTGTCCAAAGATTTTGGGCTAAGTTTATGTATGACTTATTTCAAAAAGGGTTTCAAATTCATTCTGAGCCAGAAATGGTTGCAAATTCTCAAAAGTTAAGATGAAGGTCAGAGAATGGTTTAGCTTGGGTTGAGTAGTGAAGTAGCCAATCTGCATATTAATTCAAAGAAATATCGTTACGTGTCATATGAACTCTTGACTTTCTCATGCATGTATAATAAGGAACTGTAACTCTTTAGGTCTGAGGGTGCAAGTTTTCTTGCTGATCTTAGTTAAAATTCCTTTCAGGGAGGTTTGGATGCAATTAAAGTACCGTGTGTTTACGCTAGTACTTTTGCAGTTTTCTTGAGAAGGGGAAGCAGTGGCATCTAAGCAGATTTACCATTCTATAACATCACAAGTGACTTCCATTCAGCTTCCTTTGATCAAGAAGCAAACTCTTTCCATTTGAAAGAGATGGATAGAGTATTCATCGCATGTTGAAAAGGCATCCTTCAGAAAACATAACTTGCTACTACTAAGTTCCTTTTTGTCACCATCAATTCCAGCACTAATACCAGTTTGATTAGAGTGTGAATAGTTAGATTGAGGAGAATTAATGCTTTCAATGCCCTGAGAATCTGATATGACAAAGACCCTGAAAGATGTCAAAAAATTTCAACCTGATATTCCAGCACTAATTCATTTCAATTGCTTTAGAGAACTAGTCAATCTTAGTGTGTTCTTGAGGTAACCAGTGACAAGATCATAACCCTGAAACAACATCCAGAAACTCAAACAATAATGTCAATTTATCTTCCACCGTATATCAATGTAACTTGAAGTCTCTGCATGATAACGGAAATGCTAAAACGAGTTAGCTAGCATGTATTCTAATGAGTGGAGGAGCTGCTCCCTGCGGACCATCGCCCAAGCTCCAAATTCCCAACATAGACATGTGGAATATGAGCTATCTTAGGCCATTCTCTACCAACACCTTTTTTGCATCCATCCTCAAGGGTGAACATCCACGTATTGATAGATGCTGAAGGTTGCTCAAGTGCTTCAACCCTTCTAGAAGTGATTCTATCCTATGACAATCTGATCCGATCAAAGATCGAACAACGCAAGATCATCGATCCACCCCGGAAGAACTTTCAAGCCTGGACAACTGTGTATTTCAAGAGTTTGCAGACTTGTAGTGAGGTCACATGCTTCATACTTTCAGGAAGAAATGACAGCTTTGGGCAGCTCAAGATGTACAAACTCCTCAGGATGGAAAGGTTGCTCAGTTCATCAGGAAAATGATCCAAAACTGGGCAATACATCACAGCCAAGTGCTCAAGAGCAGTGAGATGTTGCAGCCCAGATGGTAAAGATGTTATGCCGTTGCAATTTTCAACAGATAAGGACCTGAGTTTGTATAGACCTTAAATACCTTCAGGCCAAGCAACAAGGCTATGGCACTTGCTTAGCTCCAAGAACTCCAATGAGGATAACTCTTCCAAATCATCTGGTAGGGTAAGGAACTCTTTGCACCAGCAAATTATTAATGATCTATGTGATGTAAGACATCCTCAGGTTGAGGGAATGGAAAGAATGTTTCTGCAGGAGTTAATGGTTAGAGAAGTGAGAGAAGCATTGTTTTGAAGCAAGTTTTCTAAAGGAACCAATTGCCCTGGAAATTGATCTATGACAAGGGTGCAGGGAGAGGAAATGTTACTTTCTGATAAGAGTATCATCTCGTCACAGTTGTGCAATTCCAAATGTTGGAGAGATGGAATAGATGGCATGTTTTCAACTTAGGACATCTCTTAACTGTTAATTTAACAAGGGAAGGATATTCTTCTTCACCATTCATGCTCCACCAAAATTCCAAGTTGGGAAAGTCTACAATGGATAGCTCTTCCAACAAATGGAATGTTTTTCCTGAGCCCCCACCATAGAACTCTGCCAATTTCTCGCACACTATGCATTCCTTGCAGGTGGATAGCCTCTAAAAATGGAAATTTCACTAATGTGGGGAGTGAAACGACTCGTTTAACTGAGTTATGGTATTAATTATTATAGTTACTATGATTATTATCATCATTATTATATATAAATGATAAGGCAAGGAAAGAAAGTAAAATGGAGAGAAACAGGAACCACGTTACCCACCTCTGCAGTTTTAAAATATATATATATATATATATAACAAAAATAAAAATAAAAACAGATTCAGATTTACTAGACCTACTCACTCTCAAACCCACGTTGCACAATACCCATTCCCAATTGTTTCAGAAAAAAAAAACCGTGCTCTGTCTTTTCTCTTCCATGAGAATTTCTTCTCCCTTCACGCAGCAGCTTCTGATTCCTTCCCTTCTAACCAATTTCATCTTCCACTTCCAATGAAAATCCACATCAAGCCCCATTTAACATACCCACTCATAAAGGAAAATTATGGCATTCAAGTGAAAAGGCTTTTGGGATAATTTTGGGGGCTTAGGGTTTGTGCTCTAAGGAAGGAGAAGAGTACCCAATCCTACATAATTGTTCTTCCTATTTCGTTGAGGTATACCCGATTACCCACTGCTTACAAATAGTATTATAGCATATGTTAGAATTAAGAAGAAATATATTTTTAGGACTTTGAGCACGAAATTGATGTTTTCATAGTTGCTCATGAGTTGTATAACGTCAGATAATAGCATCTGAAGGTTTGAAATTTATTATTTGGTAGTTCAGATTCGCGGCTAGTGGTTCGTTCGTGAGTCCTGAAGTTGTTGGGAGCAATCGTGTTGATTCTTCGTAACAGTGAGCGGTTTTCAACTGCTATGACATATTTTTAACAGTCTTATAACTGATTTAATTACTTTATTATATTGTCTATTTATCTAAATTGGGGAAACATGTTTTTATATGTTTGACTATCATTCTTGAACTCTGAAAGCTGATTTTATGAAGTTTATTTGATTCTGATTATGAACTGACATGAGAAAGTAATTTATATTGCTTTGATTTTGGAAATTATGTGAAACTGAGATTGTGAACTTGGAAAGTTGATTATGAGACTTTTGACGAGACTTGAACTGGTTTGAGAAAACGGTTTTGGGGATCCTTGATAGAACCCCGTAGCCGTTAACGGAGGTAACGGCCTAGGTGCACCTAGCTAGTTTGATTCCGGGAGGAGAGGGCTATCCGTTAGATGGAGCCGCCAGTGCACGGAAAGGGCTATCAACGAGATGAAGCTTCCCCCGATGAGATTGATGAGACATGACATGATTCCGGGTGGAGAGGGCTATCCGTTAGATGGAGCCGCCTCTTGGGTAAGATAATCCTTAAGAGGAAAGGGCTATCAACGAGATGTAGCTTCCCCCGATGACACGATGTGACTTGAGAAAGGAAAGGGCTATCCGCTAGATGGAGCCACCCCTATCGGAGAGGCCATCCCATAGGAGGAGAGGGCTATCAGCGAGATGGAGCCGCCTCATGGTTCTACATGTGTGACCCTATTAATTATATATCTGGTTTTATGTTTTTCATATCTGGACATGATTTAACTGTATTTATTTGAAATGGTTATTTATGAACTTTATGATTTTTGTCAAGTTCATTGTTGAAATGATTTAAACTGGTATTATTGATGATATAAATTGTTTATACTGAGCTGAGAGCGAAAAACCCGTGCCTAGTTGTTTCCCCTTCCTGTTCATGGGGGTTGTTGACTGCTCACTAAGTCTTTGTGACTTACCCCATTCATTATTTTCCCTCCACAGATTTTCGGGCAATTGAGTAGCAGTTTGTTGTCAGGTTCAGATCATTCTGCTCATTTCGTTTATAGGCCTCATTTAGCAGGTGGTCATATTGGTATCTTTGTTGGTCTTTGTTATTCTGCAGCTATAGGGGAGTCTTGGGGGATATCAGTTTGAGTTGTTATTTATTGTTTAAATTTAAGAATTTGCACTTTAGTGCTGAATTTGGAATTTATGTATTCTTGGAATTCGAGTTATGATAAATATCAATTGATAGGTTTTATTATTTTGGAGATATTGATATAACAGGAAAGATTCTTTTGTATCTTTTTTACAAATTTTGGTAAACATGTATAACTTTGGGAAATCATTTTGGAAAGTGGGTTTTGGTTAAACAGGCTTGCCAGGCTAAGGTGATAGTCTGTGCGCCGGTCACGGCTTAGGATTTTGGGTCGTGACAGGGAGATATTCACATCTTCTGCAATTAACCAATGCCATTTTGGTCTGATTCAGGAGTTGAACGTTACCAATGACCAATCCATCTTGGAAAGCAAATGCCTGGATATCCTTGAATATGCAAAGTTTTCAAGCTTTGATGTGGTTCAATGCTGTGGAGAACTTTGCGATTCAGCTCGCAAAACTCATCTCTCATTGTCAAATCCTCGCAGTGATCTTTCCATGACAAACTTAATGAATGGAGCTGTGGTTTCACTCTTAAGTTTGAAATCTTGGCTTCACTTGCCTGTTTCATATGCTCCATTTGTTTAATGTGTAACTCACCCTTCAGGTGTAGGCTCTGCAACTGAGTGAGGCTTTTACCTGTCTCTCGCTCCTGCAATAAACACTGGTAGTGAGACAGTCTATCACAACCATTTATCATCAAATACCTTAAATCTCATAATTTATGTAACCCTGTCAGAAGTTCAATGAGCTCGCGGCAGTCAGATAGGTCTAAAACTTGAAACTTACTGTCAGGGTAACAAAGAGTTTCTGGAAATGTCCCAATGAGTGTGCATGACAGATCTAGATACCTTAGGAAAATGCAAATGAAGGCTCCTCAATTTCTTAGATTCATACAAGTTTTCTGGAATGGCATGTTCCCCAAAGTCAGAAACCACAAGGGTTTGAGCAAGATATCTTGGCAGGCTACAAGATTCTATTATCATGAATTCATACCCAGCAACCAGCTGCAGAAGGTCATGAACTAGATGGTGCAGTCTGCATTCTGCTACATCACCAGCCCTTCTTTTGACAACATCAAAGAAAAGAAATCCACATTAACTCCTTGAAACATTCATCTTCAGTGTCTTCAAGTGATTTTCCTCCTTCAGGTGATTGAATCAAGCCTTGTGCAATCCACAATAGAATTAACTTGTTCTTCACAATAACATAATTTTTAGGAAATATTGAGCAGTACATGAGGCATCCTTGCAGATGAGATGGCAAATGACCGTAACTTAACCTTAAGGATGGCAAAATTCCATTCTCACCTTTAAGCACATTCCACAGTTCACTCTCTTGAACACTCAACCATTCCCTTTCATCTCTTTTCAAGCGCATAAGGCTCCCCAATGTTTTTGCAGCCAGAGGTAAACCTCCACACTTCTCATAGATAAAAGCCCTTTGCTTGAACAGTTCCCAGCAATCCTCATCAGATAGGCTCTTTAAATGATAAGGAGAAACTGTACTCATTATTGAAGCAACCTTTTCACTGCAGGTGGTTACTATGATTTTGCTTCCTTCTGCACAACCACTCAGCAGCACTCTCAGTTTATCCCACTCATCATGATCTTCACTCCGCACATCATCCAGCACAAGAAGATATCTTCTCAGCTGCAACAAATCTCTGAGTTGACACTGATGCACATCCATTCCAACAATTCCACATCCCCTTTTGGTCATAGATTCTATGATTGATCTTATGATGTCCCTCACATAATTAAAAATCCTCATTACAGAAACTCATATTTTCAAATCAAAACCTATGGTCACCCTCTCATCATTGTAAGCTAATTGAGCAAGAGTGGTTTTCCCAATCCCTCCTAAACCAACAATAGGAATGACTGGAACAGTTTCACTTCCACCTCCACCAGAGGTTTGGTTTCTCTCATTCTTCAAAACCAGCTCCAAGATTTTTCTCCACGGTGACATTCACCGAGGCGGAGGAGTGAATAGCTTAGGGGTTGCGTGCCTTACACTCCTAGTGTATGCTTTTGGAAATGTCGGAATTACTGTCAATTTGCTGAGACTTTCCTCTGAATTTGCTGCAAACGTGCTGGCAATTTGTTGTAAATTTGCTGCCAAATTTGTCGTAGATTTGCTGTGAATTTAGCTGTCAACTGGCTGCGGATTAGCTCTTAAGTTAGCGCGGAATTAGCTATGAGTTAGCTGTGGAGCTGGCTATCAATTTGGCTACGAAGTTAGCTATGAAATTACTGCAGGGAGATTAACTACGAGAATTAGCTACGAAACTGCGCTGTGGAATAGGCGAATTAGCTGCCAATTTGGCTGTGATTTAGCTGCGACAGAAACAGAAATTTACGGCGTCTTTTTTAACAAGTTTCGGGGGTTTCTAAACAACTTGCGGCGTTTTCTGCCGAAAAAATGCAAACTTCATTTTTTGTTATCTAGCAACTACTGGTAGTCTTAAATCCTATACTAACCGCCACAAAAGCTTCATGAAAGAATAGTAAGTTACTTGTTAACATTTATGAATCAAAATGCGGGCAGAAACATTAGTTGAACCAAATTACTATCAAACAACGAATACACACACAATCAAAAGCTTATACACACTTTATTTTATAAAACCAAAACAATTTATTGAATGAAATTATCAAGAAATTAACATGAGAACATCCTTCTCAAGATATAGGTGAAAATAAAACACCCACCCAAATTCAAAGAGAAACATTCAAGCACAAAATCCACCCCACACCTACAAGCAAACAAAGCCTAGATAAAAACAAGAGCCATGGGCAAGAAAAAAGGTTGTGCAACCTAAAACACATATTATGCAATATGCAGCAGTTTAGTAGAAGCACAATAGACCTCAATATACACCCACACTACTGAATCCAAAAAACTTGGAGCCCCATTGTGCATATTTGAGAGGAACGCATGCACCACCAAAACCAAAAGCCTTGTTCCCTGTCATTCTCTTGATCCAATAGCCATTACATCCTTGAAATCAGTTTGTTCTGATGCACACTTTAAGAATTTCACCTAGCTATAGCTTTCCATTTCATAGAACTGCATAATCATATATTCCAAAGCATAAACACAAACTAAACCAAAACCAATACCCAACTGCAAAGCTCAAGAAGTATGTACCTCCCTCAATACCTCATCAAGATCACAAATCGCCTCAAAGTCCCTGCCCTCAAATTTCAACTCCAGCATTTTACTGAGAAGCCAAGCCTTCTTTACTCTTGTAAAGCGACCCCCGGCAAGTGTACCACTTGAAATAGGAGAAGTTAGAACCACCGGCGTTGCCTTATGGACTTCAACTCCATCCTTCACCATAGTGACGTGTCCCTCACTCCGGGCAAGAGACAGCACTTCTTGAGAAATTGCCGAGACAACTCATATTCAAAATTTAAGAGAGATGTCAACAAAACATAGATGAAAAATGTGATGTATGTGTGTGTATGTATTATTTTGATATTCATGAATCATAAGTCATAACTCATATTTTTGACATTGTTTGTATCTTCAGTTTTCATACAGTATGCTTTACAAAGCTTCTATTTCAAAGAGTTTTAAAATAAACACATTTCAATCCACTTCTTATATTTTCCTATATTTATTTATCCCTTTAGAGAAAAGAAAGCGTTTGACTCAACAGTCTTAATTTTATGAGGAGACCTTGGACACATTTATTTGTTGAATGCCATGCAATGGTGAAACCCCTTCTCCCACTCAAGCTCAAAAGAATTACAAACACTCAAATAATGCAGCTCTCATTTGAGAAAATGTATTAAATGAGTCTGTAATGGATGAAAAGATTCTTTTATGATGAAAGTAAAACCACAAATCACTCATTAATGAGAGGGAAAAAAACTGAGAACTAAAAATGGTAAATTTAGCTTATATATTATGAGAAACATATATTATAATTTACTATATCATTTAAAGGAAGCAACCAAATTTGTATTACAATCATGAACCAACTTTTGATTCTCTATATGCAAGAACTTTGCAAAAACACCAACCAAGGGGGCAGTATTATATGTGCAAGCCTCAGTCTGCATATAATTGCTCCTTTTATCCTCGAAATTGTCTTGCCAATCTGGCCCTCCAACCAAAGCCCCAACCAGAACATTAGGATTAGATTCCTGGTTATTGTACCAAATATCATACCCTTGTGTACACCCAATGAACCCTTTATTCTCCTTGTATGACACAATGGATGCCCCTCTATGATGCACATTTTCAGGGTATCTAGGCCCATAGCCCACCAAGTAGCTCATGTTCATTGGGTTGGAGCCCAAAATGTAATCAACCTGGGCTTTAGCCAAAGTGAGAATTTCTTTGTGATCCACTGTGCCCCCATGGCATGTGAGCTTTTGATTTGTGTCTTGAAGAAAATCAGAGTACACTGTGAGTAAAAATGATGCTGTTGAAACATATTGCATGTTGTTCCACTGTCTCACATAGAGTAATCCAGCTGGGGTTCTTTCCAAATTGCTGCCATTGATGTTTTTGTTGAGACATGAGCATATGTAGTACTCTGCTTTTGCTCTGTATTGTTCAAGTATATCACCATGTCTCTTGTGTTTTGCTTTGTTTAACAACTGCAAATAGATGAAAGTTGTAGTTAGATTGCAATTACTAGCAAGACATGTGAAGAATCTGGCCTTTTTGTTTGTACTTCTTGATTCCTACAAACATTAATAATGTGATGGAAGAGAAAGTGGGTGAATACCATTTTAATTACATTGTGATGCAAAGCTAAAGCACCAGCACATGGCCTTGTGCTTAGATGCACTTCATAGATTTTATTTCTTAATATAACCTCATATTATATGCTAATTAATATACCTTAATTCTCGCATACTCCATGGATGACCTTTAAAGATAAAGTTATGAGATTTAACCAATCATTTTCAGGTTAGAAAAGCAGAATCTAGATAAAGTTGGAGACAAATAAGCCACCCACATGGCAAAAAGAAGTTCTGAAATTTGAATAAACTGAGCACAACAATTACAAATCTACTATGTGTATGTTTGGAAATCTTTTTACACTTATTTCGATCAACATTGTCACAAATGATTTGAGATAAAATTAACTTTGGCAAAATTGAATATAGTAAACGTGAGTTGAAAGTGAAGTTGTTTATGTTAGACAAAAATAAATTGGTTTTTACAAGTGTAATGCTGTGAAATACAGGTTTTAAATCTCAGAATTGATTATGTTCAACGAGAAGTCTTTCCCTAGCTTCTAGCCGAATTGATTCTAGGACTTAAATGAATCCTCCAATCATCTATTTTATCATCTAAAATTGATTATACTCTATTAGAATTAATTCTGAGGTTCCCCAACCAAAAGCCAAACATGCATTAATTCTATAATCAATCATTTATAGAGAAAATCTTATGTATATAGCTTTTAAATGCTAGAATTAATTCCGAGAAAAAATAAGTTTATCCATTATATGCCTAAGCTCTTTCAAGGCCTTGAACAATAGAGTAACTAAAGTTAACTTTACCTTAGAGGCAATGACTTGAAGACCAGCATATTTAACATCCCAGCTGAACTCTGAAATGGACCAATCAGCACCACCAAAGGCATGAGCCTTGGAAATTATGTACTCCAAATACTCTTCCTTGTCGGTGGCCTTGTACAGCCATGTAGCGGCCCACAACAACTCATCCATGTATCCACTCACTGACGTATAGTAGTTCTTCACCACTCCCACACTAGCATCATACTTTCCTCTATATTTGTCCCCAAACTCAAATAGCTACACAAACACCACAAATAATGAACCTCAATCATTATATAATCAACTTTTAGTACATGTCTTAAAATCATTATACAATTGATTCGGAAGTTAGAACCAATTTTGGAACAGTGAATAATTTCTGAGTTTCAGAATTAATTCTGGTGAAAAAGAAGGCAATTGAGAAATATGTTGTTACATTCTCCACATGCAAATATCTCAATCTTATCATTAGTCTTTTAAATTGAGATTTTCAAACAAAAGTTGCTATAGCAATGATTAATAGTAGTACATAGTCAAAGACTCAAGACTAATAAGAAAAGCACACAACACAATCAACATCAATATCATTAACTTTACCTGCTGAGCATGGTGTAAAAGTAAGTGAGAGTAGTGTGGGTTTGTCTTCCTGAACACAATGGAGGCAGCTGCCATAGCTGCTGCAGTTTCTCCGGCCAGATCTGAACCAGGGTTGTTCTCATCTATCTTAAATGCTCTCCTTGAAGTAGTCATGTCTTCTGGGCGTTGCCAGCAGTAATGATCAGTGTCACCATCCCCCACCTGAAAACAAACTCAATTAATTCCAGAAACTCTCTTGGATTTTACCTATTAAATCAATGTCTCCAAGTAATAACTGTCTGGTTCCACACTGAAGTGCTCTAAAATCACTTCTGCTTAGAAGTTACAAGTCTTAGTGCATGTTTGCATCAGCATCAGCATCAGCAAGCATCAGCATGTGTTTCATCATAAATTCACAATCAATTCTAGAACCTAAAAACTACTCAAAGATGCTTCTCCCGAGAATTGATTCTGGTTTCAGAATCGATTGTGGAATAATTTCCTAACCTAGACGCATGTTTAGCGAGCTTATGCCAAATCAATTCTGAGAAGAAACAAACTTCTGTGTTTCAAAAATGATTCTGATGAAAGAGAAGCTAATCCGAGCACATTATTAGCTTCTACCTAAACATGCTTTGAATTCTGTACAAAGTACAAACTGTGAAAGCAAATATAAAGTTGTGGAATATGTGAAATGGATTGAAGTACCTCTGCCCAAAGCACATTGGGGCTAGTGTGGGCTTTGATGAAGTAATCAGTGCCCCATTTGATTGCCTCCATGGTGTGTTCTAGTTCACCTGTATCTGCAATTTCATTCCAATACTCTATGGCACCCCATGAGAGCATTGTCACAGTGAATGCCATTGGCAAACCAAACTTCACATGATCACCTGCATCATAATACCCTCCAACCAGGTCCACCTGCAAACAAAACACACACACACACAAAAAGCTTCAATTTTGAATGAGAATTCTCATGCCCAGAAATCAAAAGACAAGATTTTTATGTGTTTGGGCGTGTGGGTAGTCAGAATTTGTGAACTAACCCCTTGTTCTAGGCCATCAGTGAGGCCAGAATGGTGACGCCATGTCACACGCTGGTTGTAAGGGATCCTCCCAGAGCGTTGTGCTTCAAAGTAAAGGAGGCTTTTTGAAAGTGCATCACCATAATCAATTTGGCTTGTAGAAGTAGTGATCAAGGTGAAGATGAAGAGGCAAAGACACCAATGCTGCATAAGTTTGAAGCTTTTGGAAGCTCCAAAGTGGTGTCTATCTTTCTCACCCTCCATTGCCCCTTCCTTCCCTCCTAAACAATCAACTTTCTAGGAGTGAAGGGAATAGCAAAAGAAAACAAAGTGAAAGCCTCACTATATAATAACCACACTACACTAGCTAGTACTACAGAACTCTAAGTGGTGGTTTGAATTGTATTTCAAAGCTTGAGAAATGAGAAGTGCCTACTAATATATATATAGGCTTGGACCCTGTTTTGTGAGAGAGCCCCACAGGGATGTGAAACTCTTATCCATCAATTTTATACATGTGTAGCACAGAAGGGTGAAATTTTCCAGCACTTGGATGCTTCTACATGTGCCAAATAAGGGAAAAAAAACACTCTTAATTTCTGGTGTGTGAAACTCCACTATGTGAATTCAGTGCATCTGAGTTAATGCAGATCCTTTGCATGTGTAGCTACAAAGTCAATAAGGTCTGAAAGATGTAAATATGTAATATTAATGGTTTTATGGAAGTATTCCAAAAAAGTATGTAAACATGGGAAAGAGTATTCAATGTTAATGAAAGTGTTAAATGTTTTTTCAATGCCATAAATTATTTATTCTATTTTAATATTATCCAGACTAATCTTTATATCTTTATATACCTCAGGGAACACATTAGTCAACCTTATAATAAGTACACAATATTTTACAATTAATTTTTAAATGTATCTACATTTTTAAAATACTACATCCGTTTCAATATAAGAATTCACTTAGAGAAAATGCACACATATTAAGAAATATAATTAATTTTGTTCACTATTTAAAACATACTAGTATATATGTTTTCCTATTTTACCTTTTAAAGTATATTATTATCTCTCATTATTTATTCTTCTTATAGTGGGGCATTATATATAAAAACATTAATTAATGCTTCATTGAAATTCTAAATGGACAGTTATTATGAAACAAATATTTTCTCTCAAAATTGACAGTTATTTTGAAACTAAGGAAGTAATAAATGTTCTTCTACTATTTTCCTTTTATCTTTTTTCACTAGTATAAACTCTTTCGAGAAACTGTGACTGTTTCCTCGAACAAATGATTTTCTTAGAGTTTAAACTTGTGCCATCACCCTTATGAGAATCTAGCTTACTTACTCATATTCTCATTTTTTTCTCCTTTAACATATGTTATAAAGACACTTAACAAAGTCCCAATAATAAAAGTAATATGACTTTCAAATCTCCACTTTATGATTGGTGGACAACTCTCCAGTGGCAAACACCCCAAACACGTATTTTTGTGGTGGTTTCTAATTGTCACAAATCGCTTTCTTCACGTTTTCCACTTTGTGACAGTTTTAAACCGCCACAAAAGTGGATGTTCAGACACCTTCTATGGTTTACGTATCACCCGCTGAAGTTTATTTGATTCAGAGATTCGGATTTAATTTGTTAAAAATGTGATCTAGATAAATTATCAATAAGGAAAGAATTTTAAATATATAATATCATTTGTGTGTATATATAAATGTGTGTGAGAGAGAGAGCTGAAAAACGTAATAAAGAAGTTATACAAAGAAAATGAAGAGATCTGAAACAGAGTTTATTTTACATCTAAAACCTAGAATGCGTATTTTCTAAATTTGCAGCAAATTAAATGGATTGTCATATTATACTGATAATATTATATTTTGGAGGTACATATACAAGAGAAATTTCATACCATCAGAGTGTGAGCTTATTTAAATGGTACATATTTAACTTTTTTAAGTAAGATTTTACATTCGAGACTTGTGTTATAAAAAAAAAATCGCAAAATTAAACAGCTAGCACCACTGAGATCTTGCTTGCATTACAGGTATTATATTACGCAGCTATCTAGAATGATAAGTGATGCATGCCAGTATATTTTGCTCAGAATGGAAGTTATGAAATAGAAACCCCCAGTAAATTAAACTAAACTAATTGGAGTCTTGGATCAAGGAAGAGTTGCCAGGTAAGGCTTCATAAATGTTGCAAAGTGCAATAAACAGGGATGGTCTATTTCTTTTCTTTGTAAATAGGGCTAATATGTCACTATGCACTAGTTTTAAGCTGACCAAAAAATGGCTCTTTTATGGGGCAAAGTTGGTCACTTTCTTGCATCAAAAGCGATTTGCCTGCTAAGAGATTCAAGTTTGACAGGCATTGGTCCAAGCAAAAACTGCAACTTTGAAAATCATTTGTAGCAAGCAAGGTGTGCCTTTACCATATGCGCCATTCCATCATTATAAGTGATCTATTGATCTTCTAATAAGTTCTCTAACTCTTCCACTTTCTATCTCTTGTTTAATATTTTTGACAAAAGGTCATGAACAAGTGCTCGCTCATGATATGATAATCATACGTTTCTATGTTTTAATTAATGTGTTTACACGATGAAATTGATCATGCCCCCATCTTTTTTGCGTACCTTTATAATTTCGTCGGCTAACAAATACTACTATTTTAATACTATTGTGTCTACTAGTACTAGCAGTAGTACAATACCACAACAAAGGAAATGCACAAAATCTTAAATCACTTCGACGATAATGATATTCTTGCATCTAATGTTGTCATTAACACCATCAATCACTAGGGTGATATCTAAGGTGCACTAGCCGGATAGGTCATGCACCCGTGCTAGACATGTTAGGGCCGTTGGATCACATTAAGGTGGTGAGATGATGAAGATAAAATCAGCTCATCTTGTTTAATGGTTTTTAATTTTTTTTAATGTTATTTTGGTTATGACACAAAAGACCATCCCCTCAAGTTTATGGGCGCGCAAACCGGGGCATGGAAGACGATAGTGGGAGGAGAGATCCATATATCACCTCTCCTAGACAGTGGGGAGGAAAGAGAGGAGACGATGCCACTGTCGTGCACTCATGCCGGAACCCATCTCCTTTGTGTTGGAACCCTACCACCCACAACAACCCTATTCATTTCCCCATTTTTCTAGTTTTATAAGCAAAGACATATCATAGCAGGAGCTCGAGGGTGGGATGGCTATCGTTTGTCGTTGCCGGAGGAACACTGATAAAATCAATCGGCGGTAGGAGAGAATGTCATCGGGAGGGGCTGCAAAGTCGATTAACAAGAGCATCATCTCGTTGTCTCCTTTCTCTTTCCGTATCAGCACACCGAACCCTCAGCAGCAAGATTTTTGAAATAGGGTCAACAACACCACCACACTAGATCTGGGATTAAAACACGCAACAAGAGCCCCATCACCAAGAAGATTTCTAAAGCAAGGTCAACAAAAACACAACCAGCACCAAATCTAGGACCAAAACACAGTGAGAGATATAAAAATACCATAATGCAGATAGAAGGGGAGCGATTGGAGTGGCTGGATTTGGTTGTTCAAGTAGGTTGTGTTGTTCAAGTGGGTTTAGATGTTGAAACCGCCGCTAATTTTTTGTTCTCTCTTTTGAATATATGTTGGTGAATGCTTTTTGTTCTGGGAGTCGGTAAGATCGCTCACTCCCCACCCGACCAATTATAGGGACAATCAACCCCGACCGGCCAACGGAGTAATTATGGACCAGTAACCAAGGCAAAGACACGGAGCTCGAAGATGTACTAGGCACTCATGACCACCTCGAATCGCGCAACACCAAACTCTATAAAAGCCAAGGCATGGAGAACTTAAGGTACATGTTTTGGGAAACGCTCCAGTCGGTCACTCCCCGGGTCGATCATGTTGTCTCCTCACCCGACGACCAACCTCGACCGACCAACCATGTAATTACTTCCGACTCAGAACTCCAACTTTATTAGCTCAAGCTCGACAATTCTTGTGGACCAGAGTTGGGGGATTACTGTTCTAGGAACTTGTGAAGTGGCTAGGATTGGTCCCACATTTACCCAAAGGACAATAGCGAGCCCCACAGCCTAGGGTTGACTTCCCTCAACCACATTAGGGAACTAGGGATTAGACACATGTCACGAGAAGCCTGGACCGTAAGATCCTTCTGGCGCCGTAGGAATAGCAGAGGATCCTACGGCTGGGAAGAGTCAAGACGCAGGCCATGCATGATGTCGCCTGGCTCAACCCTAGCACCAAGACGGGTATATAAGGGGGGGGGTTCCCCCCTTGAGAAGGTAGCTCATCTCTTCATCTCTTTACTCACTCACTCTTATTCAACTTCTTATTTTGGCATCGGAGTCCCTTGCAGGAGCCCCTCCCGGGACCTTCTTCTACAACTCGACGTCATCGTGCCCCTCCTCAACTTCCTACCCCCGACTTCTTGTGCAACTTGGTCGCCCCCCCGATCATTTTTCTAATCGGATCCAGATCTCCTCCTAATGCCTTTGGTGTACGTCTTCTCCACCGACAATGATCAAGGTGAGGTGGAAGTAGCTGCTCCTCGTAGAAAAGTTGTTTCTCTTCCTATTGTTGTGGTGTTTCTGGGTCGAATATTATAAAGTGACGCTGGAGCTTTGGTGGTTATGGAGGTTGCACAGTGAGAAGAAGCTAGGTCGTTCGGCAAGCCTCCATTGTTGTTGTTCCCCATTGCACTGAAAACCCCCATTGAACCTGGGAGACTGAAGATGGGGAGAAGGAAGAAAAAGAGGTAGAAAGAGAATGGAGAAGGATATTTTTGTGAGTTTTTCTCTCTTTTTACTCTGCAAAGCATTAATGATGCATATAAATGAACAAAAGTAGGGTATGAGTAGTTTCAGTTGATACTAGTTTGATCTCACGTCATGCACAGATGAAATAAGAGTACTATGTCGGCATACATCATACATTTTTCAGATTTCTTCTCTCGTTTTTTTTTTGTACATAGAAAATCAAACAACAAATAAAAGAAAACTACGGCACTGAAGCCTATCCTTCAACAGAAGGAGCCCAAGATCAGGTGAGGGGTTCTCCACTGTCTGCAAACCATTCTCCAAAGTAGAGCCCCCTAATCTTTGCAAGAAAATATGCTCGGCAGTTAGCATCCCTTGGAATCCAAGCTAGACGAATAGTCCATTCCTATTCCATGAGACTTCTAATATCACAGAAAACTTCTACTTATGTATTTTTAAATACGTATATCACCTATTTATGTTTTTTTTTCTAATCCTAGTTACCTTCTAATTCCTTTTCTTTTCTTCTGATTTATTATGCTTTAAATTAACATACCAAAACTATTTTAATTTTTCCATATGTATATACGAAAACACAAAATACAATTTTGTTTGAGTTAATTTTCAAATCAATCATTTAAAACTATTTGATATCAATTTTTATGTCATATTTGATATCATTTTAAACATAAAATATTACATCCATTTTTTTAATATAAAAAATGAACATAAGTATTAAAAAAAACTTTGTGAGCATACATCTTAATGGTATAAAAGTCACAATTGATTTTTATTAATTATTTTAATGTCATTAAAAATCATTAAATGTCAAATTAATACAGTTTTATTTTCAAAAAAAGTCACAATTGACTTTTGTTAGTTATTCTAATGTCTTTAATAAATATTAAATACAATATTAATATATTAATTATTTTCTAAAATATGAAATTATTTAATATTTAAATTACTAAAAAAATCAGAAAATATAAATATGATATCATCTACCTACTAATTGTAGTACGAGTAGGGTTGGCAACGGGCCCCGTGGCTCCGGGTTTGGTCATTCCCACACCCAAACCCGAACTTAACACCCAAACTTAAACTCAAACTCAAACTCAAACTCAATATGGGTGCAAAAGTTAAACTCAAACCCCTGAGATTCGGGTTACCCAAACTCAAAATCCGATGTGAGCACTGAACCGTAAAAAACCTCAAAACCCTACCCGGAAACAACATGAACATAAGCTGATTAAACCTCATCATCTTTCCAATACGAAAAAAAATATAGTTCATGAACATAAACTGATAAACAACATAATTCATGGATTTATAAACATCCCAATTATAAATGTTTAATTAAATTTTATTCTTCAATATTCTTCCAATTATGCATATACTTCTGAGAACAAAGTTTTTTTTTACGTTAAAGAAAACCCAACTTAGTAACTTTAATAATATATATAAGGGTTGGTAATTACATGCATAAGGCTCTGGGTTTGGGTTTGGGTGCGGGTTTAATCAATCTCACACCCGAACCCAAACAGGTTATAAAATTCAGGTGAAACCTAAACCCAAAGAAATCAGGTTTCACCCGAAATTTCGGGTTGGGTTTGGGTCGGGGCCCTGCCGGTGTGGGTTTTCCTATCATTTCTAAGTATGAGAGAGAGAAAATAGAGTCCCCGAAGGATAGCTCAAGTGGTAAGAGCTAGGGACATAAGGGTTGGGTGAGAGGGTGAAGGGTCCCGGGTTCGAATCCGGAGGAAGGATTAATTTACTAACAATTCTAACAACTAACATTTGCCTATCAAAAAAATGAAAGAGAAAAAGTATGAAGAAAGACATAGAATGAGGGGGTGACACTTGTCGGAGTTGCCACTTTTTAGTTTCGGAAATAGTATATAGTATGAGATATGAGATGAGATAAATTGAGAACAAATTTCATCCAATTAATTAAATTAACTAATTTTTTTATAAAGAAGTGTGACGTAGTGACATGGTTTTTATATATTAAGGAGGGAGGGAGGGAGTACACTCCAATTCTGTAGATATTACTCCTTCTGTTTTCTCTTCCCTATTATAAGTCACTTTTTATTAGTTTTTTTTATCCCAAAATATTAGTCACTTTACAATATCTATGAAGCATTGATTATTTTTTTCATGCCTACCCTTATGTTAATACTTAAATATTTTCACTTTCTAAAATTTTGTTTTATTTTCATATAGTGGAATATTAATAAGGAGAGATAACTTTAAATGAGGGTAATTTGAGAAAAATATATAAAAGAGCTACAAATTTATTGCTTCAATCTAATTTTAACTACTTTTCTTAATTCTAAAAGATGACTTCTTCCGTTCCTATTTATCTGTCCAGGAAGAGAAGGTTCACACAAATTAAGGAAAGTAATTAATTATGTTAATTTTCATAAAAGTATTACTCCGTATGTTCCAAAATGTAAGTTGTTTTAGAATTTGTACTATATTCCAAAATATAAGTTGTTTTGCAAAACCAATGCATTTTTTCTCTCTTTCTTCCTTACATACCCTCATTTTATATTATATCTCTTAACTATCACCTTCAATTTTCACCTATCGCAACTCTCACTATTCACTTAACCAATAATAACATTTGTCTCTCCTTAATATAAACAACTTTAAATAGGGGTATTTCAATCAAAATATTTATCAGTTAATGAACTCTTAAACAATGTGCACAACCTAAAACAACCTATATTTTGGAACGGATGGAGTATTTGTTTTACTATATCACCCTTTAAAATGTATTTTATCTTTCTTCGTTTATTGTTTTTGTAAGGGTATTTCTTGGAAAAACATCAATTAATGCTCTCTCGAAACTCTAAATGGATAATATAGGAACAAAAAAAATTCTTCAAAGTGGACAGTTAATAAGGAACGGAAGGAGTAAGTAAAAGTGATTTATAATAAGGGAGAGATGGGTAGATGAATGAAGTACTACTGAAATTTATCCCTGATAATTGATATGAGCGTTGAATTTTGAATTTTGATGATTGTTTTTAGAATTCGGACAGCATAAGCTCATGATGATTCTTAATGAAGCCAATCAACTCAAGATTAATTAGGGGTAACATGCACAACAAACATAATAATTATCTTGAATTAATAAAAAGTGCAGCAAAGTAATGGTACTTTAAGAGCTTGTGGCATTTTAAAGAGAATTCATTTTCCATTTTAAATGGTACCAAGTGAACAGCAACAGCCCTGATTGCGTTCACATTACTCCCTCCGTTCCTAATCTTTTGTTGTTTAAGGTTATGCATATTGTTTAAGAGTGCAATCATTGATATATTTGTTGACATAAACACCCCTATTTAATGTTGAGATAAAGTGAAGAAAGAGAGTGATTGTGATTGGTTAAAAAACTTGTTATTATTTTGATTGGTGAAAATAAGAGGTGGTAGGTGAGAGATATAATATTAATAAGGGTATACATGGAATAAATTGTTAAAAAATGCATTGGATTTGTAAAACAACAAAAGTTTTGGAATTTAGGCCAAAAGTTAAAACAACAAAAGATCAGGAACGGAGGGAGTATTTTAGAGGGAAAAATGCAAGTACCAAAGTTTAATTTATGAGTAACTTGGTCTCTAGCCTTTAAGATGTATTTAACTCATTAGTAGTGTTTAAAGCGTGTAAAATTGTCATTTCATTAATATTTCTGTTAAATTTTAATAGTGTATGTCACCTCACATGCACATGATTAATTATTTTCCTAAATCATCCATATTGTAGACTCTCAGAGATCTTACTGATTTAAGACTTCGTTTCGTAGGAGGAACTTTGCAAACAGAGAGAAAGTGAAGATGCAGATTGGGAAGAGTAAGAACCAATCTTATTTGGTTCAACCATCTGAAAAGAAGAGCGATCCTATAGATGTGGGTTCATCAACTTTTTCTCATGTCTTCAATTTGATGCTGTTGGTCTATATTTTTTATTCCTTTGTGCCCTTATGCTAAGCTGTGCTATTTTTTTTTTATCCATATCATTCTTTCTTTTCTTTTTCTTTCTCTTTTTATTATACAAATAGTCTATCAAATCTACTGATATGTTTCTCACATCTTTTTCGATCTCTACTCATCTTCTATGTTTTCTTTTTCTCTCTTAAATCAAGCAAAGCATAAAAGATGTGTTTAAATTTGTATCATATATATCTTAAGGATTAAATTAATTCTCAGTAATTAAATAGAAATGCATTTTAAGTTAGTAAAAGAGGCAATCAGTTAAGTTATTTTTGGGTTAAATATTTTTTACTCCTCAAACTATATCGTAAGCCAAATTTAGCTCCTCATCAGGGTAAAGTTGCATTTGGGACCCTCAATCTTAATTGCTTAATTATAGTCCTTATCAGAGGTGGATGAGCCTACGTGTCTGGTAAAACCTTATGTGACATTATGCACGTACTTCATTTTAAATTTAAATTTAAATGATACATATGTAATCTTTTTTTTACATGTGTAATTAATAATTAAAAATGAGTAATGATATATACACACCTCATTTTTTAAACACTCAATTTCCACCTCTTTTTATTTCTATCTCTCTTATCTTATCATCTATCACATCTCATATTTTCTCTCTCTTACTTTTTCTTTTCTTCCTATCTCTCTTATCATTCCACCTCTCCACCTCAAAAAAGAGGTGTGGATGAAACATTACCGAT
Source organism: Lotus japonicus (assembly GCF_012489685.1). Taxonomy (NCBI): domain Eukaryota; kingdom Viridiplantae; phylum Streptophyta; class Magnoliopsida; order Fabales; family Fabaceae; genus Lotus; species Lotus japonicus. The sequence continues at coordinate 9,137,323 of NC_080041.1, forward strand.
TATTTAGAGGTCTTAGGTGGGTGAAGGGCTTCAGTGACAATATTGGTGTTTCTAAAATCCTCCGCGCTGATTTGTTGGCTATTCGGTATGGTTTGCTTGTGTCTTAGGATGTTGGTTTTCGACAAATGTTTTTACATATTCTATACAGACTATAAAGAGAGGGTAGTGGGTACTATTGTTGTCTCTGACTTTCATCATTGTCGTTCGTTAATTAGTAGCATTCAGAGAATCAGGTTGTTCATTTTAAGCATATATATGTCTCTACAAACTAGTAATTAAGGCCCATATATATCGTGCGCACAGGGACTACAATAAGCCAACGAAGCTCAATGTCATACGCACGAGGGCCAACTCTTTACTAAAATCTTTATCACATCCATGTAAAGTTTGATACTACAGAAAAGGCTTTTTGCCACGGTTCCGCACGCCCTTTTGCCACGGTTTAACCGTGGCGATAGCTAGCGTGGCAATTGCTCAATTGCCACGGTTCAAGGGTGACCCGTGGCAATTGCTTCGCTGTAACCACGGGACGTAACTGGTAACCGTGGCAATAGAGGCCAGATATTGCCACGGTTATGTACTTAACCGTGGCAATAGGGGCCACATATTGCCACGATTACGTACTTAACCGTGGCCATAGATGCCCCATATTGCCATGGTTACGTACTTAACCGTGGCAATAGATGCCACATATTCCCACGGTTACGTAACCGTGGCAATAGATGTCACATATTGCAGCAAACAAATTTCATAAAAAGTAACTAACTGAGACTAATTGCAGCCACCAAATTTCATAAAAAGTAACCTCAACAATGTAGCAGTTAAAGGAAATGAAAAATAATACACTAGTTACAAAAATGAATAGAAAAAATGTTCTCTACCCCACTAATTACGTCTATTTACATATTATTATGAACCATGGAACCGTGGAGCTCTGCTTGGACTAATATTCGAAGACTTTGCTACCTTTCTTTTACTTCTCGTTCGATATAAGACATCGTCGGTATCTAAAACATATGACACCTAACAACATGCAAAAGGTGCTGTTAAGTACATGTAAGAACTGGCAGTTCAAGAACACAATCCAACATAATTACTTTAATGAAATGCATAATCAGCAAGATCTGCAAAATAACAACAAAGATGGAAAAAAAAAGTAAAGGACATAGAGATATGAGAGAGAGATTGAGATACTAAAATGGGATGCCCTGCTAGAGGTCAAACCCATACATTCTAAATAATCTATATCTAACTGATAACTTTGGCTCTTAACAAGAAGAATTACTCAGTTAAACTGAATAAAGACATATATTGACAAAATATGTAGAAGTAACAATTGACATTTAATACCTTTGAAGAACTGCAAGCTATCTCACACTCTAGACCATTAAAAATTTGTAGTCCTTCCATAACCTAGCTTGAAAAAGTAAGATGGTTAAAATTTCAAATATTTGCAATTCATTTTACTCCACAACTATCTCTATTAGTTCCCTCTTAACTATGTAATTTATTCAGCCCATTAACAAAATCATTATCATTACAAATCTAGCCTTTTCCCACTAGGCTGGGTCAGCTACATGCATAAGCCTTCACCAAAATGCTTAAGAGGAAAATACAACTTTGATTTTTTAAAATCAATTAAGAATCAAGTAAACCACATATTTGGCAAACATTTTAAACCTAATGATCATCAAAGATCTTTCTTTTTCTATGGTGTTTACCTATAAATTCAGCAAACAAGATGCACTCAAATAAGATCAATATATGAGAATGATGACATGGCAAATCGGGTCAATTTAAGTTTAAGAAAACCATGGTTTATTTGAGCTTCTAGACCCTGGGGCCAAGATACACTCTCCACTAGCAAAAAGAAGTTCAAAAAACAATAGGCAAAGGCAAAGAAGTACTAGGAAACTTTTTCAATTACAAGATGCACATACATCAACTCATATGAAGTTGTGAAGCACTATAAAGGAAAGAACAGTACCTGTATCTATGACTATCACCATATATCATGTCTTCTTTTCCTAACTCTTTCCGTTGTAGAGCTTTACCCACAATAATAATCATGTAAATCATTCAATCATTAAACCAAAACATTAGAACAACTCACATTTAGCATTCTAAGTAAATAAGAATATTTGATTAGGAAAGAAAGGGAAGCACCTTCATGAGAGTTTGAAGAAGGCAGGTGCTAGAACAACAGAAGACAGATATGGAGTTTGAAGAAACTAAACACTGCTTGGCAACACACAGCTCTGCTGTATATAAACATTTACCTGCAACTTACACACATCATGCATTTGAAATTCAAATCCGAAATCAGATCACGAAAAGGGTATGAATCACCTTGTTTTTATAAATATCATCAGAAATTTGAAACAACAGATCAAACTGTGATATCAGTTCTGATTTTGATGGTCATATCTTAGTTTTAATTAGCTACCAGCATACTTTCACTATCAAGAAAACGAAAACATGTACATGCTCTTAATAGCAAATAACATGTATATTATCAAACCTATCCAAAATGACATTTAAGCATAATCAAAACAAACCAAACCGAAGTTCGGCAGCCTATATCACCACCTGATAAAATGATCTCTAAAGTTCATTAAATATACCCACCTACCCATATCAATACTATATTGCAGAAGTGTGTGTGTGTGCTCCCTCAGTCAAATGAACTTTAGCAAACCTAAGATATGATGGTTCTTGTCTTTCTGGTCATAATTAATGCACCATTTTGTAAAAGAAGTAAAAAGACCAAAACTTATATAATGTGAAAAGAGATGAAAATGTTAATCAAGAAAACTTCTATGTAGATACTAGTTCCTTTTTACTTACCTTGGGTAGGGACTCAATATAGCTTTCAGGGATCTCCACCTCCGATAGGGTCTGTGCATTTATGGCCATCGCTGCTTTAAGTACTTGATTCATAAAATCTCTTTGATACTGCAGAAACCTTCTCACCGCATCAGATAAACCCTCTGCATGAACCTTAAGTGTAGGTAATCACCACTTGTCATCACTTTTTCTCTTCGAACTATCTTTATCTGCATCATCTGCATCTTTTGATACATAGTAGAACTCATTCTGATCTTTGAAGTTATCTAGACAATCCTGCTCATCATCAGCAAGTTTTTTTAAGAGCTAACAACCAATTGAGACATATCTATAGAAAAATAATGATCATTTTGGTTAGTGATCTTACAATAAGCATGTTGTCAAGCTTTCTTAAGGCAGGGATATTCATATGGAGATCTGTTCGTTGTCGCGTTGTCATAATCTATTCATTCAAAGATGAGGATCAATCATATATCAACTATCATAGGGACAATAAGGAACATTAAAAAAGTAGGGTGTGAGTGAGGAGGGTTACCTCCATGCTGGATCCATCTTTTGATTTTTGTTGAGTAGGAACCCTCTCAACAACATAATCTGTCACTGATAGAAGCCAATCGATTCCCTTTCTCCATCTGGCTTTCCTCTCAGGCAGCATCGGCTCTAGGCGCTTTTGTTCACCAAAAACAGCAGCTGCATTCTCAGCAAGAAAACAATGAGAAACTGACAAGAGCTATTTGAAACATTTCTTCTATCAAGAGCTCATGAAAATGGATAGCTAGAATTGCTGGTGAAAGGGTTACTTCTGAAAGCACATGATGCTAAACAGCCCATGTAAGAAAAGTTTTTAAAATATAAATACAGGTGAGGAATCTCTAATCTATAAGAGTATACAATCAATTTGGTAGCAAAACGATAAGAGTGTCCACGGTAATAATATGATCGAGTGCAACATCTTAAACTCAGGGACTAGATTGTGTTTGGAAAACCGCAGGGTTTGAAGTAACTACAAGGGCTTTCAACCCCAATCCAACAAGTATTTTCCTTTAGCTTTGGAATTCATGAATCGGAAAATAAAAGCACCTTCAGTTTTGATCCAAACATGCACTAATTTTTCTAACAAAATACATATTTCAAAGACTTACAAAATAAGTTTCACTTTTTGAAAAATCAATGCTATACACTAACTTGACTACTTACTCAAATAATAATAGAACTTACAATTACAAAGTTGATCCATTTACTGATTACTCAACAAGTAAACACTGATTTCATTCCCCAAGCTTATCAAAATCTTTCATAAAAATAAGGGTTTACTCTTTATTCAAGTGAATAATATGTTTGTTTGATTAGAGAGGAAGAGATTGATTGATTACCTTTTGAATGAGATGGGTAGAACCCTTGCCAACTGGGAGCGGAACGATGTCGTTTAAGACCACACAAGTTTCTCTCTGGCTTAGTTCTCCACACGTTCCACATTTCACCTAACGAATTCGCAACAGAAAATCAAAACAACACCACCAGATGCAAAAACGAAAGAGAGATTGGAAGGGTTGAAGAGAAGAGAAAGAGAACCTTTCTCCACGAAGCTTCCTGTGCGGCTCGCTCCGTCGGTACCAAAGACAGAGGAAGATTAGAAAAACGAAAGACAGAGTCAGCAAGACAAAGAACTCAATCGGTACCAACAAAACAGACAGAGTAAATTGCCACGGCTCACGGACAAATTGGAGTGAGAACTGAGAACGAGATGAGTAGAGCCAGTGAGTAGAGCCAGGAGGAAGAAAAATAGTAAAAAAATTGGAGTGGGAACTCACCAGAGAGCTTGAATGGAACTAAGCGTGGCGGAACGGAGACGGCGTGACGGAACGGAGATGGCGTGACGGCGTGGCGGCGAACGGCGAAGCGAGAGGGAGAAGAGGACTAGCTACTTGGAGTGAGAACGAGATGGAGAGGAAGAGAGGGAATAGATGAGGGTTAGGGTTCCTCAGAAAAAATTTGGAGTGTGTGGGAGGGAAAAAAATTGAAGAGTACGAGCCAGAGTGGTGTTTCCATATCAAAATTCCTATTGTCACGGTTGCACTAAAAATATAATAAAATATTATCTCTTTTAGCCACGGTTCCGTGTTTAACCGTGGTAACTGACCTTTTGCCACGGTTCCGCCTATAACCGTGGCAATTGAGCGTGGCAAAAGGTCAATTCTGTAGTAGTGAACCCTTTAGATGACTTATCTCATAGGCAATGCAAAACTTTTGAAATACACACAATTTTTTCTAACATTTGTCATATATTTACTAATTTTGCCTCTTGATTCACACCGACAAAATATATATTCCATGATGATGCAAAGATTCAATTCTCAAACTCACGTTGCTTTCGTTGCTCCTTTGAATGTCAGGTTAGTTAGCATCATCGACCTCTTAAACATATAGTGATGTAACCTAAATAATTAGTGGTTTTTCTTTTAATTGTGAAGAAGAAGCTTTAGAAAACGTGAATTCAATTCATCTTTCTTCTTTTGATACTATAATGTAACAGCGGGTGTTATTAATGAGTCTACTCTCTAGGATAGTAGTAATACACTAAAATAATTAAATTGGTACGGAAAATATTTTCTAAAACTGACAAATATTTAATATCTGGGGAAAAAATAATAGAGAAAAAATGAATGAAAATTACTGCGCTAGTGTAATGGAAAATGACTTCATATCTACATTAATGCATGGTTTTGGTTTCAACTCAGCACTTATAATATCACTTCCATGAATGAGAGATTAATTCAAGCATTCATCAATACAAGTATCATATGAATATAAATACGTAACTATATATAATAAATACTTTAGCTTTCACCATGACAACAATCTTTACCTACTTACCCTGTGTTCTATTATAGCTAGCTAGTGACTGACATGTACATCTATTCCATGCCCTTCTCAACTATACGTTTAAGTGGCGTACACTTAAGTCGATCTCTTGATATGGAGACTCACTGAAAAAAAAATTGATTAACTAGTTCAGCATGAGTCAATATCAATTTTCCAAATAAATTCGATACGACACTCACCACAAAATAGAATATAGTTGCCATATACATATGTTAAATACATTGCATGCCCTTGAACTAAATTCTTGATTTATATAGGTCAAGCACATACAATAATAATAATACAACCGCTCATAATAATAATTTAATAAAAATGATTGGCCGGTGAACATTGGTTTTCACAAGATACTTTTAGGCTTAATTGCAGTTTTGCTCCCTTATCTTTCACATATGTGTGATTTTGCTCCCTCATTTAAAACGAGCGATTTTGGTCCCTAAAATTCTAATTTGTGAAAATTGGCTCCCTGTGACAATTTGCCGTCTAATTTCAGGCGGAATTTGCTTGTTCCACGATCAAGGATGACATAACTTACCTCCCAAAATGACACATAAGTAAATAAACAAAATAAAAATGACACAAATAAATTAAAAAAACTAAATTCACTCATATTTAATTAGGGATTAATATTTCAGTTTTATTTAATTATTTTTTTACTTATTTAATTATTTATTTTATTTATTTAATGAAATGACATCCAAATGCTCAATTTTAACATAATCATGTCCTTTAATGAACATCACGTCAGTCAATTCCGTCAATTTTAAAAAAACTCACTAATGGAAGGAGTTAATTTTCACAAATTGAAATACGAGGAGTAAATGTGCTCGTTTTAAACATGAAGGAGTCAAATCACACATAGGTGAAAGATAAAGGAGCAAAACTGCAATTAAGTCATACTCTTAGCACCTATGATGTATGGTGGTCAACAACCACCACAAATTGCAGGTACGGATGATTGTGTCTATGAAAAAGCAATGGGCCAAAATCCACCACACCACCCTTCAATTATATCTTATTTTGCTTACTAGTTCGAGAGAAAAGGAAGGAGAAAGGGGTGAAGGGAGGAGAACGAAGGAAGGGAGGATGGCGTCCAACTCACATGCCAACACATTCAAAATTTGACACATGAGTAAAAATGTTAGTTTTTCGATATAACATAGACAATAAAACCAAAACTGCAAATGACAATAAATGGGTGAATTGTGATTAAAATTTAGGGACTTTATTTGCATATTCGCGTAAAATGGGTGATCAAAGTGAAATTAAGTCATATATGTATCTCCCAAACAGATTTATTTAAGTGTTTGTCCCGCAATTATTTGTGAGATATACAACCAACCCATTCATAAAATTGATCAGAGACGTGTGGACCAATTGAGATCAGGATATGTATAATTAAATTCCCAACCTCATGGTCACCTTGTAGAACAGAGACTCAAAGTTAATTCTAAAATCAAGTGTAGTTTGGCTTCCATAAATTAATCTAAAGCTATATAAGAAGGGAATTTCGGTTATCAAACCATGCATAGAACCAAATTTATGAAAGTAAGCTTCATTATTCATGTTTATAAAGTGACGGTGGGAAACTTCACACTGAGTTGGGCCACAAGCATAAGACATGGTCTTTAATGGGTTGGTATGACATCTAGAAAAAAAATTGTGGGACAAACATAAGTTCTTGAACAGATTTGTGAGATATATATAGCAGTCGGTAGCATAAACTTTAAGTTCTAATTAATTCAATATGCGTAGGGCATATACAAAGCTATCATCTCGTACATGTGGTCCAAAACGAGATCTATGCAGAGCTTCATGTGTGATATTGATGTTTTAATTTAAAAAATAATAATTCTTTTTTGTCTGTTGAGCACATTGCAAACAAGTTTTTAGCTCTTAAATCAACTATCAATATTAGGAAGATCGATATCATATTTTGATTGATTAATTAGGCTTCCTTTTGCTTTTCTTTATATGTTTTTTTTAACAGGGTGAGACATGATGTTTTAGTTTAAGGCAGAGAAAACGTTCAAACTCAACAAACACTTATAAAAGACTTACATTTACCTCACTTCAAGAATACAAATAGATACTCGAACCTGTAACATGTCAGATACGAGACCTTGTCATGTTTCACTACACCAAGTCCACATGTTTACATTTACAATTTTTTAAAAATTGAACCAATATTTAGTCAAACAATGATAGGACACTACTGCAAAAGTGTATCATTATTTACAAGTTTTGTTTTAATTTTTTCAGTTTTTTATTGTTTGCAATGTGAAGGTTTGAGAATGGGGAACCAATAAGTTATACATTCACACTCACTTACTATTTTATCTCATTTTCATTTACTTTTTTTTTCATGTATATATCTTTTCTTTCTATCACATATTCATCATATGTCCTTCTAAGATAGCTCAAGTGGTAGGAGCTATTAGCTAAGGACATATGGGTTGGGTAGGGGAGGTTCAGGGATCAATTCCTGACGGGTGCAATTTATGTTTCCGATGTACTCCCTCTGTTCCAGAAAGTTTGTAGTTTTGGGCATGATTTCAATATCTCAAATAGTTTGTTGTTTTACAATGCCAATGCAATTTTCCCCATTTTTTTTCACATATACCCTCATTTAATACATTTTCTCTCACATATCACCTTTTATATTAACCAACAACAACTCTTCTCTATTAATTACATTCTTCTCAATATAAGTATAATTTAATAGTTGCACATCATACTAGTAAAATTAAATAAGGGCAATCTAGTCAAATTATACTATCAATAATTGATTTCTTACTCTTTGGGCCACAACCTTAAACTACAAACTTTCTAGAATGGAGGGAATACAAAAAAAAATATATTCTTCATATCTCTCGCACTTATTTCTCTTTCATTTCTTTATTACTATAAGGTGAATGTGGAATTTGGGTGTAAATAAATTATTTTTCTGAGAATAAACCCCTTTATCACCATTCAACAGAAAAGAGCTGGGTCGTGTTTCATAACCCTGCTAGTGATGACAGATCTTAGGGTGTTAGAATGTTATATAAAATATGGGCCATATTGGATGGGCTTTAATTGGATCCAAATTAACTCAAAACAAGATACCATGGGCTGAAAATGCAAACAATAGTGTTCCCTTAATTGGTCCATTATAATTGACCAAAACAAAAAACTTGTCCACTATTCATCTCTTATTTTGTTTGATTACTGTTGTCTGATTGCTTTTTCTGGGTTGAAGGTTATTGGGGATAGGGTTGATTATGTGTGACTGTGTGGGCTAAGAGGATTGTGGATATCCAATTTTGTCTGGACCCAGTCCATTTCTTAAAAGAAAATACCAAATTTATTTTAGCTTTTACTTTTATCTTATTTGTAACAAAATCCCAATAATTAAAAAATAAGAAGGGAAAATGTGTGTAATGAGTCCAATTGATTTATTACCTTATTTGGATGAGTATTGAATTTTATTTATAAATTTGTCTAATAATTAATTTGAAATAAATTACACAAGTTGTTTTAATAAGGAAAATTGTGCAGTTTTAGTATTTTTAGTGCATCTTATGCCATAAATATAACTTTGAGATTATTTTTGTCTTGTTAGAAATGTCTACAAACTCTTATTAACACTCCTCGATCTAATTAACTAGATGTTTACTAAATCAATTTTGTATTAGAAGACAAAATCGAGATGTTGCATCACGTAGGTGTAAATAAGAACTCTTATCTAGAGTTGTATGCGTTCGTTTTACATAAGACCGGTGACATTTGAAATATGTTGTTGTCATCTAATATTATTATTAGAGAGACCAACATCAAATTCTAACATTTGAATATCTAGAATGTGTGTCAAAGTATCCAAAAAATAATGAACGTATTCGAGGAGAGTGTAAATGAGAGCTTGTATTTAAAGTTTTAGATGTCAATTTTGTCTGAAATCAGTGACATTTGAAATATGTTTCTGTCATCTACGATTCATAAAGAGACCAAGTTCTAGCTCTAATGTTTTGATAGTCAAAAGACATGTCAAAGTTTTCAAGAAAAATTGATATTTCACATCAAAATGTTGACTCTTTGTCAACTACTCATTTAGTCCTGTATTACACGAGTTTCAATCTGTTTAGCCTTTCTTCCCCTATATGAAGGGAGTTTCTTCTCATATATGTTTGTTTACCTTATTTATGTGAAATTTATTTATAAGTACATATAAAAGATTCTTAGTTTAGAACTTCAAAGTTAGATTCCCTACGCCTAATCAACTCCTAAATCCATATTTTGGTTTCATATACTTATTTTTAGATTTCCCAATATTTCCTTGTTTGATTAATATTTCGGATCATCATCTCGCCGAGACTTTGTTATCATTGCCCAATATGTACTTATAATGCTTCTCAAGATGCAGAAAATGATTCTCTTCCTATGAAATTGTTATGGCCATGGGTCTTAAATATACCACTAATGTTCTAACGATGCATCTGAAAGGCTCAACTGAGGAGAGAGGAGAACACAATGATAACGCTTTGTTTGGGCCTCACACCTCCAAGTGTCTTTTTCAATGCAACACTTTCCTTCATCAAAACAATGTAATCATAAGGCATCAAATTTATCTCAACCCTTACAACACTCATAATATGCACTAAGAAATGACATAATATACACCCTTCTCGTGAATGGAAACAACCATGTATAAAAACGATTAGAGGGTGTCCCTTTAGGCATCTTGAGTTTCTAAATGGGTATCATCCAATCATTTGCATAAACGATCTTATTTTCACTCAAGAAAAGACCGCATACTATGCTGTCTCCAAGTGTCATGTTGTGCGTGTTGTAAGGGATGTGATGAATTCGATGTCTTATGAGTGCATTGTTTGTATGCATGGAAATGCTGAACTGGACAACACACTTGGGGTTGTAGTAGAAGAAGATGTGTGTGAGGCCCAAATATAGTGTTACCATTGTGTCTTATTTCATTGGGTACTCCCCTTCCATCAGTGGAGTCAGTCGAGTGAGATCATGGAACATTGATAGTATAATTGAGGCCATGAACTCTCGATTCCATTTCATAGGAAGATAATCATTTACACCCTGAGAAGCATTGTAAGTACATAAGATCTCCCAAGCATATGGTGTCATTCGTAATCATGGAGGAGGAAAGGATTATGACATTAGAAAAATTAATGCGCTAATGGACTTTGATACAGAAGGGTCAGTGCATTCTCTGGAGATTGACGGGAACTGCAAACTATAATCCTCACATGTCAAAGGATAGCAAGATCAAAGACCTGATCATCAGAGCTCTTCACTGGTGGGTAGCTGGCTCAGAGTCGACCCAGTTAGGGAGTTTATTTTCTTTTTTGTTGCCAACAATTTTTCTTGGGAGTTGCTCCAACACCCAACACCCCTTAAAAATCGGAGGATATAATACTCTTTAATTCATTTTTTACCATATAAATGACTAAATTGTAAATTTTAAAAATTTTATTGAGTTTAATGGATATGCACTGACAGTGTAAAAGAGTTTTACACAGACATCCAATTGAATTCCGCCAAATCAGAAAATATCTTATTCTTTTAATTAAAATTAAAGTCAAATGTAATTATCTCTCCTATGTGACATGTTTTGATTGGATGACTGTGTAAAACTCTTTTACACTGTCAGTGCATATCCATTATTATAGATAAAACATGACTAAACATATGGAAATACTGAAATAGAACCCTTTACTTTTTGGGGTACAAAAAAAATTGCAATTAAAAACGTGTTACTGATTTGATTTATGTTGTGCATAATGTTTCACACTAGATAGCTCAACTCTTATGAAGAAAACATAATTTTCTTATTATGTGTTTTGTTTATTCATGAAAAACTAAGGTAATGTTACTAACTACTATTCTCTGTTCCTAATTATAAGACGCATAGTTTTACATTTTTCATGTTCCTAAATTATGACCTATTACAATAATCCATAAAAAATATTGTATTCTTCCATATATACTCCTTACATTAATTGTGTGTTTTCATTAATGCAATAATTACTAGTGAGAGAAAATGACAAAGAGTAAATATGGAAGAATGTATGCATTTTTTTAAAACCAATACATTAATTAGATATATATTTAGTTCTTCCTTAATAAGCGCAATTTTTTTATTAGATCTTATAGTTAGGAACGGAGGAAGTATTTTGTAAATTTAATACACATCATTTGGAGTTGTTTAAATTATCAATGAAGGCAGATTAACCCTATCCCAGATTCAATAGAATTTAAGATAAATGGATAAAGAATTTTCATAACTTTTTTAATTTTTATTTTTATAAATAATCATATTGTTCTTCTAGGGTGAAGTCTAATCATCCTAGAGAACCCAAAATATTAGCATAGTTTTTAAAGTTAAAAATAGATTTTTATTAACTGTTAATTTTTTTTTCAATTTTTTTAAACAATTTTTTGTTTTGTTTTAATATAGTTTGCATAGGCATGATACAATTTATAGATAATTGAACTTCTTAAATCTTAAACATCTAGACTAAGATTCAATTATTGGGCAATGCGTATGAAGAAATATTAATTAGTTGGAAATCCCACTTAATGTGATTTATGAATCTCAAGTAGATTAGTTTTATAACCGGTGACGGTAGAGATATTTTAAAAAACTAAAATAAAAAATTATAAATAGGATACTATGGAGATGAAGAAGGTATCTGATCATGTAAAATCATGAACGAAACAACCAATCACTATCAGACTGAAAAGGTTTTAGAACATTTAATGTGACAAATCATGTACTAGTAGCTTGCTAGTTCATTAATGAGTATTAAGTTCCTTAGTACTTTATGTTCACAGACCACAGTTGTTATATCAAATTTGACCAACATTCCTTTACTCCTACCCCTGTGTTCAAATTGCTCCTTCATCTGTCAACAATATTAGTCCTCTACTATTACAGTACAATTTTTTACTTATACAGTCCTTTTTTACTTGCTTACCCAGAGAGATAATCAATAATTTCACAATTACAATAAAATTACAAATTGATAAAATATAATTATTATTCTATCAAAATTATAAGTGACACATAAATGATAATTGTCAAAACAGTGTCAAATATGTAGGAGCACATGAAGCACCATCTACATGAAATACTATGTGTAATCATAATAAGGGTAAAATAATCTTTTAACTACCAAGAAGTCTTAACACAATTAGTAAATAATCAGAATCTTTAAGCATTTTATTGAAAGTATAATCATAAGTGATGTGTATAAACAAAGATTTACTAGAAGAAAATTCACTTAATACTATCTTAAAATTTCGAGCAGACTAGTCTCATAACGACTTACAGTGGGATACCTGTTAAAAAAAAAAACCATAATCTCATGGGATACCTGTTAAAAAAAAAACCATAATCTCATAATAGGGGTAAAATAGTCAGTCCAATCACCAATGACTTAGGAGAGAGCAAAGATACGCAGAGAGTGCTTCGGTGGTTGGTTTCTTTCACCAACAAGACACTTCATTCATGCGGCGAGTGACTCGTAAGTCATATCTTCATTCACACCACTTAGGATTTCTTGTGGTCCCTCAATGCTGACCATTATTCTTCACTTCTTCTTCAACACAGATATTAAGGGGTAGTTCTGTAAACCTCAAATTGATTCTTCCATTTCAAAACCCAAAAAAACAAGCTTATCGATCACACAACAAACTTGATTATTATAATTTAATTTAATTTAACTTGTTACCTTTATTTTCTCTCCCTTTTTTTAAATATTCATTTCTGGCATGCTTTTCTTCACTTTATATCATCTGCACTTTACTTTGTTCTAAGTTCCTTCTTCTTCTTCTTCCTCTCTTTTTCCTTTCTGCATTTTGTTTCTTTTCTTCTTCTGTGCTTCCTCAACCTCTTGTGTCAGAAACAAACACCAACCACCATTAATGGCTGACATTACCCATCTTCCCATGGAACAGCTTCAGGACCTTGAGTACTGCCTAGACTCCAATCCTCCATGGGGTATCATCATCATCTCACTCTCATTTCTCTTTCTCTTTTACTACTTTCTACTCACACACTCACACACACACACCCCAATGAGCTTGTGTGTTTTCATGTACTTTCAACTTTGCCTACTTTGCCTATCTCACTCTTCATTCTTCAAAGTTTTTTTTTTCTATTCATTTTCTGACATAAAAATGGAAGCTTGTTTGGCTTTGAGCTTATGTTCCTTAGTGGGTAAAAAACATAGCTTATCAGTTTTGAAGCTTCATGACAATGCTTTGCTACCCTCATGGATTGAAGAAATATATATAAAGTTCTTATCTTTTTCATGTATTGAAGCTATTTTACATGATGGGTTGTTTTCTTCTATATGGTTTGTTAGTTCTGAATGTGTACTTCAGAAGTGTGAGATTAAGCTATTTTCATTTATGATGATACGGATTAGAAGACAAAAGTTTTGATTTTTTTTTTTTTTAGATTTTGAAGTGGGGACTTTGAATTTTTCTGTTAGTATTTTTGGCCGTTTTCTCCTATATTGTTGGCCTGTTTGCTGGTAGGGTTAGTTTTTAACTTGAAGACAATGTTTATTATTATTATTATAAATTAAAACATTCTGGTTTTTTAAATACTCATCTTGGCCGTATTTGATTATCATTTCAACCTTGTCTTGTAGTGCTATGAAACAGTAATTTCTATTGCTAAGTAGGCTAGCAATCATGACATTATATGGTCCCCCAAGGTTAAACCCAGACTAATGTCACCATTTGACCCTGACATTTTCTTCTTCTCATGTGGGTTAATATAAAAAAATTAGTTACTAATGACATTGAAGTGACCCCACATATTAATTTATCACCAACAACATTATCTTTCTTGTTTTATCAAGTAATGTAATCCATGATGTGATTTGCATTAAGTAATCTTGACTTTTCAATTGCTATGGTCTAAGTTTGGCCTCATTACTAAACATAGTGTGGTTGTGCAATTTAGATGGTAGGCAGGGATAGATTATGGTATATATTATTTATAGTATGTTTTGATCAACTTATTTTTCCTCAAGATCAATTCTGCACCAGAAGCTACTTCTTAGTATTGATTTTTGCTTTAGAATCAACTATACAAGGATTTCCAAACATGCTAATAGTTAGGTGTTTCATTTTCATTCTCTTTTTTGCTAGCTCATTATGAAGAACTTGTTTTGCAGCTGAAACTGTCCTTCTAGCATTTCAAAACTACATATTGATGCTGGGAACAAGTGTGATGATTCCTTCATTGATCGTTCCGGCCATGGGAGGAAGTGATGTATGTTGAGTTTTTGTTTATTGTGCAAAGCAATTGTTGCTTTTGACACTCATTCATTCATTGCTGATGTTTATTTGTTGGTGATTTGGTTGCTTATGTGATCAGGGTGATAAGGCACGTGTGATTCAGACTCTGCTCTTTGTATCTGGTATTAACACTCTTCTCCAAGCGCTTTTTGGTACCAGATTGCCAGCAGTAGTAGGAGGTTCATTTGCGTATGTTGTTCCAGTTGCTTACATTATCACTGACTCCTCATTGCAAAAGATTACTGATCCTCATGAAGTAAGTTTCCTCCTTCCATCTCTTGAATTAAAAGTAGTTTGGGAGCACATTAAACTATATTGGTTATTGATTAGCATCATCTAATAACTGATCAGAGAAGCATTAACACAATGATAATTCTTTATCCTCTCTTGGGTTTTCTTGCAATCCTGCATAGCTATCTAAGTACTGGATTTGCTATGGAAGCATAGGCTCAAAACAATACTAAATATAACAACCAGAATTAAGGTCGCGTTGGGAAGACTTATAGCATAAGCTCTGCTGCTAATGCAAGTGTTTTTAAGCTTATGATAATAACTTATGACTTACCTATAAGCTGTTTTGATTTGAGCTTGTTTTGATAAGCTAATAACTATGATTTATGAATAAGCGCTTATACTTACATATAAGCTAAGTATAAGCTATTTGAGCTTAACCTTAATTCCATAAGCTTCTAAAATTCGCTTATGCATAAGTGTTTATGTGATAACACTTATTGCCATAAACGCATAATTCAGTTGTTTGCCTAAACACATTCTAACTACTCCACGCAAACTTAAAGATAGTCCTTAAAGGGAATATAAAGGGATTTTAGTTTAGTCATGGTCATGATTGATCCTCCTGGAAAATCATTTTTAACTTTTTCCCGCAACTCTGCTTTATCCATAGTATATGGTTCTCAGTGAAGTTTAAAGTTAGAATTCAATGGTTTTTGTTTTGCAAAATGTAGGTAAGCCCCAGATTATGAAATACAATTGTAAGTCTAGAAATACAAAATATACTGTCTTTTATTATTTAAACACCCTCTGAATACATGGACTTAATTTTGGATTCATGACACTGACAACCCTAAATGATTGGGGATCAGAAAGATTAATATAAACTATTTGGTAGGGATTTGAAGTAAATCTTGCTATGTGATTTTATGACAGAGATTTATACAAACAATGAGAGCAATACAAGGAGCACTTATTGTGGCCTCAAGTATTCAGATAATCCTGGGTTACAGCCAAGTATGGGGACTTTTTTCAAGGTATTCTACTTGCATGTGACATTGCTTGTGAATTGATAATGATTAAAGACAAAAGTTGAAGCATTTCATTTTATGGTCTTCTCCAGATTTTTCAGTCCTCTTGGTTTGGCACCTGTAGTTGGATTGGTTGGATTAGGGTTATTTGAACGCGGATTCCCTGTGGTAGGTGTGGTTCAAATCTCTATTTTAATTGTCATTGTCTTTGTTGAATTTTTTGTACAAAATGATCTTCTAATGAAAGCAATTTATGTGACTGCATTATATGGAAGAATGTGTTATTTTTAATGATGATAAACAATGATATTTAAGGCACCAGTTTTCAGTTCTGAATTTGATCTAAGATTTTAGTTTCTAGGTATTGGAGAGCTTTGCCTAGTTTCTGTCTTTCTGAATTAGTTGATAGTGGCATAGTGCTGAATTTGCACGCGGATATTGATGGCATTTTCTTCTACAATTTTTTTTTAATTCACCTTGCTGACTATATTCCTGAATTATTTGATAATGTCATAATGCTTACTTAGCATATACACATTGATGACATTTTCTTTAGCAAAATCCTTTAGTTCACCATCCTCACTACATCTTCATAAATTTATACATTTTTCTTCATGATCTCTTTATCAGTTAGGAAACTGCGTAGAAATTGGTATACCAATGCTGTTGCTGGTAGTTGGGTTGTCACAGGTAAGTGCTTAAATTTAACAAGAACATCTTGGTGTGCTGTGCATCATATTACATTTCTTAATACAAATTAATTTGCCATAAATTGCAGTACCTAAAGCATGTGAGACCATTTAGAGATATCCCTATCTTTGAACGTTTTCCAGTGTTGATTTGTGTCCCAATTGTTTGGATCTACGCTGTTATATTGACCGCCAGCGGAGCTTACAGAGATAAACATTTCAGAACACAACAAAGCTGTCGTACAGACAGAGCAAATCTAATCTCTGCTGCCCCATGGTACATCAGTAAGCCTATTTTGATCTCTTTTGGTAAGTTCTAAAATTTTGCAAAGGCTCTGAGGTTTCTATTTTCACTGTAATAGGTTCATGTTCCCTTACCCCCTCCAATGGGGTCCACCTACATTTTCTGCTGGCCATTCATTTGCTATGATGTCAGCAGTTATTGTCTCCATGGTCGAGGTAGTGATCTCATTCCTGATCTTGTTTTTTTTTTTTGTTGGCAATTTTGGCAAGTTAAACAGCAGTTTTGTTGGCTAAAGAAACGTATTATCAAATTTCGAATATTTACAATCACCAGAATAGTCTCTCGGTGGGATAAGGCTTTTGTTGTTGTTGTTATTGTGTATTGACCATGTACATCTTGTTGCAGTCTACTGGAGCATACAAGGCAGCGTCGCGGTTAGCGATTGCCACTCCACCTCCTGCTTATGTATTGAGTCGAGGCATTGGTTGGCAGGTAAATGAATCTGCACAAATCTTTTTTTGTACTATTAAATTGCTTAAGGACTAAGGTTATGTTTGAAGAATTTAATGATGAGTGGCATGAGATGGAACGGAATAGAGTAAATGAATCTGCACAAATCATTTTGTACTATTGAATTGCTTAAGGACTACGGTTATGTTTGAAGAATTTAATGATGAGCGGCATGACATGGAACGGAATAGAGTAAATGAATCTGCACAAATCATTTTGTACTATTGAATTGCTCAAGGACTAAGGTTATGTTTGAAGAATTTAATGATGAGTGGCATGAGATGGAACGGAATAGAGTGTTATGGAATGAAATGGAGTATAGATAATGCAATGTTGGGAGTATAGTTTTTGTTTCATTTTTTGTGAAAGTGTACGAAGTCAAGGAATGGTGCATAGAGCAGTTCCCTCCCATATTCTCCAAATTTGGGCTATTGAGTGGAATGAAATAGGGTATATTTGATTTTGTTATATTCCAATCCATTTTAAAATACTTTGAACAATAGCAACTAATGTCATTCAATTAAAATTTGTACCATTCCATCAAGGCATCAATCCAAACATAGCTCAGATCATGCCTGCACGATAATTCGAATAGTTTGATACTTTAATCCCGTGATCAAAGACTGGACAATGTTTTGTGTCATCATCCAGCATGATCTTATTTATTTTTAACAGGGTATTGGCATCTTGCTTGATGGTCTTTATGGGACAGGGACAGGTTCCACGGTTTCTGTGTAAGTTCTACTCTTCATTGAGTTTTAACTTCAAGTTGTTGCTTCCATTGTTAATTTTTTGGGTGGTAAACTCTGCAATTTGCTTCTTCAATATGATATTTATCTTTCAAATCAATAGTAACTTGGTATGCAAATCATGGCTGTTTATTGTAGGGAAAATGTGGGACTCCTTGGACTAACCCGAGTTGGAAGTCGCAGAGTAGTTCAGATTTCTGCTGGCTTTATGATATTCTTCTCTACTTTAGGTTGGTATAGAAAAATCAAATATAATTAAAATTGTTTCAGCTTTACAATATAAGTTAGCAATGGTTTTATGATGTTTTTGGTTTTGTTTTTCTTCGATCATTTGCAGGAAAGTTTGGAGCTGTGTTTGCATCTATACCCTTCCCTATATTTGCTGCTCTATACTGCATTCTCTTTGGCCTTGTGGGTATGTCATACCAAATCATCTCAAGTGAGATTCAGGTTCCATACTTCAGTCCTTGTTCTTATGTTAACTTGTTCTTTTATTTGTTTATCAGCTTCAGTTGGAATATCATTTCTTCAGTTCACAAACTTGAACTCTATGAGAAATCTCATCATCATTGGGCTCACATTGTTCCTTGGAATATCTGTTCCTCAACTCTTCAACCAATACTGGACTCCTGCGCGACATGGCCTTGTTCATACTAATGCTGGATGGGTGAGTTTTCTATAGCTATTGGTTAGATGGTGAAAATTGACATGATCAAGTATTTTTACAATTGAGAGAATCGTGATCCGTTTTCTATATGCCCTTACAATATTTGTGCTTTATCAAGAATTTGTTGCTGTCATTTTCATTTGTTTCTTGACTTCTATCAATAAATTTGAGCTTTTGAACTTTGATTTGATATGCTGGTTGCCACTATTTACTTTGGTTCATCTTTAAAATGTTGCATGTTCTTAAACTCTACAACACCAAAAGCTATGAGTGTGCCATTATTTTACTTTCTAGTAGTTTTCTCTTAACACCAAATTCTTCACTTTGCAGTTCAATGCATTCTTAAACACCATATTCTCATCACCAGCAACAGTTGGTCTTATAGTAGCAGTGTTGCTTGACAACACACTCGAGGTAGAAAAGTCAAAGAAAGACCGAGGGATGCCATGGTGGGTGAAGTTTAGAACGTTTAGAGGAGACAATAGAAATGAAGAGTTCTACACTTTGCCATTTAATCTCAACAGGTTCTTTCCACCTACTTGAGAATGATGAGGATAAACAAGTGGAATTTGGATTATTGTTGTTAGAGAATTCCTAAATTCATGCGGTTAAGGAATGTAAGTCGTTCGATTAAGATCCGATGGCTCAAATCTTAAGCTTATCTCTGCCGTCTAATGTTGATGGAATGTATTGAGCTGACTGATCTTGATCAAACGGTTCAACTTCTTTAACTGCGTGAATGTAGGATTACCCTTACGGCAAAGAATCCAAATCCAAAGAAGTGGGGTAGAGCACATTTTTTTGGAGTTGCAGAATTCATGACATGACTAACAAATGCTATTCTTCATTGTTCATTCACCAACCACCACCAACCAAGTTATTTTTTGTGGACCATGAGTAAACAAACCTTGGTCCGACACTGGATTGTAAAGCATTTTGGCACATGCTCAGTAGATGTAATAAATGCTACTTACTAATGAGTTCTGTTTCTAGATGTACATGTCTCAACAACTGAATTTAGTGAACTTCTTTACACTCTTAACTTATTCAAGAATGGTCATTTTCCTTTAACTTTCCTGCAGAAGTTATAATTATGTAAGAGCATCTCGAATGGTGGGATCTTATTTTGGGACTTAACTCACTTTTTGTGGGTCCAGACTGCCACATAGGATTTAAGACACTCTTAAGGTCTCCATGCACATTTTGCTCCGATGGTTGGGATCTTATTTTACTTTTAGTTGGACCCACACTACCCAATATATTTATATTATTTATATCCACGTAATATTAAATTAAATTAAATTATAAATTCAAAACAATTTAATCATTAAACGGGCCCAAACGGAATTTAAAAAAAAAAAGGCCCAAACGGGCAGAAAATGACTGACCGGCCCAGTCGGTCAAAAGAAGGCCCAACGGTCTGGACCGTTACCGGCTGAGCCGGTCCAAGGCAATACATATAGTTTTAAAACCGGCCAAGCCCTTCTCACACACACAAACCCTAATTTTCCTTTCTCTCCTCCTTCACCCTCTGATGCTCTCTCCTCCCTCACCCTCTGATGCTCTCTCCTCCCTCACACAAACCTAATTTCCAAACGGTCTCCTCCTCCGCCGCCGCCGCCGCCCTACTCCTCCACCACCGCCCCTCAGTTTTCTTCCTCTCCCTTCCTTTCTCTCTTCCTCTTTCCACCGCGACCTCACCTCATCTCCACCGCCGCAACCTCACCTCATCTCCTCTCCTCCACCAACCTACATCCACCTCCGATCTCCGATGAGAAAGCCACAGTGAGGACACGGTCGGTCAAGCCAGCCACAGTGAGGAGAAGTCTCAGTGAGGGTTTTTTATTTTTAGGAAATTTAGGGGTTTTTTTCTTTCCATTTTCCCAATTTTTTGTAATCTGATCTTTGATCTTTGTAATATTATGTTTGTAATCTGTATATTATTATCATTCTTTATCAATGAAATTGGTTCAGATTCAGTTTCAGTTTTTTTCCCTCTATTTTTCACTTTGGATCTGGTACTGAAGGAGAGAGAAAAAAATAATATTTTAATTAAGATCTCAAATTTGAAAGTACCTGAGCTAAGGCACGGATCTTAACAAAAACTAAGATCCCATGCCATGTAGGATACCCCCAATGGTGAGATTTAATAAGATTCGGATCTTATTTTAAGGTCCCAAAATAAGGACTCCATTGGAGATGCTCTAACTGTAACTTTGAACATTTCAAGTAATGCATAAATCTATCAAACTTTAAATTGGCATCTATAGTGATTGTTAGAAAAATATAGGCATGTAAAATGTGAGCATCAAATTTTCAATTTTATGATTTTTGTCAATCTAAATATAGACTAACATGTCAAGTGTCTGTGATACTATTGTATAAATTTATGAGATGGGTTGAGATGATATATTTGGCTAGTCTATAGTGAGTCACTTAGAAAGTGGCTCACAAGAAACACCATTTATAAAGTTTTGGTCTTTATCTTTTAGCTCTTATGAAAAAATTGTAATATAAATATACAGTACTACTAAATTTCCGACAATGACCCCTGCCCACTTTCTTCATCATCACTGACTGCTGTTTGACTTTGCACCCATATCGAAACTCACGCTTCCTCTCGAATGGTAACTATGAGGGGACCATAACTATCATTTGCAATTTCCTTACATTAGACATGTTTTTATAATGCACCATAAGTTAATCTTATTTGACTTGGGAATATCCGTACTATGCTAGCTCTTATAATAGAGGTCCTTTTCAATTAAAATGGCTTAAGTTTGAGAGTTTACTTAAGGGTGATTAGACCAATAGTTGGTATAAAATGGTATGTTCTTTGGTCTAACACAAGTATTCTCCTCGATAAACAATTTATTCGAGATTGGAATATCTATATCCTTATAGGGCTAACTCTTCAAGGTGAGTTTTTTTTTCTTCCATACGCAAGACTTTAACTGATACTTTATTTAAGGAGAATCAAACACATACGACTTGCATCAAAGTTCATATGGGGTAGTCTTGTTCCTTTTATTAGGAACCTTATTTAACAAATAGCAAGCCGTTAACATGGCTTCTCCCCAAAACCCTTCACTCAAACCAGAATAGGATAACATGGCGTTCACCATTTCTTTAAGAACTCTATTCTTCCTTTCAGCCACACCATTTTGTTGAGGTGTATAAGGTGTCGTAGTCTCATGAATGATTCCTACGGATTGGAAGAATTCAGGATCATAATATTCACCACCTCTATCCGTACGTAATGTTTTAATCATCGCATTCTGTTGCAATTCAACTTCAGTTTTATAAACTCTAAATTTATCTAAGGCTTCATCTTTAGAATGCAACAAATAAACATAACAGAATCTAGATGCATCATCTATGAAAGTGACAAGATACTTTTTATGTCCTAATGATGGAGTAGCATGCAAATCACATAAATCACTATGTATCAATTCAAGTATGACAGATTTCCTTAAGGTTGCCTAGTAATCTTTGTTAACATGCAAGTTTTACACTTTTCTACATTTCCATCAAAAACAGGAATTAAATCATCTTTAGACATTTCAAGCATTCTTTTATAATGTACATGTCCTAGACGAGCATGCCATAAAGAAGAAGATTTAATAACATTCGAATTGGTCATAAATACAGAACCAGAATCATTAGGAACTCCATTCAAATTCATCATAAACATACCATTATTATAATATCAAAATCCTACAAACACACCAGACTTCGATAATACATATTTATCGGATTCATACACTTGCTTGTATCCAAGCTTATTCAATACAGGACCAGAAACTAAGTTCTTACGTAGTTTAGGAACATACAAAACATTAAACAAAGTAATAGTTTTTCCAGAACTGAATTCTAACACCACGCTTCCTTTGCCTTCAACAGGATCAAAGTGATGATCTCCCATGTAGAGGACAGATCCATCTTCCACTGGAACAAAAGTCTTGAACCAGAAACGATCCTTGCAAACATGTGTTGTGGCGCCAGAATCAATCCACCACGCAATAGCGTCATCCTGCACATAAAATGCTTCAAAAATTAATGAAACTGAATGTTTAATCAAAATATTCAAGTTATGAATTGATTTCTGACCTTGTTCTTGGGATTGGTCCTTAGACCCCTTTCCCGAACCACTTGCATTCGCGTTATCATGCTTCTTTCCAGAACGACAATCCCTCTTGAAGTGGCCTGTCTTACCACACTACCAGCATTCTAGTTTCGGTTTCTTGTTAGAACCGAAACTTCCTTTGTTGTTCTTGAAAGCACGCTTCTTTCCTTTGGTCCCTCGGTTATTGTTCTTACTACCCTCCTCGATCATATTAACCGAGGGACCAGCAACTTCTTTTCCTTTTCCCTTGTCACTCTCCTGCGCTCTTAGAGATTCTTCTATGCGCAAGTGACTTCCAAGTTGGACCAAAGACAGTTCGTCTTTTCCATGCTTCAAATTGTGTTTGAAATCCTTCCATGAAGGGGGCAACTTGTCTATGATACTTGAGACAGATATTGTTTCATCCATCTTCAATCCGCGCAGTGTGAATTGTCCAAGAATTCGTAGAAGTTCATTGTATTGTTCCATGACAGACCTTGACTCAACCATTTTGTAATTGTTGAAATCAGTCACCAAGAACTTCTTACTGGATGAGTCCTCTGCCATGTACTTGGCTTCAAGACAATCCCACAATTCCTTTGCAGATTCCACATTTTGATAAATATCGAATAAAGGATCAGACATACCGTTAAGAATGTGTCCTCTGCATATGTAGTCGTCATTCTCCCACTTTGATCTGCTTCTTATATTTTCAACAGTTTCTTCCTCCAGAAGTTCAGGAATCGGTGTAGACAGGACGTATACCACCTTCAATGTTGTCAACAAGAAATGCATCTTCTTCTGCCAACGCCTGAAGTCTTGTCCTTGAAACTTGTCCAATTTCCCGAACTTAGTAGTCATCTCCTTGACAGCACCAGCGCCTTCTCCAGCCATGATTATCAGAAATTACTTTGTTCGTTTGTTAGAAAACGGGTGTGATAATCCTGGATAAAGTCAAGAATCGTGAGCGTCCACTTTCCGAACAAATTATTTCGACCCTGTAATTGCCTGGGTTCACGAAATCTTTGTTGGGATAATGCTTGACAATCAATCTGTTTCTTGGCACAAGAGAACAGATAAAGAAAGTAGAGAGATGTCGTGTTGTTCGAATATCTGTTTTAGAATACTGTTTCTGGTTTTCTCTGTTTTTTCCTTAGGCTGCAAGCAACCTTATATAGAAGGTTGTGTTTGCACGAATGGTCACGATTGTTCCGAAAAGTCACAATTTTCCAAATAATTTCAAACTAGGGTCACAATTGTTCAGAAAAATTTCGTTCGGGGCGCTGCCCCGCACCCCGCCCGCTGACCTAGCAGCGGGACCCCAGCCAGGGGCTCCGCCCCTTGGACCCCGGTTCGTATTCGCGGTCAGTTATGCGTTGGCTTACCGAGCGTGCACTCCGCACTAACCTGACTCAATTCCGAGCCTAACGCGTAATTGCATCAACCTATAGTAGATCACATTACTACTAAAATACATTGATGATTCTAAAATCACCAACATAACATTTCTTCAGCATTCTACTTAAACAGTTGAGAGGTTATAACATATTTAAGATAAAAAAAAAAAATAGATTGAAAGCTTTAGAAATAGTATGAAAGATTTTTTTTGGTACATACAAAAGTAAAGTAAGTATGAAAGATTTAATAGTGTGATTAGAAATTTGAATATGAAGAACTTCCAGGTTTAACAAAAAAAAATTTACAAAAAAAAAAGAACAACAGAGGGGATACATAGTATTACTAATATACATACCACTGATTAGCAAGAAATGAAAGAAAAAAATACTCTCAAAGTCATGAATAAACTATCTCAAAAGTTTAAGGTGCTGGTTGATGCGATTTTATATTATAATTTTAACAAGTCTCGCTCAAGGGGTCATTGAGTTTGAAGCGTAGAAAATGTCAAACAACCACTTAATCCCAAAAGCTTAAGCTGTTGGGTAAGGGCCACTTTAATGGTTTTATATTATATTCTAACACGCCCCCTCACGCAAGAGCCCTTTGGGCTTGAAGCGTGGATAAATGCACAGGTCCGCCTACCATGTGTTTAATTAAATTCCACTTTTAATTAGAAAGTGAGGGGAGCAAGGATCGAATTCTAGACCTTTCGGTCACAGAGGCTCTGATACCATGTCAAACAACCACTTAATCCCAAAAGCTTAAGCTGTTGGGTAAGGGTCACTTTAATGGTTTTATATTATATTCTAACAGAAAATACACAAACTCACTACTTTCATGTTGTTGGATGGTGACACATGGTTTTATATTATACTTTTAACAAATACAAAGAAATCCTAGTTCAACAGCTTAGAAGCTGTCTAAGTTTGATGGTGCTGAATGTGTCCATTAAAGGGGATTTTGACATCACAAACATGTTATAAACTTGTTCCATGGTTGGGCGAGAACGTGGACTTTCACTCAAGCAAGCAAAAGCCATTCTCGCAATCAAGACCACCTCCTTAACAACTGGTCTCATTGGTTGAGGAAGTCTTTGGTCTACCACATCCTTCAATTGCAAATCATATGCCAATGTTGTTGCTGTTGCAGATGATGATGAAAACAGTGAAGAAATGAGATCTCCTGGATGCTTTCCCATGAGTATTTCCAAACATAGCACCCCAAAACTGAATACATCACATTTCTCATTCACTTGCATCGTGTAAGCAAGCTCTGCAATAAGTTAAAAAAAAATGAATATGATATTATGCTTGGAGTGTAAGTGCTGATGAAATTATCTAATGCCACTTCGGTATCTTCTATGTTTTCAGTTTTAGTGATAAAATTTCACATCGTTTTCAATTTATTTTCTCTTTTTAAAGTTTAGTTCATTAAGTGTATGTTTGGATATTAGTTAAGTGTAACGTGACTTTCACCTTAATTTTCATTCATTTTTTTGTCTCTAAATGTATGCTATTGTCTATATGCACTGGTGCCAACGAGTATCTAAAGATAACCTGGTGAAAAAAAATTCTGTGCAAAACTTATAAAACAGGAAAGAAAATGAAAACTAAATGTGAGTTTTGGCCAGTTCAATTTTTGCTTCTATTTTAGTTTTAATTACAAAACACTATGATGTTTTCATTTTGTTTCATAGTTTTGTAGTGAAAACTATTTATCATTTTTACATTTTTTGTACAAAATAATAAAAACATGAAACAAAGTTGGAAAAAAGTGAAAATCTTTATAATTAAAACTGATAACATAAAATCAAAGTAGAACCTTTCTTAAGAATTAAAAAGAAAGGCCTAACCTGGTGCAGCATAACCATAAGTGCCTGCAAATGTGGTTGAATTATGTGAATCAGGATCCAGAATTTTAGCTGTTCCAAAGTCGGAGATTCGAGCTTCATATTCAGAATCTAAAAGAACATTCTTGCTGGATATGTCACGATGAACTATAGGAGGATAGCAACCATGATGCATGTGGTACATAGCATTTGTGACACCTTTCACAACATTCACCCTCTTACTCCAATCAAACATTGTTGCTTGTGCATCATTGTTCAGAACATTATCCAAGCTTCCTCCTTCTAGGAGCTCATAGACAAGAAAAGAGTACCTTGGATGTGAGCAAAATCCATACATTTTCACAATGTTTCTGTGCCGGATTTCTGTCAAGGCTCTAACCTCATTTGTGAAAGCCTTGAAATTCAGCATTTCCCTATCAACTGTTGCATGTAGCTTTTTCACAGCCACAATCTGGCCAGAGGGTAAGTTGGCTTTGTAAACAGCTCCTGACCCTCCTTCTCCAATGATATATTTTTCATCAAACTCCTCTGTGGCTTCAATGATGTTTTCGTACACCATATTCCCATCATAGTTCCATACGGTAAAAAGATCTTGAGCTTGTTCTTCTGTAGCATCGTGCTCTTTAATTTTTCTTGCTTTTTTCCAATGAATGCACAAGGAAACTCCAACCACAAAAACTATCAGCAATAGGACACTCAAAGTAAGGAGTGATGCCAATATCACCACACTTTTCCTTTTATCTTGAGTTTTGTGACTACACTTTTTGCAAGGCACCAAGTAAAAGGAATTACCACACAAGCCTTTGTTGTTTCTCAATGCTTCAAATGAAGCCATACGAAAAGCTGGACTGTCAGGAATTTCACACTCTAATTGGTTGTAAGATATGTCAACGCTTGTCAAGCTCTGCATACCCTTGAAGTTACATGGAATAGTCCCTGAGAGATTGTTGTGGGAGATGTTCAACTTGTTCAACCGTTGCAATTCCCCAAGAGCTTCTGGTATTGGTCCATTTAATAAATTCCAACTAAGATCAAGAATGTTAAGAAAATGCAATTGGCTAAACTTAGAGGGAATGCTTTTGGTGAACTTGTTCTTGCTCAAATTCAAATCAACTAATTTGAGCAGATCTCCAACCTGTTTTGGGATTGAGCCATCTAAATTGTTTGCTGCAAGATGCAAGTGCTGTAGGTGCTGCATGGATCCAATTTCTAAGGGAATGTTGCCTGAAAGTTCATTGTTACTTAAGGAGAGATCAAACAATGAGGTCAAGGAACAAAGTTCTTTTGGAATTTTCCCTGTAAGATGATTTGAAGATAGTTGAAGTGATTGTAACTTAGGTGCTTGTCCTAGTTCTGGGGGTATAGTACCAGATAAATTGTTGTGGGAAATCTCTAGGCCTATGAGATTATGGATTTTTGCCCAACTAGGCAAAAGGTGTCCATAAAAATAGTTTCTACTTAGATCAATGATGTGCAAATCTGGGTATATTCCAAGATCATCTGAAATATTTCCAGTCAACATATTTTCAGCAAGGTTGAGTCTAAAAAGCTTGGAGCAATTCTTCAAGCTTCTTGGAACTTTACCTGTGAAATGATTGTTGTTAGCAGAAAAATTTGTGAGTGATCCACTAAGGCAAATATGTTGTGGCATAGGTCCAGTGAAATGATTGGTACTAAGTTGCAAGCTGACAAAATTAGTGAGATTTTCCAGTGCTGGTGTCAAACTACCACTAAGGTTGTTCATATGAAGTAACAAGAAGGTGAGCTTAGTTAAATTTCCAAAGGTTAAAGGCACAGGTCCAGAGAGATTGTTTTCAGAAAGGCTAAGCTTCTCTAGATTGACCAAGTTTCCCATGGAAGAAGGAATTGATCCAGAAAGTTTGTTCTTAGCAAGTGACAATTGGGTGAGTTTTGTCAAGTTGCCAAGAGCGGAAGGAATTGATCCATGAAGCTTATTATAACTGAGCTGAAGGGTTCTCAAATTGGCCAAGTCTCCAATGGAAGAAGGGATTGGCCCAGAAAAATCATTATATAACAATTTGAGTGTTGTGAGAGAAAAGAGTCTTCCCAACTCCTCAGGAATAGGTCCAGATAGAAGGTTTCCAAAGAGGACAAGTTGTTCTAAGTTTCTCAAGTTTCTAAGTGAAGGGATTGCACCAGAGAAAGAGTTAGCTGACAAATCAAGTTTGATGAGGTTTGTCAACATTCCAATTGTTGAGGGAATGGAACCAGAAAGTGCATTTGCTCTAAAAGACAGATACTTTAAGCTACCTAATTCCCCAATCTCTTGAGGAATATGGCCAGAAAGTTTATTGCCAGTTAAATCTAGATATGACAAGTTAGAAAGCTTCATTATGGAAATAGGAATTGGACCAGTGAGCTTACACCTTGCAATGTCAAGCTGTGTTAGGCTTCTCATTTCTCCTATTTCTTTGGGGATGGAACCTCTGAACTGATTATGGCCCATTTTCAATTGAGAGATTCTGGACAAGTTTCCAATTTGTATGGGAATAGTCCCATGAAAAGAGTTGTAACTAATATCCAGACCAAGCAATTTAGGAAAGGATGAGAAGTTGAGACTGAAAAGGGTACCTTTAAGTCCAAACTTTGAAACATTTATAGTTGTGACAGACATAGTTTCATCACAAATAGTTCCTTTCCAGTTGCAAGGATTGGTAACTCGGGTCCAGGAAGATAAGAAATCTTGGCTTTGGTTGTCAAGGTTGGCCTTCCATTTTAATAGAGAACTTGCTTCACTATCTTGATCTTCTACAGCTTCATATCTAACTGTAGATGCTGTAGTGGCATCAAAGGCAAAAGAAGCAGTCATGAAAATTCCAGAAACTTGAAAGGAAGAGAGGATTAAGAGTGAACAGATCAAGATCAATTCAAGTGATAGAAGCTTTGTGCACATCATGTTTGAGTTGTGGGGTTGCTTATGAGTTATGACAAGATGTTTGGGATACTTACATAATAGAATATTGCTCTGCTTGCTTCATTGTATAGTAGTAGTAGTAGTAGTACCATTGTTATAGTCATCAGTTTAAGTAGGGTCCATTGCATCAATGCTTCTAGCAGGATTAAGAGAGCATACTAGCCAAAGTCTGAAAGTGATGCCCACCATTGCCAATTTGCTACACAGTCAACCAACATAGGCTTGTCACGCGATTGGCAGATAACTAGGTTCCTTAACCCTTAAACATGCCAACAAAGGATCGAACATTGAGTGTGCGTATAGAAAATGATTTGTCGGTAAAGGCAAAACCCACTTGAGTGATCTTCATATCTCGAAATGAATTAGTCTCTATCTATTGCTGGCGCAGACCCTTGGGACAAAAAAAAAATAATTTGCTACACAGTCCACAAACAAAATGACTCATAATTGCACATGTTCAGAAATTATGCAAATTCTCTTGGAACTATATTTGCATTTATTTGTTTATCTCACCTAGAGTCCATTTGTTTCACCATATTCAGGATGAGGTCACTGATGATTAGGATTCTGTATCTAATTAATAAAGCCCACCTACAAAAGAAGAATCTAATAAAGGATACAAGAATCCCATCATGAAGTTGGCTGGTTCCTTTTCAAAGTCAGTGCTATAATTGTACGATGAACACAAGAGAAAAACAAACCTAAGAACCCCTTAAAATTGAAATCTATTTGGTAAATTATGTGTCTGTTATTTCATATGGTTATGGAAAGATAATATAGTTTTATCAAATAATTGATTGGGGGGTTTTGATACATTATTAACACTCATTTTTTCTTCCATCAATTTTTCATGCACTTCCTTTCTATCTTTCTCTTCTTTTTCTGATATATATTACTCATCATATCTCATATTTCTCTTCTCTCTCTGCATGTCAGTAGATTTGGGGTGTTAACAATTGTTTTCCATTGATTAGGTAATCAGAAACAAAGAATCAAAACAAGACATATTGAATTGCAGCTGTATAATTTTTAATGAAACAATAATTTTTATCAATCTTTTGATTAACAAAATGTATATATCTATACCAAAGGGATTAGTAATGTGTAAAGAGAAATTGCTGTAAAAATGGTAGATACACATATTGCTAAAGGAATTAAATAGTTATTATGGCAAACAATATTTACAGGTCAGAGAAGAAGGGTGAAAATAACATGGTGAATAATAACATTTGCCTACAAAATGCAGAGGTATCAGCACTTTCACAACATCAGTTGAAGAAATATGATGGCACACTCCATCAGCTTCAAACTTTTTCTATTATTATTCATCTTCTACACTTGCTTGCAGGAAAACACCTTTGCCCTTAGAAAGGCAAGCATTTTTTCATTTCCTCCTCACTCAACCAACACACAACTTTGAGAAAATTGCACAAATCACTTTTTTTTTGTTGGATATTTAAACATACAAAATTTTACAATTTTTTTCTTATTCTCTGTTGCAGACTTACATTGTATACCTGGGGGGACATTCTCATGGTCCAAATCCATCACTTGATGATCTTGACTCAGCCACAAATTCCCATTATGATTTACTGGCTTCAGTCTTGGGAAGGTTTTGTGTCTCTGAACTTTTGTTAGATATCCTGACACTCTAGAAACTATAGACTTATAGCATGTTTGGATCAACTTTTTTCTTTTCAGAATCAATCCCGACACCCAGAAACTATTCGCAGAAGTTTCTCTTCATAATTTATTTTGACTCTAGAATCAACTGTAGAAGAATTTTCAAACATGCACTTAATTTAACATATGGTTTTGTTCTGTCTCAGCCATGAGAAGGCAAAAGAAGCAGTCATGTACTCCTACAACAAGCACATTAATGGTTTTGCTGCACTTCTTGAAGAGGAAGACGCATCGGAGATTGCAAGTAGGCAAATGCTCACATGTGTTTCTAGTCATTTTGAAGACACAATTTTATGATACCATGTATAAATGTGTTTCTATTGGTGCAGAAAACCCAGATATAGTTTCAGTTTTCTTGAGCAAAGAGTATATTCTGCACACTACCAGATCATGGGAGTTTCTTGGCTTGGAAAGATATGGAGGAACTCCTGCAGAATCTGCATGGTGGAAGGCAAAATATGGCCAAGATACAATCATGGCTAATTTAGATTCAGGTATATAATATGCTTTCATATTATCATATAAGGAAAATGTTTAATATACCACCAAAGAGTGTAGACATGAAGAAAGAAAAAGGAAGAGAAAACTCGAGTTACAATCACCTGCAATTTGTAACGGTCAGACCTCTACTTGTGACGACACAAGCGATACATGCCTATTTGATTCCCACAAATTGCAAGTGTTGCTTGTGGTGTCTAGCGATTATTTTTCAAGGTGCTCTTAAAACAATGAGTTTTGGATGAGGTATTCTGTATTAAATATTGTACAAATACTAAATTTTTATCTTACTATGAATTATAAAAAAGTTTTGAATTAAAAATGTATGATTTGGAGTCATTTTAAATTTTATATATGAAGTCACACACATAGATTACACTGAGTGGTTTAATTTGTGCTTGAACAGGGGTTTGGCCAGAACATCCTAGCTTTAGCGACAATGGATACGACTCAGTGCCAGCAAGGTGGCGTGGGAATGGGGTTTGTGAGATTGATCATATTGGAAATTCAACCAAAACATTCTGTAACAGGTCATTTCTCTTATTAAATATAAGTCAAAGGAAAATAAAGTTTCAAAAGGCTAAGAATCCTTCAACTCTGTATTATTTCAATGTGTCAATATGCATGTTAAGAAATCTTTCTAAAATTTGATTTAAAGTCAATTAATTATGGGGAGAAGCTTCAATGAATTGCTTCTGTGCCAGAATTAATTCTGAGAAAACCGAAGTTGATATGTGCTATGTAATATGTGTGTGACGAATGTATATCAGGAAGCTGATTGGAGCTAGGATGTTCAGCAAAAACTACGAGGCACAGCATGGCAAGCTTGATAACTTCAAACGCACTGCAAGAGACTTTGTTGGTCACGTCACACATACCTTATCCATAGCAGCTGGAAACTTTGCTCCCGGTGCCACGGTCTTCGGCAATGGCAATGGCACTGCAAAGGGTGGATCTCCAAGAGCTCGAGTTGCGACCTACAAAGTGTGTTGGTCCATAACTGATGCTGGTGGCTGCCATGAAGCTGATATTCTACAAGCATTTGATCATGCCATACATGATGGTGTTGATGTGATCTCAACCTCTTTGGGTGGGTCTAATCCTTACATTGAAGCTTTGTTCACAGATGGGATTTCCATAGGGTCCTTCCATGCAATTGCTAGGAATGTTGTGGTGATTTGCTCTGCTGGGAATGATGGGCCAGCACCTAGAACTGTCACAAATGTAGCTCCCTGGTCATTCACAGTTGCTGCTAGTACTATAGACAGGGAATTCATCAGCAACGTTTCTCTTGGTCACAAACCTTACCTTAAGGTATATATATCATTTTTCTTAATTTTGTGACTATAAAGTGGCATGTGGAATAAACAACATCTTTGTCTTCATATCCAATTATGTGCCCAAATTCCACTGAAGATCATCAAACCAGAGAGTGCCTCCTTAAAAGAAGAATTATTCTATCATATCACACTTTTTACTCCCTATATCCTTAAAAGAGTCTCTCTCTGTCTCTCTCAGCATAATATTTTAGCCTTGAAAAGGATTTGGGTTTCTTGTCGTCACCGCAATCCTAAATGTGCACGGTCAAGGAATCTAAGTTGTTCCTCAAGATCCAACAACTCATGTCATCAAGATCGACAGTAGAGATGACCTAAAAAATTTAACCGTCTGGTTTTGATTGAACAACTCAAATTCATTGACACTATGAATTTTGAATTTCTTTAACTGCAGGGAATCCAAAGACAATATGAATTGTAATATCAAACTATAAGAACTCAGTTTAAGAAAAGTTTATGTACTTTATCTTTCCATTAAGTTTTATATCAATTTATTTAATTGGAATGCATGTTCATCAGGGAGCCAGTCTTAGTAAAGGCTTACCATCAAGGAAATTTTATCCATTAGTTCATTCCATCGATGCTAGACTTCCTAATGCCACAGTCCAAGATGCGTAAGCACAAATTCTCCAAATTTGCCTCATATATTTGTTAATTACATTGCTTCTTGTTACTTTTTTTTTAATAAGCCATTCTTGTTACATATATATGTGTGTATGTTGCTGCAGTCGCATTTGCAAGAATGGAACACTTGATCCTCCCAAAGTAAGGGGGAAAATATTAGTCTGCATTCGCCGTGATCAAACATCATCAGTTGCTCAAGCCTACGTAGCTTCTCTTGTTGGTGCAGTAGGAGTGTTTGTCATCAATGATGAGAAAGCAGGAGATATAATTCTAGCTGAGCCTTATCCTCTACCTGGTGCCAGTATAGATGCCTATGATGATGAGGATAAAGACGAGCAAGAATGGTTTGGAAAAGGAGGCTCTGGCAAAAACAGTAGCCGGTAATGGATCAGTTTCCTTTTTCTCAGAATCAATTCAAGCACTCAGAAGCTAAGCTTCTCTCCATAACTGGTTTTGACTTCAAAATCAATTCTAGAAGGATTTCCAAAGATACAATTATCCTTCTAAATGCTACACTCAATAGATACTTGCAACAAATTAAGAACTTCACTTATAGATATATGCTGCAGGAAAATGGTTGGTTACATGACTGCAGCAAGAACATACATAGGAATAAAGCCAGCTCCAATTATGGCTGGATTCTCATCCAGGGGTCCTAGTGCTGTGCAGCCATTGATACTCAAGGTCTAAAGGAAGATTTTTCAATTAATCATTTTTTTAGACACTCAAACAGCGCAGACAACTCATAAACTTCATATTTCTCTCTATTTGTCTCTTCTTATCGCATAATATTATCATATATAATATCTAGTTATCTATTATATTCATACCTCCTTCATTCATTTTGTGATTCCATTGCTTTTGTTAACAATTTCAGCCAGACATAACTGCTCCTGGGGTGAACATTCTGGCTGCATATTCACTAGCCACAGGTCCATCTAATCAACCTTCAGATAAACGTAGGGTTCCTTTCAATGTGCAACAAGGAACTTCTATGTCTTGCCCTCATGTTGCTGGCATTGTTGGTCTTCTCAAGACACTTCATCCTAAATGGAGTCCAGCAGCTATCAAGTCAGCCATCATGACTACAGGTTTGTCGGCAAAATAATACCTCAATGCAAGGAAAGAACCAGAAAAAATGGTGAAAGAGAGTGAAAATTAAACACAGAAGCAAAATCAACAATGACTACTTGAACAGACAATATGCAAAATTTTAAGGAAGTAGGCATAATATGACAGCTCCAATATATGCAGAAAAAAAGGATTGTACTTTTTAATTTTGCAAAATGTTGTCCTATATAAAATGTTCATGGTGCCTCGTGTATTTTGAAAAAGCTTTGCTTAATGAAATTATGATATTCCTGCAGCTACCACTCTAGATAACACCAATCGACCGATTCATAACGCATTTGATCAGTTAGCAACTCCACTTGAATATGGTTCAGGACATGTGCAGCCTAACCTGGCAGTAGACCCTGGGCTTGTTTATGATCTAAGCATAACAGACTACTTGAACTTCATATGTGCTTCTGGTCATGACCGTAACTTACTGAGGTTCTTCTTCAATCAGAGCTCTTACACTTGTCCAGAGACATTCAACATTGAAAATTATAACTATCCTTCAATCACAGTAACCAATCGCGGGATGAATCCTCTAAACGTCACTCGTACAGTCACAAACGTTGGATCTCCAGGCACATATGTTGTGGAAACTCATGCACCTGAAGAGTTTAATGTTCTTGTAAGACCAAGTTCATTGAGTTTTGAGACAGTTGGAGAAAAGAAGAGCTTTAAGGTTATTCTGCAGGCAACAGGTTATCCTAGTCATGGTTTTCCAATATTTGGGAACTTGACTTGGACAGATGGGAAGCACAGAGTAACCAGTCCTATTGTTGTTCTGTAACCTCAGAAATCACTCTGAGAAATGTTATGTTATCATTACCATTTTAACTATTTAAGCATGTCATTGTGTATGTTGTTAACTTGTTATTGACCTGTATTTGCTTTTTTATTATTCAAATGTTAGTTGTATTGAAGCTTTTCTGTTATATGGAGCTCTTTCTGCAAGATATTTGTAACTTGTAAGTTCAACAATTTATTTTGGACGGATTCAGCTCCAATCACAACCAGGTTAGGGCGCCACGGAGACCATAGATAGCTTTCAGAGGTTCTTACCGATCACTCACTAACACTGCTCTCACATCATCAGCACTAACAGAGTAGGAATCGAACACGCAATCTTCTAAGGGAAGTGATATGTCATAACCAGCCAACATTACACCCTAATTTACCATTCTACCTCCATTATTTCTATAATTATCAATTTGATTGGTGGTAAATTTGGTTTTCCTCAATCCAACATCTTTGAAGTTGAAAACAGTCTTGAAAAGACAAATGTCAGCATTCAACTGAAAACCAAATCCAGTTATTGAAAAAATTCAGTTAAATGTAACTCACAATGATCCATTGTAAAATGCTCCATACCCAGATTATATTAAATTACAAATTAAATTTTCCAATATATGAATTTCATGACAGAACATGTAGATTATGAAATTCAAATGTAAGCTCATGAGATTAAAATTAGGGTTTTAAATTGAAAAATATGTTAGAAACAGGTTTCAACGAAAAATCAATTTTTTTTGGAAACCTGATTACAAAACAAAAAGAATGAAGCCTCAGTGTGCAAAATGTACATCAAGCACTGTATAAACAGTGTTTTCAGACGGCACTTGCAAAACGGATATGCATCCATCATCATTGGCTTCAATCAATCTACAAATTTGATATTTCAACAAAACAAATGAAGAAGAAAGCATGAGATCGAAGCACAAACTGTGCTTTTCATCTATGGCAGAGACGTGGGAGATGACGCAGATGGATACCGTTTTGTGGCAGCCTAGTGTAGATGAAGATTACAGAGGGTATAAGGAGGGCTTATATAGGCCTTCACCGGAAAAATAAACCCTAATACTCCTCTTAGTCCTAAATCTCGAATGCGGATCCTCGACTTTAATTGGTAAAGTAGGTCATCACATAATCGATTGAATTATTTTAATTGAGTTATGGTTTAATGACTTATTTTACGTTTTTTTTTATGATTCAAAGGAAGAAAAAAAATTAATTACAACCAGAAAAAGAACCACAATTAGGAAGAAAATAAAAAATGTAAAGAGACACGCTCAAATCAACTCCAAACTTATCTAAGGCATGTCATCGCATTGGCATCCTGGAAGGCATGACCCCAAATAACATGATTGAAATCTGCACAGATAAACATGAATTTGTATGACCAAGGGAGCACAAGAATGAGAGGCGTCGCACACTGAATTTATGAACTGAATACTGCAAGTTGAATTCAACTCAATTACTGTCTTTTGAAAGCCTCTATGGCTAAGCAAAAGCAAACTTGAAGAATCCCCCATAACTCAACGCAGAGGGTTGAGCAAACACCCAACTTCTTGGAATAGGCAAATGCAAAGGCACCAAAATGATCACACACAATACCTCCATGTGCGGCCAAGTTCCTCGAAGAAGAGAAAGTGCGATCAAATTGAGCTTAACCCAACCCACCCGAGGAGACCACTAGCGAATGATCGGGGAGTTCGGGTAAGGACCATACACAACTTCTAAGTCTCTCGCGCGCATAGCTTCCTGAATACCAAAGTTTTCACCCTGATCTCATGCACATAGATACTTGAGTCTGAACTGAACTTTCAAACACAACAGCCTTCCTAAATCTCCAAATTGAATCCACCGCTACACTCAAACATTGTGCACCTGTTCCTCATAACTAGTGAAGACTTTGGGTTCAATTCCAATTCCAGCTTGCTTTGCAGACCCTTCGTGAAGAACGTTGCAATGGCCCTATTTCGCAATAAAGCTCTCCACACTCCCTGCACAAACCCGGAGTCACGAAGAGCATGCAAAATTATCTCCTCTAAATTGTGTAGGCACCTAGTAGAAGTAGCAATTGTACGTCTAACCCCCGTGTAATCGTTGGAAGACTATCGTTAGACTTCCGTCATAGCACCAAATTTCTACGGGACATACCCTTCCAACTCGAAATTGACTGTCATTCTGTCCCTGGGACAATCTGATCACGAACATCACATTATAGTTATACACATCAACATGCACAATGCACCCATAGTGTAAAAAAGAGATCACCTTTTTAAACATTTAACAAAATCCTCAACCATTTGAAATTATTTAATATCCCTAGTTCATCATCATAAACCTAAATATTGAATCAGAAAATCAATATTTAATAACAGAAAAGTGAAGTTTAGTTAATTTTATCAGTAGATGACTTGATTAGCTTGAAAAATAATAACGATAAATAGCCGAGCATTACGAGAATAGATCAAATAAAAAGGAAGTGCGAGCTTATTTAGTTGATTTTGGAGATAAATTATTACTCAAAAACTGCTTTTCTACTCATGAAATTCTCATGAAAAGATAGCACACTCTAATTTCTTACGTTAGCCAAATAAAGAAAGCTCGCACAAGACAACATCAAAGCGTAAGGCCCAAAGGACCAACCTAATTAAGAATCCAGATTCAATACAAGTTGATAACTGGCAAACCACCAATAGAATATGTCAGGTGTTTCAAACAAGGTCTACAATTCCCATAATGCAAATTACGTACACCACCAAATTAAATACTACCCTAGTCTTATGTATTAAATTTTCACATTAACCAGCAGCAACAGACTAAGCTAACTGGGCTCCGCCACCAGTTTGATGCAGCATCGCGTCGATTTCATCCCCATCCTCCATTTCCAGCTGAAGCAATACACATAAAGCAAAGTAGTGTTATAACGTGTGTTTAGTTAAAAACATTTCCCAGTATGAAGAAAAAAGCTAAGGCAAGGGGCAAACCTCATCAGGAGTCTGTTCTGCGCGGAGGCGGCGACCATCAAATAAGAAGGCAATTGAATTCAACTCCACAGATTGCCGATCACAATATGCATTCATAAGCTTCTTCAGTTGGGTGTTTCTTTTGATCCTGAAGAATACTTCATTGCCATCCTAGAATCAAATAAAAATTAATCTTAGACCATGTGTTCATCATGGATACAACATGGAATGGATCATATGCCCAACATGTTGAACACAAGCATCAAATCAATGAAATATAACAAACCACCAGCTATGTAAAAATTCTTTGAACTTCCAGTACTGCACAAGTAACATCAACATGAAAACAAAGTTTCGTACAATTCACAGCATTGAAGGTTAGAGAGACACCAAGCGTTGTGAAAGGGTACTTCAAAGGATTTGTCACTATTTGACAACAGTAAAACATTCCTCATGACTTCAACCATACATATTGACAGGGAATGTTGCAAATGAAGAACCAGAAGCATAAAGGAAACACAAAAACTAAAATTTAATTCAAGAAACACTTTCATGGGGACAGAGAGAAGCTAGAAGGGTGTAGGGGAAAGAAATAACCAACTTCCTCATTAGAATACAAAGACCTGAAACAGGAATAGCCTAACAAATCAGACAGAAAGAAAAACTAATAATATAAAAACTCTAAAATAATATGAGGAGAAAGTCCCCACTAAGACATGGTTGTTGGAGTAAAACAGTCCAAGTCAAAGATAAATCTAATAGATCATTCAACCAGTTAAGATTTATGAAAGGGCGTTCTAAAAACCACTTTGGACGCATAATTTCCCTTAAAACTACAATTGGAAACATTTATGTTGCAAAAGCATACCTACAAGACCTTGCAAAATCTATGTGCTACCAAGGAAACTATCAAAGAACATCAACTTTTGGTTCCACACAGACATCTAGAGCTTAAACCTCTATATACAAATATTCCAATGTATATCAAATTCCAATACCTTTAGAAAAATGAAATAACAAAAAAAAAAGATGCCACACCCGAAGATCATAAGAATGATCTGCTGCTACTCCAAACACAAGCATTCAATGTAGACCCGAGTTACATTGGAAACACAAGCATTCAATATAGATACCCGAGTTACATCGGAAACCAGGATTTAGCATACCAGTGTTTACATATATTGCCATACAGAAACTGAAGGTTCAATTGGTCATCAGTAAAGCAATAGAATATGAAAAAGCATGACAATAAAGTGATACAGCATCATAACATATTTGCTCTACACATATTGGTTTCATCAAAGAATAAAATTGGAATCCACTCCCCCCTCCTATCCCCAAAACACACCAACAAAAGACACATAAGAGATAAAACCCATAAATAACTTTTTCCTAACAAGAAATAAATGAGATAATTGAAAAGTAACAAGTGTTAAACCTATGGACAACTAACATGCATAAATAACATGATTGTATGCATTATAAAAATACATCAATAAACAAAGAGCAAATATCAACAAACCAATGGTTTTCCAATCCTCCAAAATTCTCAAGTGACCTAATTATTTTGACACCCCCAACAACAAAACCGCACCTCACAGTATCATACTATCATCTAACAGCATCACTTCTAGTTGCAGATTAAACAAATTCACACGAAACAAAATACGAATAATCGAACTTGAACGCACTTCAAAATCGAAACTTTTTAACAACGAAGCAATACCCATGATTAAATAGTCACAAAAAAACAGAAAACCCTAACTGAAAAGTTCGATTTCAATTTGAGTATCGATCGATAACGAAAGAAATTGCGAAAAGACGAGAGAACAAACCTGGCCTTTAACCTTCAAATTGATGTGCGGAGCCGCAGACTGATCATTGGGTTTCTTCTCTTCCTCGGAGGCCTTTGGAGTTCCAG
This sequence comes from Lotus japonicus, assembly GCF_012489685.1. Lineage (NCBI taxonomy): Eukaryota > Viridiplantae > Streptophyta > Magnoliopsida > Fabales > Fabaceae > Lotus > Lotus japonicus. The sequence continues at coordinate 9,177,710 of NC_080041.1, forward strand.
ACATCGTTCTTCTTCTTCTTCTTCTTCTTCTTCTTCGTCTGTGATTCTTCTCTCTGGAAATTAGGGTTCTTGTTTTGATTTTAGAATTTTTCTTTTGCTTAGAGTCCCTTTTGTATTTAATCGAGTGAGTGGGCCTTGATTGGGTCTGTGGGCTTGAGAATGGCCCAGTCAATAGCAATTATGAGCTGTCATGAAGTTCAAAACTCTGCTGATTTCAATATTTTATTTATGATATATCATTATTGTGAATGGGAATGTTAAGAGTTTGAATGGGACTCCGCACCCAAGCCAGCAAGACAATTTATTGACACATTCGCTTCACGGAACACATACAGAATACGAACATCTCAATCCCGCGATATAAGCAGATGCAAGTCCAACAGAGCATTTTTAAAAACATGAAAGTTACATTAATTACGCTTCAAAGCATCCAATAACTCCAAACAATCCGACTCACAAAACAACCTGTCGAAAATTCTTTCTCCAAGCCATCAAAAGTCTCATCCTCAACGCCTAAATCTCAACTAGAAGTGCATCACCCCCAAGGGTACCCGCATAAAAAACCCCAAGCTAGTCCCTATAAGAGTCACGAAAAACCCTTCTCATTCCCATACAATTATGCATACTGCTATAAGCACCCTCAATCATCAGCGAAACACAACTTGATGGAGGCAATGACCAGCGAGCCCAGTCCCTCTAAGAAAACTGGTGAGAGTCTGAAGCATCTGACAACTCTCGTAATCCTGAAGCTCTTGACGAATCCAGTCACAGACAAACGCCACAATCCACTCCAATTTGTTGAAAAATAAATAAATAAAAGCTTCATTTTCATTTTGTTATTTTGAAACATTTGTCAATTTTTTCCTAATAAGAATAGTACGATATCATATTTCACAATTATATAATAATTGTAGATTTGAACCGAATGTATAGATCTGTCGGGATGGATTGATAACTGTTTAAGTTACATGTTAAATTGAATGTTAAACAAGTTGTTCTCAAAAGTTTTTTTTTATAGGCAAATGTTAGTAAATTAATCCCTTCTTCGAGTTCGAACCCGGGACCCTTCACCTCACTCAACTCTTATGTCCCTAACTCTTACTACTTGAGCTATACTTCGGGAACAATTGTTCTCAAAGGTAAATAGAATTTTTCAAATATGGTAAGTATTAAATTATTTTGAACTAGCTACACAGGAAAATTTTATTTTAATTTAGTAAGAGTATCTTATATTTAAATAAAAGTCTCATGTCGAGTTAAAAAAAATCCACATATATGAGGTTCGTGGTGTGGTTCATTTGGTTATGTTCGATGATTCGATTGCAAACTTGGATGAGTTTTCCTCTAGTCCAACAAGTAGCATTAGTTTACGGTAGTTATATCCCCCATTGAGTTTATTAATATATAATGTGGATGGTTCTATTTGGCATAGTAGAGATACTAGTTACGGCCTTACGGGGGTGTGCATTGTGATGGCAGATGGGTTAGAGGATTTTGCAAGAGATTGGGACCTCTAATCCTTTGTTGGCTAAATTACGAACCATCTAGACAACTAGGGAGCCGGTTGCTAAGGATTCCTTGAAGAGTTGTCACTAAGAGGGACTCAACTGAATCCATTGATTATGTTAGGTCTAACAATGTTCTTGACAAACCCTTATTTGGAGTTGGTTCAATATACTTGTGATGTTATTCCTTCACAAACATAAGTAAAAATCAACTTGTTGTTTGTGAAGCTAATATTGTAGCTGATAGTTATGCAAGGAGTGCTCATTCCCTTGGTTTTGGGTTCCATGTGCTCTATTGTCCTTAAGTAGAGAGTCATAGTTTGTTGTTACATAATGCTGCTGAAGCCTTATCCTTTCTTAGTACGTACTCCCTCCGTCCCTAATTATAAGCTAAAGTTGAGACTTTTGTTTTGTCACTAAATATAAGCTAAAGTTGTAAAAGCTAATATTTCTTTCCATATTTATCCTTGCATTTATTGTTAATGGAGCACTATTAGTAGTATAATGATTAAAAAGTGTTATCTTAAATAGGGGTAGACATAGAAAGTTGTACCTTTTTTTTGAAAACCAATGCATTAATTAAGACTTTCTTAATAAGCGTGATTTTTACAACTTTAACTTATAATTAGGGACGGAGGGAGTACTCCAGTAGTGTAGCGTTTTCACTTTTCTAAGGCTTTGTCCCTTTATGTTATCAAAAAATTTACTAATAACACTTTTACTAGTTTTATGAACAGATCAATTCCTAAACATTCTAAATACTCCCCGCTAGTTGGACCATATTTAGTTAATAATCCATTCCCCATGTGTTCCATCTTTAGCACCATTTTCTAATACGCACATACACTGATCAGGGGTGATTAAACAATTTTACCAATTGGGCCAACTTGCCAATCCACTAAAACGGGGTGGATGGGTTGACATTATTTTACCCTTCAAGTTCAACCACTTTTGGCTCATCCTGCACAATTCACTATTAAATGGACCGGGTACGAAACGAGAGGGGACGAGGATGAGCAGTTAGGCAAAAAGATTTCTTAAAGAAAAACAATGTTGTCATGCCAAGGCTTCTTATTGATTGAACAAAAGTTCGGTCTATTAGGAGGCCTAACTCAGCCTAAAAGCTAACTCAAAAGTTAATGGTTGTTTCTACCTTTTATAAACACTATGTTGGTCACATCTTTAGCTAATATGAGACTTCTAACACGGTCACATTAATAGTAATGTTAATTAGATAATAATTATAGTTTTAGTTTCAATGGGAGAAAATAAGAAAGACTCGATATTGTATTTTTATTTACACTTCGTGAACTGATTTGCATAATTACATTGATAAATGACCTCCACTGGGGTGCTAATTCTAAGATGCTTTACTACGAATATAATTGAAGAAGTTTGATTGTTGGTCCCGGGAACTTACGGAGAAGAATAATGTTGTGTAGACATCTCATTTTCACCTCACCTTATGCAAATATGAAGAGAAAAAATAGAAATGTATGATATGATTTGTGATTTGATAAAAAATATAGAGATAAAAAGAAAAATATGTAAAATAAAATAAGAGATAAAATAAAGAAATAATTATGTGTACACACCTCAAAAAAGAGGTAGGAAAATAGAGATATGAAGAAAGGAGAGAGAAAGTAAATATATGATATGTGATTTGGTTAATAGAGAAAAGAGAAATAGATAGAAATGAAGGTGGAAAAGAAGTGAATATGCGTATATATATCATATCATTACTCATCGACAATGTGCTATTTTTCCAACCCTCCCACTCCTTGTCACTTGATCTCCAATTCTCCATCAATTGATTTGAGGATAAGACACATTACGCACCATGTGTTCACTACTACTACTAGTGCTATTGAGAGTGAAAATTCCAGAAAACAGCTGGATAGACAAAGATGTACAAATGGATGTTATTTATTAATAGTTGAAAATGGTACATCAACTTTATTGAGTCTATGACTTCGGTTTGTTGATGAGAGCAATGTGTTTAGCTCTAATACAGTAATGAACAAATATGTCTATTGCTATCCTGACCTCAGTTTGGTCGTTTAGTTATTGCAAGAAAACGAGAGTAATGTTTCATCCACACCTTTTTTTTGAGGTGGATTCTTTTGAGGTGGAGATGTGGAATGGTGAGAGAGATAGGAAAAAGAGAATAAATAAGAAAGAAAAAATATAAGATGTGATAGATAATATGATAAGAGAGATAGAAATAAAAAGAGGTAGAAATGAAGTGTCTAAAAAATGATATGTGTATATATCATTACTCCAAGAAAACCTAATACAAAAAATCATGATACAAGAATACAAAGGTTATTCATATTCTAGAAAAGTATTAAAATCAAGAAGTATGATTAATTCACACTTTTATTTTATTTATATCTTTATTTACTATTTATATTTTCCGATTCAATCGCATTATTTATTATCTTTTTTACTTTGTGTTTTAGAGAGAATTTATGGTCGGTTTTCGACTTTGAATTCAAACACTATTACCTCAAACTCCACATTCTTGTAGATCAAAGCTAAGAAATTATTGTTTTTGGAGACGTTCCGGCCAATCACCTCTGAGTCGATCATGTTGTTCCTTCACCTGATCAACCCCGATCGACTAACCCCAAGTAACTATGGACTAGGAACCATGATAAAGGCAAGAACTTCTAGGATGTACTAAGCAATCATGATCGTCTCAAATCGCGTAATTCCAAACTCTATGAAATGTAATACTTGAATAACATAAGATACACAATAGAACACCGTGAAGATCATCGTCTTACCATCCACATCCGGAGTTTCACCGTTCCTCCTACCCCCTCCAAATGATTTAGTCAGATTCGTCCGATCACTTTATCTCTTATTTTTTTTCTCCACTACATTTCTAATTTTAGGAAGGTGTGTAAATATAATTTCATTCTAAAATCTAACTTCACAAACTTTTTGAGATAAGTAAAACTAGGTTCTTAACTCACTTATATGAAAATTATTAATCCACCGATTTAACTAAGGTTTCATTTATTAATTCTGCATCTTCATTCTACTTGGTCAGAGCAGAGCAGAGTGACGCACGCCATTACCAGGCACGAACGATGGTGGTCCTATAATTACTCACTCACTCGTCGCTTTGTTACCATCACAACCACACCGTGGGTCCCATCATTTCCCCTTTCCTTCTTTACCCTTCACAACACAGACACACCACCTCGTTCCCTTCAATTCCCACTTCATAGATAACAGAGCAGAGTAGAAAAGAAAACCTGTTCCTCACACACTCTCATTGCTCTGTTTCTGTGAGAAAAAACAGAGCATCATGATGCAGATTCAGCACCACTTCACTCTCTTCACCATCTTGTTCCTCTGCCTCACTCTCCTCACATTCACAGGCAATGCTCTCACCTCTCTTCTACTTCTTACATTTTTCTCACAATGTAGTGTATGTTTGGTTTTCAGTACGTTTGTTTGAAGCATTGGAATTCGAGATCACGATTTCCAACCAACTGAAAACCAAACATGCTCGTAGACACTTCAACTAACTTGCTTTGGTTTGTTTTACTCTGTTTCAGATGGTGGCTCCATCGGAGTGAACTACGGCCGCATCGCCAACAACCTCCCATCAGCAACCAAGGTAGTCAACCTCCTCAAATCCCAAGGTCTCAACCGGGTCAAAGTCTACGACACCGACCCGGCTGTCCTCCGGGCCTTATCCGGCTCCGGGATCAAAGTCACCGTCGATCTCCCCAACCAGCAACTCTTCGCAGCAGCAAGAGCTCCCTCGTTTGCACTCCAATGGGTCGAACGCAACGTCGCCGCTTACCACCCCCACACCCAAATCGAAGCCATCGCCGTCGGCAACGAAGTCTTCGTCGACCCACGCAACACCACAAAGTTCCTCGTCCCCGCCATGAGAAACATCCACCAAGCTCTTGTCAAACACAACCTCCACCATGACATCAAGGTTTCCTCCCCCATTGCGCTCTCCGCTCTCGGAAACTCCTACCCCTCCTCATCCGGGTCGTTCCGACCCGAACTGGTACAGTCCGTTTTCAAGCCCATGCTCGAGTTCCTCCGTGAAACTGGGTCCTATCTCATGGTAAACGTCTACCCCTTCTTCGCGTACGAGTCCAACGCCGATGTCATCCCTCTCGACTACGCTCTTTTCCGGCAGAATCCGGGTGTTGCAGATCCGGGTAACGGGTTGCGGTACTTCAACCTCTTCGACGCGCAAATCGACGCCGTCTTCGCCGCGCTCTCCGCCTTGAAATTCAACGACGTCAACATCGTGGTTTCGGAGACAGGCTGGCCTTCAAAGGGAGACGAAAACGAGCTCGGCGCGAGCGCGGAGAACGCCGCCGCGTACAACGGCGGGCTCGTCCGGAAGATTTTGACGAACAGTGGGACCCCCATGAGGCCCAAAGCGGATCTCACCGTCTATCTATTCGCACTCTTCAATGAAAATCAAAAGCCCGGGCCCACCTCAGAGAGAAACTTTGGGCTTTTTTACCCTGACCAGAAGAAAGTTTATGATATCCCATTAACCGTGGAGGGGTTAAAAAGTTACCACGACAAACCCTCGCCGGTGGGTGGCGGTGAAAAACAGCCGGTGCCGTCGCCGGCGCCGGTTTCCGGTGGGGTTTCTAAGAGTACTACTGGGAATAATTGGTGTGTGGCGAATCCTGATGCGGAGAAGGTTAAGCTGCAGGCGGCTCTAGATTTTGCTTGTGGTGAGGGTGGGGCTGATTGCCGTCCGATTCAGCCCGGTGCCACGTGTTACGATCCTAACTCGTTGGTGGCACACGCTTCGTTTGCGTTCAACAGTTATTATCAGAAGAAGGCACGTGCTGGTGGTAGCTGCTATTTCGGGGGCACGTCCTACGTGGTCACGCAGGAGCCTAGTGAGTATTCTATAAAAACCCTTTCTTTCATTAGATTCTCTGATACTGCGTATTTTAGATAAGTTCTACATAGGGTTGCTAATGTGAGCGGGGTAGGAAAGTGGTGTAGGATACAGACATGTCACGTGATTGGGTTGACAACAGGGAATCTTTGATGATAGTGACGTGTCACAGTTTTATAGGGTAGATTGTGGTAAATGGGATGGGTATATCGGGTATTTCACTCTGAACGATGCCGTACATTTTTTGAACATAACAATGTGGTACATTGGTAGCTGGAATTGCCTTTTTATTATTGCAAAATGACAAAGGGTAAAGGGTAATTGTTGAATGCTGAAAATGTAGCAGTAGGTGAAAATTGGTACTCAAAAAGCTAGTCAATTAGTCAAAGATTGGGTTGTGTGATAACATTGGATTCTAGTATATTATGCAAGTAAACATTTTTGTTTGTTTGTTGAGTTAATTTCAATTCACAGTTTACATTGATGACTAGGGATTGTTTAACAAGGAGTTGTTTTTTGGTGTGCAGAGTATGGTAGCTGTGAATTTCCTACTGGATACTGAAGTGGAGTGATACATATATGATATATCCTTCATGAGCATGATGATGATGAACCTGGATCTGGCTGATTTTGCTTTAGTGTAAAGTACAAGAAGGCGGTTGGGAGTTTCTGGGAGAGGGAGGCTTGAAATAGTTGTTAAGTTATTTGCTGATGATCACCTATGAAGATTTTTTTGGGGATTGTGGATTGTAGTGGTTGAATAATATTTGACCTGTTTGGTGGGAATGGGGGTAAGCTTAAGTTAATTAACTTTGTAGGCTAAATTGTATCTATGTTTTCACTTTGCTTTAGTAGACTTATTTGGACTCATGTTATTGCACTCCAGGTTTCATTACATTTGGAGTCTAGTTAATTAAGGCAATTTTTTTTGTCTTTCTATATATATGCACTAATTATTGGAGTATCTTTTACAATTGAGGCGCAAGATTATGTTTGCATCAGCTTTACTTTTCTAAGAATCAAATTTAGTACTAAGAACTCAGAAGCTTCTCACCAAAAATTGTTTGAGATTATGGTTTCATAATTGACTGTAGAATAATTTCTAAACATACAATTGAATAATGTTGCAGCTTTTGATCATTACAGCACGGTGTACAACATCTATCATAAAATGTCACATGTAGTTAATTGACGAAATAAGTTGAGCTTTGGGTTAGGGGTACATATGCACATGTTAAGATTTAAAACTAATTAAGTGGTGATCACATGCACAATGGTGCAATGTTGTACAAATTGAAAAACAGATTCTGTTTAGGACCAATGGAATACATGCAAATAAAGTAAGGGGCCAAGTGCTTTTGCTTGGTGCTTTTCTCCAGACTTACATAGTACAAGGCTACAGGTTACTGTGTCTTTGAGCTCTCTGTAGGTTAATTTTGTACCCCTATTCAAGTGTTGGGGCTGTTCATGATTGTGAAGAGGCATATACTAGACACTAGTGTTACAATTACAAATGAGAATGATAAAATATATTTTCAAAATAACAGTAAATAATTTGAATACTTTCAAATGTATGTGATTAAATTCATGACTTTTGTATTGGTCAAGATCAAAAAGGTCAAGAGATCAACAGTTCCGACTAATCGATATGGGAGAATGATGACTCCACAGTAAAGACACTCAAAAGAAAATTGTCGACACAGTCCAACCTGTCATGCATGTCGTATTATCGACCACTAGAAAACAATCATTGTCGGAGTATATTACTAATTATTGTGAACCCCTCCAACTCGATTTCGGTCAGCAGTTAAGTAAATCTCTTGCTATGGTTCCTAACCCCCCAACAAATCGTAACCCGCGACCAAAAGACTTGGTGCATGTTGCACACTACCAACAACCCATAATTAACGCACTTTGCATGAGGAATTGGTGCATCGCTCAAAAACCTGGTACAATACACAACCAACCCTAAAAGGCAATGTCAAAAGATCATTAGGTACATATCTTATTTTTTACTATCGACTTTTCACGCACGTTGTAACTTAAGCGTAGAGTGTTTTTGGAGGTTCTACCCTTAGCGCATCAAGATGATGGAGGAGCAACCCCAGAACACGAAGAATAACCATATTCCCCACTGTTCTCTACTTATACACTCATCTGAGTGATTGATATCGGACTTGTTCGATCACATCTTTATTTTATATTTTTGTTTGTTGTCAACACAACAAATCAAACATGATAAAACCTGAATAAGCAGGTTGCAGTAAAATTAGCCTGGCAAGTAGTGTCAATGCGAACAGAAATTCTCTAGTCGGGGAAAATGAAAAAGCCAACTCATGGCAGACAAGGTAACCGTTAAAGCTTTAAAAAGGTATCAACGAAATAATGAATTGTGTAACGTTAAAAAATTATATGACATTTTTTACTTACATAGTTTTGTGGGACCAATGAATGGTTCAAATGATTTAATAATTGCTTTCTTCAATATTTATATACCTTTCACGCACAAAATATCAGTAGTTTTTGTATTATTTAAATTTTTTCTTTCACTATATAAAAGTTCATACTTATATTTAATTTGTAGTTTCATATATAGTATATAATTTAAATTGTTAAGATTCTATTACAAATTATAGATATTTATTAGAATAATTTTCTAGTAATAAATTTATGAGAACATTAAAAAATCTCAGCCAAAAGGCCTATGCAATTTTAATGATTTCATAGTTCCTTTTCAACAATTGCTGCTGATGGATCTAGATTGAATCAAAATCCAAGATGCAATTGATAGGTTATTAGTTCATCCATTTCTTTAAGTATAAAAATAGTCTATATATATATCCTCTTTAAAAAAGGGTTTGTACTTATAATTTTTTAATATGGCTCAGCAGTAGCTATATGAAATGGCAAATAATTATACAATGACATTCTCCGCATCATTCTGGCAATGAGACAACCTAAAAGTGCACATTCTTTATATAATGACATCGGATAGATGAGGCCATGTGACTAAAGGTTTCATACTCCAAACAAGTATCCTATGACAATATATACCATGTGCATTGAGCAACTATGCTATTTGGGGTTTAAAAAGAGGTCACTTTTTTTTATACAAGTTCTTATTTACCATTTGGTTGGACCCATAGATTGTACTACCAGTTAGTCGGCTGATATTATTTCTGTTTAAGTTAGATGGTATAGAGATATAAAACTTTAGTCAATGTCATGGATTTCTTATATTTAATTAATTGATCTAAGTATCAATGACAGTGTGAGTTCTTATCAGTTCATCCATCTCTACTTTTAGTAATTTGTATTAAAGCATTATTCTTTTTTGAGGTTCTGGACACTTTCAGTAAGATTGAGAATTCACAAAACACCAAAATTCATACACATAGAGATCAAAATGCAATCAGACAACCTATTCATATCACTGACAATTTTTTAGGAGATAATTATTACATATGAGCAATCATAATGGAAACTTCTTCTGTATTTGTAAGTGATCTATGAGAGACTATTGAGGAAGACTATGTTATAGTAAAATTCAAATGTTTAATCAAATCAAGTTTCATAAGAAAAAAAAAACAACAAAAATTAAAAGTAAAGTCTTCCTATTTTCTGTTTTTTCTCCAATAATATAGGATATTCTCGAGCAAGGGTATGAAGTAAATTAGGAAGTTAAAGAGATCAAGTGCTTAATTTGATAAAGGAATTTGAGATGCAACAAATGCAGTAAAAAAATATTCTGATAGAATTTTAAGTGTGTAAACAAGGCGAGGTGCTTGGAAATGAGTTTTCCAATATAATGATAGTGAAAAAAAAAAAAATCCTTGTGACTGTTCCCACATGTTTCAATCCATTATTTACTTTCTTGAAAAACTCAAAGATATGTCAATTATAAGACTCCAATTATAATTTTGATATGCTTTGCCAGCCCTAGAACAAAGGAAACTTCTGAGGAAGGAAGATGTGATTGAAGGTGCTTTATAGGATAAATTGAAGCTCAGTCATGGTTATGAAGGAAGAAAAATTAAATAAGGCTCAGCGAAAAAAATTGAGTTCGAGAGAGTCTAACAAAAGCGGTCATCTGTTGGAGGAGGCTTCATATACGCTGCAAAAAATGCAACTAGCGTTAAGATTTTAGTCCCACTAATGTAAGTGCCGCTTGACAACTCTTTAGATATTAATTCAAGATGTTCCGTTGAAAAAAAAATACCGATCATGCCACTCTACTGATTAAACAAGTGGAATTTCATCATGATCTCATTGATTCCTTTTTCATTCATTGTAAAGGGATTCTACTTTGAATAAATGGAAATAAGAGGAATGTATTGTTCACCCACGTTCTAGTTCTGCAGTTTTATCCATATCAGTATTATGATTCCATTAGAAAGAAGATAACAAAAAGATTAAAAACCACATTCCAAAGAAAGCGTCTAAATAGAGCAGCAGGTGGTGGTGTGCCACTTGGTGTGTGGGGCTATCTTGAAGCTTCAAGCACGAGCTCTTGTTGCAGAAGTTAGATTCTCCCTGCAACCCCAAATTGTCATTTACCACTAGTCACATGCTATGGTGTTCCATGACTAAAAAATAGGAACATGGCTAATTGGTGTTCTTCACTGTTATTCCAAACAATCATTTATGGGCACTGTCTCATGCCACAGTTGCTGTGAATCAGATCTTAGATCTCATCTTATGGTTTTAAATTTCGGAAGAGTGTTAGCAACACAGTTTTTTTTAAACATTCTCCAATACATCCAAGGTTTTAATTTTTAGAAAGTCAGTACGTTTTTTTTTTTTTAAGAAGTGAGAAAAATGTGTTAACTTTTTAAAGAATAAACCTGTCGCAAGAAATGTATTACACAATGTTGCTAGTATTTCTTTTAGATATCAAGAAGTTCCAGCACAGTTAATAGATAGTTGAATTTTTTAAACATTCAGTCTAGAGTTTAATCCTTGACGTTATGTATGGACAAAAATTTGTTGAAAGAAGTCTATCCACCTAATATGATCTTCAAATTTTGAGAGAATTAATTTGATGCATGTAGGAATAGAGACCAAAGCATTTCTCTTAGATTATTATCACTTTCGTAGTACGAGATAGTGTGGGGAATTGCTTTGAAAGCCTCACTTTCCTCTTCCTTCACTACCATTTTCTTTTATCTAAAATGCTCTGTACATTAGTTTATGAGGGAAAACAAACTTCTGGACATAAATTTCCAAAAACTTGTTTTCTTTTAGTTGTTGGAAACTAATTTATGGAAGAAACCAATCAAGGTCTCTTTCAGAAGAAACAAAATTGCTTTTAGAAACTAATATCCGAACTCTCCTATCACTTTTTAAATACTTGCCTATGTCAATAGTTATTTTTTATTTTGGAGTGACGTAGCGGAACTCATAGTATGATGGTTCATAAGGGGGTTGAGCTAAGAACATAAGTGATTTGCTCATCATCTACATACATTCACAACAAAATTTTAAAACGTGAATATGTTTTTTTACTTAAAAACAGTTGAACCCTAACTTATCCACCTAATGTGAGACTTATTTCATTCACTTAGGGTGGTATAACGAGAGGAAAATAGAACTCTGAGAGGAACCCTCGTGCAAGGTTTGATTCATTTACTCTAATTTTTTTTTTCATTCTATTTCAGTATTTCCACTCATTTTCTTTTTTATATTTTTTTCTTTAATTGTTATCTCTTTCATTGGGCGTGATAGGGTGTGAATTGGTTGAATATGAATAAATTACTATTGTTCCCATATTGTGGTCATACGTGTTTCTTACTTTTTTGGTCCATGTGGCCATGACTATGCATCGTTTTGGGCTTTCATCTTCGATCTCATCATGATGTTTTTTGTTTTGTAAAATGCTGTGAGGCCTTTTGGGTTTCATTCACTTTGGGTTTTAGATGGAGAAGTCCATCAATACTATCAATACTGCCCAAACAGTCAAAATTTGTTTTTCATATGAGTATGTATGTTAGTTGTTAGTACTGTTAGTAAATTAGTTATCCTCAGGGTTTGAACCCTAGAGCCTTCACCTTTCATCCCACTCAACCCTTTTGTCCCTATCTCGTACCACTTGAGCTATCTTTCGGGGACAACAGTCAAAATTTGTGTGTTAATGAGGGATTTATAAAACAGTAATGCGGTTGGATCTATGCTCCACTTTATGTGGCAACAGTTCCGACCACCAACTATAGCTCCAACCATAAATTCATACATGGTCTCCACCCGTTGGCTTTCGCTCACGGTCACAGATCCCTCTGGCTCGCATCTAGGCACCTCTCACCTGCTACTTCCTTCGTCCCTCACAGCTTTTGCTGCTGAGTGTTTGGAATCTACAGAAGTTCCCCTCATCGTCTTGTTCTCAGAGTTGCTGAAATGACCCCTTTTGCCCGCTGAAGCCTTGTTGTAGGCTTCCTTTTTTGCCGCCACACTATAAGTTCGGCAGAGCCGTTTCGTGGTAGAAAGGGAGTGCTGGTTAAAAATAATATAATATCTTCTTCGCTCATAAGTCAATTGGCTCTTTGTTAAGTTGGGGTTGAGTGGCTTTTATTTATCTCAAGGGTTTTTACATCATGTTTTTCTAACATATTTTATGCAAAACGTTTTCCTTACTTCCCAAATTAGTTCATCAATTTAATCAAACATGTAAAGCCTATAATTTCCAAAAGAAAACATAGTTAAAAGAAGGAAACCCAGTACTCGCTATCAGAGCCATAAAAAGACAACAGATAAACTTCACAATCCAACTTTCCACCTTCTCATCCTCTTTGCCTATCTGATGCGTGCTGTGCTGTGCTATATATATATATATATAATAATAATAATAATAAGATGTAAGTATATAATGATGACCTACAAGTACTATTACCAAATCTCTAATTCCAAAGATACATGGATTCCGAGATCATAAATCATTGGCTTGAAACAGAAAAAGATTTACAAATGAGATACCCGAGCTAGGCAAATGCTAAATCCCATGATAGTCTAATTGCTTATTAACAAACATATGATAGATATTGTAGCAGCACAAACCAAGACGGTGTTGAAGTCATCAGAAAAACAAGCTACCCCAAGCTGCTATAAATGCAAAGCCACCAAATGGAGCCAAGGTTGAATATTTTCTGTCCTCAAGAAATGCCACAGTATAACACCTAAAAAATCAACATTTCTATGAATATCATCAAAGATGAATGCAGTTTTCATTCATTCTAATTTTTTACCAATATTTCTTAGCAAAAAGCAAATAACACAGCTCCACTATATTGTTATAGGCTAGACTTATTTATTGGACAAAGGGCATTTTGTATATGCAAGAACAGCAAACTACAGCAGACCATGATTGGAGTTAATTCTAAATCATCTGACTCAAGACACTTGAAAATTTGCCAAAATGTTATTATGATTTTAGTTTCCCAAAAGAAATGAAAGTATAATGTATCTTATTCTCAACAAATGGCCAACTTTAAAGGCATCCAATATCTGCTTACCATCAAGCAATCACGTAAGACCACAAGTATTGGAAACAATTCATGAAAATTAACTGCTTCAAACAATGGGAAATAAATTCTAAAATTATGCACTCCTTTGTAGCACTAAGGTCTAAGAAGGATAAATAATTCGATTTTAGATCTCCAAAATGTTACATGCAATTGGATTACCTCCAAAGAAGATATTGAAAGTCAGATTAGAGGCTAAATTGCTAATACTTTCCAAACTTCATAATGAATCCACAGATCTTTCTCACATTGATCTGTGTATTTCTTGGGTTGACTTGGAATCACTGATCACAAACAGTGAAATAATGAGCATGGGGAATCTCTTGGACCTGATGCCAAACAGCTGAACTTTTCAGGCTGGACAGTCAAAACCTTTTTTTCCCCTTTTTGCCTGAAGAATATTAAACCACACTCACATCGCCGTTCTAGCTAAATAGACAACCCAACTTCTTCGAGGTACTGCTACAGGTATGTAAATCCTTGTAATCATATCTACAAAGTCATATCTCACATCACTGTTAAACCATATGACATGAGCATTCCTCTGTGAAAATAACGTGTCCTGATAGTCCTCTAAAGAACTGGTTCAAAAATCCCTTGCTTGATATCCTGAGTCCAGACTCTGATGTCATTCTTATAAAGAATCAAACCAGGAACCTAATTCAGTACTAAGAGCAATTGTATCAGGTTCCATTCCATCCTTAACACAAATAATTCCTGTCTTTTAGATTTCCCTTCCTTCAGTTACTTGGAGAAAATTAAGTGGCAGTTTCCTTCCCATGGTGAAAACAATGTCCAACTCAACCACTTTTCCGTGGAAAATACCACTCGGAATCTTAAACATAAACCGCACAAGCTTAATTTCTTCCTAGGGAGGACTACCTTGAACCACCAGTCCATGACTAATACTTCAGACAAAATATCTTCTACATACCCAAAACCTAGCTTTTATTTGTGCCGTCATGTTAATCAAATGAACTTTTCAACATCCATGTGGCAATGGCTAAGTTTATAAACCTTGGTGGCTTAATGTATACTTCCACAATGTCACTCATGAGCAATTGCATTTCACCTTCTTTCACTTGAACAATATCTTTATGGAATTGAAATGTACATGTCTCCAACTTTGTTTTCTTCATAAGAATTCATTCATATAATATACAAAGCAACTTGAAAAACAAAATATCTAGCTTCAAACTAAGCATCACAATTCACAAACAACTAGAAGAAACCCATGGTACAGATTATATAGCCATTTAAATCGTGTTAATATCACTTACGTCCCAGAGAAAGCCACGATCCCAGCTGTTAGAAGGCCTCCAAACTGCATGATAATTGAAAAAAACAAAATTGATGTTTTCATTTCACAAACACTTCACAATAACCATATATAGTTAATGGCCCAGTTTGGAAGAGCTTATTTAAGCTTATCTGATAGCATAAGCGCTTATGCCAGTGTTTGGGAGAGCTTATGCAAACAGCTTATGGTAGCTTATTTTCATAAGCTACTCAGGATAGCTTATGAAAAAGAGTTTATACTTATATATAGCCTATTTTTAATTTATTTCAATTATTTTTTAAAATAGCTTATGAATAAGCGCTTATGACGTTAAGCGCTTAATTAAGCTGTTTTCCCAAACATGACCAATATATAAGAGCAAGTAGAGAAAAGTGAGAATGGGAACTTACAGCATTGGGGTGTTTTGTGATTGGAGCAGCAAGTAAGGCAGCTGTGTGAACCAAATGATAAAGAGATGCTGTATGCCAAACCTTCACAGATAGATACATTCCAAATTTCCAATTAGAAAACACAACATGGGGGGAGTAAAAATTGAAACTTTATGATGAAATTGAAGTTAAAAGCAAATGGGAAAAATGAAAACGATCAAACAGACCTCTTTGTAAGATGGGTTTTGCGGCTTGAAGCCGTGGGCGCCATAGGTGCCCAATCCAAGTGCTGCAACTCCTGTTTCAACAAAAGGGTAAGAGGAAAGAGTGAAGAAGAAGAAGAAGAAGAAGAAGAAGATGAAGACAAAGGGTACCTGAAATCGCAGCCACTTTGTGCCAGAGATGAGGATCCATTTTACTTTACCACCAGCTACTTCAAGCTTCTTCCTTCTTGTTCTTCAGATCGTTTGGAAGAAATTTTCTTTATTGGAAAAAGATTTTTTTTATTGTATAAATAAAGTATTTAATTATTTAATAAGCATTTTTTGAAAGATATTTTTATAAGCATTAATGCCCCTACACTAGAGGAAAAAATTATTTAATTTCTCATGAAAGATTTTAATTTTGTTTTGAGAAATAATACAAGGCATTATTTAATCTTGCTTTTTCTCTTGCTCCTAGTTTCTTTACTGTTGCTTCGTTCCAAGATTGGCTCAATTGTGTGTCGCGCGCGGATGCTCTGTCCCTGCTCATCCATGCCTGGTTTTTGTGGCGTCGCCGTTGTAGCTTGGTTCTTGGGCAAGGCTCGGAGCCTAGGCAGCTGGTTTTGCATCATGCAGCGAGTATGCTGAAGGTGTTGCGCGCGTCTCCTGGCGGTGCGGTTGATCCCCGGTGGGTGCGGTGGCGAGCGCCCCCTGAAGGGTGGTTAGCTCTGAATGTTGATGGGTCCTCTTTGGGTAATTCGGGCCGTGCTGGGGCAGGTGGTGTGGTCCGTGACATGGCGGGGGTGTGGTGCTTTGGTTTCTCAGCTTTTGTTGGAATTTCTGAGATCTTGAAGGCGGAGCTTCTCGCTATTTTGTATGGGCTGAGGTTGTGTTGGGACCGTGGTTGCCGTAGAGTCGTGGTTTTCTCCGATTCGCAGCATGCCCTCTCCCTTGTGCAGAAGGGGTGTGGTCGTTTCCATATTTATGCTCCTGTGCTGGGTCTCATCATGGACATTTTGGGTGAGAGTGGCTAGTCAGATTTGAGCACATTCTTCGTGAAGGAAATGCGGTGGCAGATCTCTTGGCGATGGAGGGTGCTTGTAAGATCAAGTTTTGATCGTGTAGTACAACTCTATGTTTTGATGATTACAAGTTAACGTTTTAGTATGAACAACTATGGTACTCTAACGTGTTTTCTGAGTGTGCTCTTAACAGGCTCTGACCCTGACATAATCTCACACAAATCAGAAACACTTTGCTTAAAGAGTAACCCTAGCGCTTTCGCAATCTCTATAATCAATCTAAACAGTAGAAAAGCTTCAGAAGATCTGAAGTTAATCAAGTTCTGATATGGACTCAGCTCACTTGAAGTTCTGAAGATCCAGACGTTCTGATAACCCAGACACTCTGAAGGTTCAGAAGCTCTGATGGTTTAGAAGACTCTGAAGATCCAGAAGCTGAAAAGTGGAGACTCTGAAGTCCAGAAGCAAATTGGCTCTGAAGACCAAGTACTTCTCTGAGTTCATAATCAGAAGGTACAACGGTCAGAGGATCCATGCTTCCCTCTGACTCTGATCAACAAGCTTCACAAGTTCCAACACAAAGCATTCCTCTGATCAAAAGTCAACAAGGTTAAAGGTCACGTCACTATCCAAAGTACAAAAGCAAGTGTACTATCCTGACGACCTAACCTAACATTCTCAGCCACAACAGAAGCTGGAAATCCCATATCTGCCCTCCAACGGTAGCATTCCCATGCAATGTTCAAACCCTATCCTTGGAGTATATATAGAGGCTGAAGACTGAAAGATGCGGTTGGAAGAAACATATACGCGCAAGCAATATTCAAATCTTCTAAGCAATCTTTCTTCATCGAATTCATTGTGTTTACTACAAGCTTTTAAGAAGCAACTTCTTTGTAAACAATATTCTTTAAACAGTTGTTTAGTTTACCTTTAGGAGATCAAGGTTGATCGGATCCTAGAGAAGACTAAGAGAGTGAATCTTAGTGTGAGCTAAGTCAGTGTATTGTTTGTCACTTGTAGGTTTCAAGTGCAGTTGTAACAAATCTCTGATTAGTGAATTGCCTTCATTCTAAGGAGGAAGAAATCACCTTCACGGGTGGACTGGACTAGCTTGAGTGATTCATCAAGTGAACCAGGATAAAATCCTTGTGTGCTTTTCTCATCTCTTATCTTAAGCACTTTACTTGTGTTTCGAAAGATTTGTTAAAATCTTAAGTGGGAAGTTTTTATTCTGAAAACGCTATTCAAACCCCCCCTTCTATCGTTTTTCATACCTTCAGTGCTCGCATGTATGCTCGTTTCCTGTGTCTTGAAGAGCCTCCCTTGGATGCTCTTCCTTTGTTGGCGGAGGACTACCGTGGAACTTCCTTCTTGAGGATCTAGTGTTGTAGTCGTTTTCTTTTTCTTTTAGCCGCTTTGTACCAAAAAGAAAAAGAAAACTAAGGAGCGGACAAAGAATCTCTCTCTCAACAACAGAGTGTGATATGCTATATGCATTGTGAAATCCCTCATTCGTTTAAGAATGATTATTCTCTTTCTATGTAAGTATAATCGAGCAACCCTTAAACTTTAATTTCAATCTCTTCTAAAAAAAATGGGTATGTCCTCTCAAGTAAGTATTGGTCATTAGCCGAAATAACAACAAGGCCACTAACATAGATTTTATACAAGCTTAAATTGTTTCCAATTGGTGTTACATTTGCTCTAGGATAAAGAAATGAATTAAGGAGCTAACAATTTATAAGCAATGCAACTTTTTTTCTAAAGTATGTATGCAACATTGTGTATACACATTTGTACTATTCATGATTATTGTACACTTATGATTTTTTTTATCATACATAGTGAGTTTAATGTTCATATTTTTAGTGCCGACAATCTCTCACTTAAATTAGCTTATCGTGACTTTAAAAAAGAGAGCTTATTGTGACAAGTCCTTAATTATGTTGTTTAGTGAAATGCGCCTAAAGTTATAATCAAAATTAACTTATTCTTATTAATAGTTATGGAAGTATGCTAGATTAGACCGAATTTATTTAACTAGTCTTGATCGGTTTTTGCAAATCAATAAAGATGTGTAAACTACTTTTTTTAGAACTAAAATATATGAAGAGAAGAGAGAAAAATAATAAATATGATATGTAATGTGTTACGATAAGAAGAGAGAGACAAATATGTTTATAAATGTTATTATTATTTTGTGGTAATAAGATCATTAGACTGAACTTATGTAAGTAGTTTTTTTTTTTTTTTCTGGTGTAGACACCAAAATATAGGAAGAGAAAAACTATAAATATGATATGTAATATGTTGAAAAAAAAAGAGATAGAGAGAGAAAAAAAAATTGTTACTGTTGTTTTGTGACACAAATCTACCATTTTCCAAATTCAAAGTCCAAATTTTCTAGAATAGGCTTTATAAAAATGCAACCATATATATATAATGACATCATTTGAACATAAACAAAAGAATATAATGACATCATGACAGTATGTTAATCTTCATTCTTCCTCCCTTCCTCAAATTTATGTCCTTTGTCATTTCATTGTCAGCTTGTTCATTTCCTCACATGTTACAACTTATAATTAATATAAGCACGTAATACCCTTGGCAGCCTCCGGTTCTCCAAAATTAGAAGACATATATTGAATTATGATGTTAATTAGACTTAAAAGAGACTAATTCAACGTTTTTTCTGCAGCAAGGAATCAGAATTATATAGATGCCCACAATGACAAGAAATTTCTGACTAGAACCAAGGATGTGGCTGCTTCTTGCTATTGGTCAAAGTGACTTGGAAGTTCAGAAGAATAGAATATATGTGTGGTGGCTACTCTTGGTCAAGTCATGAAAGGAACAGAAACACTAAACTATAGTGATAGTATTTCCTTATTTCTTGTCTAAACTAGTTTCAATAATTATTTTTCAGAAAAGAAATTGTCCTGTGACAATTTTCAATTAATGTATTTGAGAACCTCTGCCCAAAATAAAGTGAGAATTTTCTTATGCTTGTGGCTTATAGCAATAAGATCTAGTAAAGTCGATTTCACCATAAAAAAAGTTCCAGTAAATTCTAGAGATGCACATAAGTTTCTAAGGCCATAAAAAACAATAATACCTTGTTAGATAAATTGTTACTTGAGTTTTTGTGAGTTTTATCAATAATAAGATGACACAACGACTAGTTTAATCGGTATATACTTGATTTTTCTTAACTAAGGTTTGAATTTATGTATGGAAAATCCTTCTGCTAGAAAAACTAATTTCATTAGGATATGGATGTTCTCGACTTGATCATGATTAAATGTTGTATTAACCTCTTGAAGAGTCTTAATCCATACCAAATTGTAGACAATTCAACTACACTAAATATGCAGACGTACGTCGGCTTAAGTTACTAAGCATGCATATCATGATTCATGTGACTCACAATAGAGTTTTTAATTGTCCTAGTGTCATATTTGTACTCTTTGAATTCCTATAAATAGCACACACCTTGCTTCCCATATCAACACACATACAAACTAAGATTACTCAGAAGTGCAAGAGAAAGAAACAGTTGTGAGAGATGGAGAACTTCCCTGTGATCAACTTGGAGAATATCAATGGTGACAAGAGGAAGGCAATCCTAGAGAAGATTGAAGATGCCTGTGAGAACTGGGGATTTTTTGAGGTACCCCATGAACATGCTCACAAAAAAGTTAAAACTTTTTTTCATGTTGGTCATTTTGAAGTATATTAACCTTGTTTCTTTTCTAATTGTAGTTGGTGAATCATGGAATACCCCATGAACTTTTGGATACTGTGGAAAGGCTAACAAAAGAGCATTATAGGAAATGCATGGAGCAGAGGTTCAAGGAGGTGATGGCAAGCAAAGGTTTGGATGATGTTCAAGCTGAGGTCAAGGAGATGGACTGGGAGACAACCTTCTTCTTGCGCCATCTCCCAGAATCCAACATATCTGAAATCCCTGATCTAAGTGAAGAGTACAGGTTAGAATTTTGAAAATCAAGTCCATCTTTGGAAATCATTTAACAATTTATCCTAAAGGCAAAATCAATTTTGGGGAAAAGCTACCATGATGCCAGAATTGATTATAAAAAAGGGCAAACCTGATACTATAAAACTTCTGCTATATGCGAGTCCAGAGAGGGGGCGAAGCCATTTGTGAAAAATGCTATAAGTTATCATATGCATGACATGTTGTTAATGGCATATATAAATAATTTAAGATTTATTACACCAATATTTATGTATACGTGCCATAGTCTCCACAACCACAAGGCATTTTTTGAACTAGATGATTATAATGATGCAGGAATGCAATGAAAGAATTTGCACAGAAATTGGAGAAACTAGCAGAGGAGCTGTTGGACTTGTTATGTGAAAATCTTGGATTGGAGAAAGGGTATCTGAAGAAGGCCTTTCATGGATCAAAGGGTCCAAATTTTGGCACAAAGGTTGCAAACTACCCTGCATGCCCAAAGCCAGAGCTGGTGAAAGGTCTTCGTGCACACACAGATGCAGGTGGGATTATCCTTCTCTTGCAAGATGACAAGGTCAGTGGATTGCAGCTTCTCAAAGATGGCCAATGGGTGGATGTGCCCCCAATGCGCCACTCCATTGTTATTAACCTTGGTGACCAGCTTGAGGTAAGCAAATTCTTTGACTCATAGCGTGTTTAGTGCATGTTTGGAAATCCATCTACAATTAATTCTAAAGTTAATATCAATTATGAGGAAAAGCTTCTGTGAGTAGCTTCTGGGTTTCATAATTGATTCTGATGTAAAAGAAGTTGATCCAAACATGATAATAGATTTGTGGTGTGCACAAATAAAATTCAAAGCAAGAGCTACACTTTGTAGCATCTACTCATACGTGATTATGAGGCTTCCGACAGTAGAACCAAACACGCTATAATATGTTAGTCTAAATTAATGCACAACTCTAATGTGT
Organism: Lotus japonicus; assembly: GCF_012489685.1. Taxonomy (NCBI): domain Eukaryota; kingdom Viridiplantae; phylum Streptophyta; class Magnoliopsida; order Fabales; family Fabaceae; genus Lotus; species Lotus japonicus. The sequence goes on from NC_080041.1 coordinate 9,199,481, forward strand.
CTGTCTTGCTTATACAACAATTTGGTAAATGAAATCAGGTGATCACCAATGGGAAATACAAGAGTGTAGAGCATCGTGTGATTGCTAAAACAGATGGGACCAGAATGTCCATAGCCTCATTCTACAACCCTGCCAATGATGCTGTTATCTACCCTGCACCAGCATTGTTGGAGAGTAAGGCATTGGAGGCAGAACAAGTATACCCAAAGTTTGTGTTTGAGGATTACATGAAGCTCTATACTAAGTTGAAGTTCCAGGCAAAGGAACCAAGATTTCAAGCCATGAAGGCCGTCAATTCATTTTAGTTTACTACCAAATTACAACAGATTAATGAAGTTGTGATCTACTTCAGGAAGAGTTGTTTTTTATAATGCAATCGCGTATTACAATTTGGTGATTTGAATTTGATTACTTGTATTTTAATAAATGACCAAGTTGTTCTAATAATATGTTCTTGTTCTTCTTCCTCTCGTTTCTTTGTTGGGTCTAGTTTATTTCCAGCACTCTCAAACTTCAAATTGAAATGAAAATTTCAACAAAGAATATACAGAAATGTCTCTCCTTAAACACAAACACAAGGAAAAAAGCAACAAATCAAAATCTTCACATGAATCCAACGCCATACTGATTTAAGTACTGTTCCATCAGTGACAATGTAGAAGCTCCTATATTCCCTCACCTTTGTCACTGGCATTTGGCACCTTGATTAAAATCCCAGTTAGAAGATCAAAGTACAGTGGAAACTGTGAGATAGCATAGAAAGTCACAGGAATACTAGTGGCTCCATAAATTGGAAACATGATGGACTTGTACTTGTGATTGAGCAGAAAAAAGTGACCAGTGCAGAAGGAAATAAACATAGAAGCAATGGACACAAACAGAGAGCTTAAACCAAGAAGAAGCTTCAGTGGCAAGTCACTTCGAAAATCCTTGGCTTGTTTTCGAGAGGTGAGAATAGAAAGGAACATGATGAGTCCTGTGACAGAGAAGCAGAGTCCAACCAGTGAAGCAATGGCAAATACGTCGAATGCAGGCTTTCCTTCCAGGTGAGGTTTACCTTCTTCATCGGTGCCGCCAGGGACAGCACTTGCTGTAGCAAAGGAAACACCAGCAACAAGGCCAGCCACAACAGAACATGATTCTGATGTGTCCTTGAGCCACTCAGCACTCTCTCTTATGAGATCTACATGTGTTCTTGTGAAGACCTCTCCTGCAGTATTGCCAGACTGGTTGCTTCTGAAGTAGAAATGCTGAGGTACAAGGCTTTTGATATACTGCTCCAAGGTAATAAAAAAACAAAAGAATCAACATATATAAACTTCAAGTGTTAATTACATAATCAAATTTGAAACTTAGAAGCAACTTCCATAAGCTTTTCCTCCAGAATTGATTCCCATTTCAGAACAAGATTGAATAAAAATGAGTTGACATAAAAAAATTTCATTAGTGAGAAAGGACTTTGAGACACAGTTTGAGGTCGGAAGATGTTGATCTCCTAAAGTTTCTTTAATGCTGATAGGTAAGCCAATATACCAATTTTCAAAAAGAAAATTTGGAAAAAGAATGTAACTAGACATAAAGAGCAAGGTGAGAAAGTGTAAATTAAATTAAGAAGCATGTTGAAAATTAATGTGTGTTTGTATTTACCTGAAACCACTTAATATCCCACATCATTTGTAAGGCAGAACCAGCAATCTGCCAAGGGTTATCGCCGCCTAGTGCCTCGGCAGCCAAGTGCAGCATGGTATTCTCATGTTCATCCACAGCCAGAATGAAGTTATTCCAGAGTTCTGGTTTTGACAGCTTTCTCAGTGTCTCAACAACAAGGGGTTGCCTATTCTTCACTGCAACTAGCAACACGTTTTGCTTCTTTTTGTTTGTGTTGTGGATGGCACTTGGTACTCGAGATACAATTTCGGTCACTATTTCAACTATGCCATTTCTTGCAGCTACCAACAATGCTGTCTCCTTTTTGTCAACTTCCCTTTCATCACATTCTCTAGGATTGGTATCCTTGATTGTCTCACTTCGAGTTGTTGAAATTTCCTTTTTCATATTGGCCTCTGGTTCATTTTCTTCTTTCAACCACTCCATTCTGCTACTTTCACCTTCAATTCATAAAAATAATAATGGAAGATAAATTTAAGCACTACATCTTAACGAGTTTAAAATGTTTTTTTAGATTCCTAAACTCCAAACCAGAATCAATAAGTATCTATTCATTGACGGTTAGGGTACTGCGCCGTCTAGATGGCTTGTGTAAGTCTAGCTATTAAGGCAGGCCATCCACCCAGGGCAAAGCAAGGTCATGTCGCCAAGGCTTCTTGATGCCTAGCCTTGGGGGGCTGTGGACCGTTAGGGTACTGAGTTGTCTAGAGACTTGTGTGTAAGGTCTGGCTATCGAGCTAGGTCATCCACCCAGGATAAAGTAACGCCACGTCGCCAAGGCTTCGTGTAAGTCTGGCTATCAAGGTAGGTAGGCTATCCACCCAGGGAAAAGCAAGACTACGTCATCAAGGCTTCTTGACGCCTAGCCTTAGAGGGCCGTGGACCATTAGGGTACTGAGCCGTCTAGATGACTTGAGTAGGTCTAGCTATCGAGCTAGGTCATCCACCTAGGGCAAAGCAAGGCCACTATTAGACATAGAGAGGTCTAACTCAACCCAAAAGCTAGCTCAAGAGTTGAGGGTTGCGCTATGATAGGGTCAAGAGGATGCAGAAGCCTCTTATCAGTCAAGTCTATGTTAGATGCAATAAGGGGAACTAGCTTAGTGCTTAATAATTGGCTTAGTGCTTAATAAACCTTGTGGTTAGAGAGACTATAAATAAGAACCCATGGTTCATAGTTAGTTAGCTTTTGCATATTGTTGGGTTGTTGGTTACAGAGCTTCAACTGAATTGGGATTCAGTTGAGCTTCTCTGTTTCTGTTATCTTCTTCTTCCTCAGGATTCTTCTTCTACCAAGCTTTCATATACAGATATTGTTCCAGTTCTGCATTTCCCTCTGAGTTTCTTCTATCTTTGTTAGCTTTTGATTTGCTAGTGCTATCACTGGTATCAGAGCACCGATTCGGTGCCCTGAATTCCACGATTTCCTGAAGCTGCGTATGAAGACTCGTAGCATGGCGCGCAACGTTGAGGACTGGCAGCAAGAGCGTGAGGAGATGCGAATTCGATTGGAGTTAGCAGAAGCGCTTGCGAAGAAGCATGAGGAACAAATCGCTGAAATCGTGGCTAGGTTTGGCCACAATCGCGATCGCACCGGAGAACACTCTCAGGAAGGAATCGGTAGCAGTGGTGAGCGAGTGGATGATACGAATCGCAAGGAGAAATGGAGGAAACTGGAGATTCCGATTTTCGCCGGCGAAGACGCGTTTGGATGGACGCATCGATTGGAAAGGTACTTCTTGTTGAAAGAAGTTAACGAAGAGAAGATGCAAGCAACAGTTATGGCTCTTGAAGGAAAAGCTCTGAGCTGGTTCCAATGGTGGGAGAGGTGCAATCCGAACCTTAACTGGCAAGCCTTCAAGCTAGCTGTTGTACGCAGGTTTCAACCTTCCATGGTGCAAAATCCATTTGAACAACTTCTGGCTCTCAAGTAATCAGGAACTGTTGAAGAATTTGTGGAGCAATTCGAAAAGTTTGTGGGAGCATTGAAGACTATAGATCAAGAATTTGTTAGAGGAATCTTCTTGAATGGCCTCAAGGAAGAGTTGCAGGCAGAGGTAAAGCTTTATGAATTGAATTCTTTGTCAGAAATTATTCAAAAAGCTTTGTTGATAGAGCAAAAGAATTTGTTAGTCAATAGGAAAACTGGTTTTGGTTATGCAAGATCTTCTGGAAATTCCAGAGCCTATCCTTATACCAAAACTGTAACTGTAGAATCCAAATAAGGTTTGGATAAGAAAACTGACTCTGTTGTGAGTAATGGTGCTCAGAGTAGTACTGGACAAAATCTGAGTACAGACAGTGTCAGGAACAGGGGAGAATTTAGGCACTTAACTGGTGCTGAGGTCAGAGAAAAGAGGGAAAAAGGTCTCTGTTTCAGGTGTGATGAGCCCTATAATAGGGAGCATAGATGTAAAAATAAGCAATTCAGAATGATAATATTGGATGAAGATGAGGAGGAGGATTTAGAGGTTTTTGAAGATTGCATGCATTCTCTGAAATCCTTACATTTGTCATTGAGTTCCATGTCAGGGTTTACAACCACCAGATCTTGGAAGGTAGAAGGGTGGTTGAAGGAAAATTCTGTGGTAATCTTGATTGACTGTGGAGCCTCCCACAACTTTATTGCCACTGATTTGGTTGACAGATTTCAATTGCCAGTTTAGGACACTCCTTCATATTTTGTGGAGGTTGGGGATGGTCACAAGGTAAGGTGCAGGGGGAAATGTGCTCAGTTGCAGCTACAGATGCAGCAGTTGGAAGTGGTACAGGATTTATACCTCTTCACTTTAACTGGAGTAGATATAGTTTTGGGGTTGGATTGGTTAGCTGGCTTAGGGGAGGTCAAAGCTGACTTTGGGAAGCTAGAGCTGACAGTCAAACAGGGAGACCAGTTCATCAAGATAATTGGAAATCCAGCTTTGGCCAAAACTGCAGTATCATTTGGAGCACTGATGCAAGTCCTCAAGGAAGAAGGAGAGGGGTTGCTGATTCAGTGTGAACCACACAAGGGAGAAGAAGAGATTCAGAGGGTAGTTTCCACTTCTATTAAGGACTTGTTAGTTTCTTTTGAGGATGTGTTTTCAGACCCTATGGAACTCCCTCCTACTAGAAGGCATGACCATGCTATTCATCTTCATGAAGGAGCTGTCATCCCTAATTTGAGGCCCTACAAGTACCCTCACTACCAAAAAACAGAAATTGAGAGATTGGTAGGGGAAATGTTGGATTCTGGGGTGATAAGACACAACATCAGCCCATATTCTAGCCCTATTATCCTTGTCAAGAAAAAAGATGGAGGTTGGCGGTTCTGTGTTGATTATAGAGCCTTGAATAAAATTACCATACCTAATAAATTTCTCATTCCTATCATAGAAGAGCTTCTTGATGAGATAGGGGGAGCTACTGTTTTTACTAAGCTGGATCTGAAATCTGGTTATCACCATATCAGAATGAGAGATTCTGACATTGAAAAGACAGCCTTCAGAACTCATGAAGGCCACTACGAGTTTGTGGTGATGCCTTTTGGCCTCACCAATGCTTTCAAGCCCTCATGAATGAAGTTTTGCGGCCATATCTGAGGAAGTATGCTCTAGTTTATTTTGATGACATCCTGGTGTACAGCAAGGATGAGACATCTCATGTGACACACTTGAAGCAGGTTTTGGAGGCTTTGAGGTCTAATTCCTTGAAGGCTAACAAGAAGAAGTGCAGCTTTGCTCAACCTAGACTAGAATACTTAGGCCACATAATTTCTGGATCTGGGGTAGAAGCTGATAAGTCCAAAGTTGCAGCCATGAGTTCTTGGCCAGTTCCAAAGGACTTGAAAAGTCTAAGGGGTTTTCTGGGGTTGATTGGCTACTACAGAAGATTTGTGCAAGGATATGGTAAAATTGCCAAGCCATTGACTGAGTTACTAAAAAAGGATAGCTTTGTTTGGACTTCAGAATCTACAACAGCTTTTGAGACCTTGAAAGCTGCTATGATAAATTTACCTTTGCTGGCAGTCCCTGATTTTACTAAAACATTTGTCCTTGAAACTGATGCATCTAGTAAAGGGGTGGGGGCTGTACTAATGCAGGAGGGTAGGCCTTTGGCTTTTTGGAGCAAGGGTCTTTCACCAAGGGCTCAGCTGAAATCTGTTTATGAAAGGGAGCTTATGGCTTTGGTTCAAGCAGTTCAAAGGTGGAAGCATTACTTGATGGGGAGACATTTCATAATCAAAACTGATCAAAGAAGTTTAAAATTTCTCACTGACCAGAGGCTCTTCAGTGAGGAACAATTCAAGTGGGCAGTGAAGCTTATTGGGCTGGATTTTGAGATACAATTTAAACCTGGCAAAGAGAATCCAGTGGCAGATGCTTTCTCTCGCAAAGGCATGTATTCAGCAATCTCTGTGATCCAAATGGATGATGGAGAAGATTGGTTCCAAGAGGTGCAGCAAGAACCTAAATGGAAGAAGGTCATTCAGGACTTGGCTGGAGATCCAAATTCTCATCCGGGTTTTCAATATCAGGCTGGCAGATTGCTTTATAAGGGCAGGCTAGTCTTATCTAAGTCTTCTAATAGACTTCCCTTGATCTTAGCTGAATGCCATGATAGTGTTTCAGGGGGACATTCTGGCTTCTTCAGGACCTTTAAGCGAGTTTCTAGTTTTTTCTATTGGGAGGGAATGATGACATATGTAAAACAGTATGTGGAAGCTTGTGATGTGTGTCAGAGATACAAATACTCTACCTTGGCTCCTGGAGGTTTGTTGCAGCCTTTTCCTATTCCTACTCAAGTATGGCAGGATATATCAATGGATTTTATTTCTGGCCTACCTAAATCCAGGGGCAAGGATACTATCTTTGTGGTTGTGGATAGATTGACAATGTATGCTCATTTCTTTGCTTTGGGGCATCCTTTTTCTGCCAAGGATGTGACAGCTTTATTTGTTAAGGAGGTGGTTAAGCTTCATGGGTTTCCAGCTTCTATAGTTTCTGACAGGGACCCTTTATTCCTTAGCCAATTTTGGCAAGAGATGTTCAGGTTGGCAGGTACTCAGTTAAAATACAGTACAGCTTACCATCCTCAGTCAGATGGCCAAACTGAGGTGGTCAATAGAAGTCTGGAAACATATCTCAGGTGTTTTGTTGGTCCCAAACCCAAGATGTGGGTGGATTGGCTGTCTTGGGCAGAGTTTTGGTTTAACTCTACATACAATGTTTCTGCTGGCATGACCCCTTTCAAAGCTCTCTATGGGAGGGACCCTCCAACACTCATCAAAGGTTCTACTTTCACTTCTAAGGTGGAGGCAGTTAACCAATTTCTTACTGCAAGGGATTTGATTTTACAGGAGCTTCAGCATAATTTACTGAAGGCTCAGGAGTTAATGAAGGTCCAAGCCAATAAGCATCGCAGACCAGTGGAGTTTGCAGTTGGTGATTGGGTATTTCTCAAGCTTCAGCCTTATAAGTTGAGGTCTTTGGCTCACAGGCCTGTGGCCAAACTGTCCCCTAAGTTCTATGGTCCTTACAAGGTTCGTGAGCGCATTGGATCAGTAGCCTATAAGTTGGAGCTTCCAGCTCATGCTAAGATCCATCCGGTGTTCCATGTTTCTTTACTGAAGAAAGCTTCCCATTCTGTTCCACATCCTCAACCATTACCTCCTATGCTTTCTGAGGAACTGGAACTTCAGGTGCAGCCTGCTGAGATTTTGCAGTGGAGGGAAGATTCTGAGGGCAACCTGGAGGTCTTAGTTCACTGGGACAACTTACCTTCTTGTGAGGACTCTTGGGAAGTTGCTGATCAGCTGCAGAAGGCTTTCCCTCAATTTCCCCTTGAGGACAAGGTGGCTCTTTTGGGGGGGAGTATTGATAGGGTCAAGAGGATGCAGAAGCCTCTTATCAGTCAAGTCTATGTTAGACGCAATAAGGGGAACTAGCTTAGTGCTTAATAATTAGCTTAGTGCTTAATAAACCTTGTGGTTAGAGAGACTATAAATAAGAATCCATGGTTCATAGTTAGTTAGCTTTTTCATATTGTTGGGTTGTTGTAACTGAATCAGGGATTCAGTTAGGTAGTTACAGAGCTTCAACTGAATTGGGATTCAGTTGAGCTTCTCTGTTTCTGTTATCTTCTTCTTCCTCAGGATTCTTCTTCTACCAAGCTTTCATATACAGATATTGTTCCAGTTCTGCATTTTCCTCTGAGTTTCTTCTATCTTTGTTAGCTTTTGATTTGCCAGTGCTATCACGCTACCCTTTATAAACACTTGTTTGACCATATATCTAGCCAATGTGGGACTTTTAACACACCCTCTCACGTCCAGGGATGAACATCTAGAGCGTATAATGGAGGCCTACTCAACTTAAAAGCTAGCTCAAGAGTTGAGAGTTGTTATACCCTTTATAAACACTTGTTTGGTTATATCTCTAGGCAATGTAAGACTTCTAACAGCCACGTCGCTAAGGCTTCTTGACGCCTAGGCTTGGAGGGTTGTGGGCTAATGGGGTACGTCCATATGACTTGTGTAAGTCTGGGTATATATCAAGGTAAGCCATCCGCCTAGGTCAAAGCAAGGCCACATGCCAAGGCTTCTTGGCTCCTACCCTTGGAGGGTTGCAGACCCCTAGAGAGTTGGGCTGACCAGGTTATAAATGCTGCACCGGGATCTTAGCATGCTGACCAGTTTCTTGCTTGCTTGAGTCATTTCACACTCTATCCGCACTTATACCAAGATAGATAGTCTCCCTTTAGGCACTGATAAAATAACACCATGAAAGACTTCATTCACCAGCTTCACCAATGAGCAGAAGAATACTACCTTAAAATATTCATCTTCTCCCACTCCATCTTTGAAACTACTACTGTTCTCTTCATATTCATTTTCCTATAAAGCCACTGAGCAGCCAAATGCGAAAAACAGAACCACCAAACCACCTTGACCTTCCATCAAACACATCAAAAGTGGCGAACCACTCACCGAACACCCAAATGAGAACTGATTTCGCCACCCTCTAAATTACAGCAAAACTTTAAATTTGTCACTAACACTAGTTAGGAACTCTGGTTGCAATTTTTTTATTAAAAACTTGCTAGTATACATAAGTTACAAGAAATTGAAATCCTATGTCCTCATTTAAAGTCACATTATCTGTCATTACTATTAAATTATGTCATGTCATTTAAAAATCTAGCAGCCTAATGCACATTGTACATACCTTGCTTCCATTGGCGATAAACACTGAACATATCTGTATCAATAATCTTATCCGTTGGTCGACCCCCGCTACCCGTGAATGCTGCAAAAGCTCTTTTCATGAGTGCCTTCAAAAGCTGACTACTCCATTGGTGCTTCTTCTTTTCTATCTTCACATCCTTTAACTCTTCAAAAGTAGATCCATGATGCAAATGAATTATAATGAAAATCGGTTGTGTTAATTAACAATATATCATGTGTAACATATCAACATTAAATTGAAGCAGCACTTAGATCAATTAAGAAACACATACCAACTCCTGAAAGACCAAGAATGTGCACATATGCAGACTTGACAAATTGATGAAATGTTTCATAATTTCGTGGCAAAAATCCAACCGGATATTCTTTTGATATAAACGGATAGTGAGCTTCGTTTCTATTGTTATTGGTCTGTTTATTGTTTGATGGGTTTTCTGTGTCATGATGATTATTCCCCTGGACAATTTTGCCTGACCAATGGGATACAAAAGGGAAAAATGTTAAACACAAGTAATTGATGACATATGATAAAGTAATAAAATTTGAAAAAGTTAAGGAAGATGTATGGATAGCATGAGAATCTAGGCTACACGTACCTTGTGGAATGGCAAACTTTAAGAATGCAGAAAATAGGTCAAATAATGTGGTGTAGTTCTTTGGGAAATTCATTTTATCAGAACCTGACAGCTCCATCTTCCTCAAACTCCTCTTCATTGCTTTTTCTGCATCCAGTGGTTCCACAAGTATACCTTTACCAAAATATATTATAGTTAATGCATGGATTTGCCAAAAGCACGTTCGAACTGTCTTGGAATATGCACGAACAGAAATACCAACACACATGAAATATATTGTGTACGACTTAATTCATAGAATGTTGGTACTAACTATCAATGTGTAGTTTTTTAACATTGCAAAGCTTGGCATGCATGAGAGGCGCGCAACAATGGCTATTATTGGGGTAATATTGATGTCAATGATTGTCCAATGCATTTCTATTGAGAATGGTTGTTTCTCAAGCTCTCATTTTTATGAATAAAATCTTTTTCTTTCAAAAAAATATTGGTATTCATGTGTGTTACTTACAATGGTACAGGATTCGCTTCCACCAGGAAAGGTTGCTTGCACTTTTGAAGGCTGAGGGCCTAGTGGCAAGGACTTTGAGAGGAGTTGATTCCTCGCTATTCAAATGTGTGCTCAGAAAATCATAATAGTGAACTATTATCACAGCCAAATCTGTTGCAGCATAGATAGAAATAGCAATACATATTCAGAATGCAATAAATATGGATTAAAGTATTTATTTGGATTTCTGTTTGCGACATTTAAAATCACTACAAATGATAAATTAGAACAAATTTTTTTTTAGCTAAATGTAGCAAACATTCAAACACACTAAGTTCTCTATAACTATAACAGAATTGAAAGAGTGTGAATGAAGTTTGTGATCTGATTCTCATTGATTGAATGGTAACTGTACAATGCATAGGCAGAAAGCAATAACAGAATTTGGAGGGAAAACTAGGTAATCATGGAGAAAACTAACTAACCAACTATTTACAATCACAAACTTCTAACTTCCTAACTAATTAAAGCTGAATCTGAGTAAGAGATTGGCTTATAGAGACTTCAGTTGACAATAACAGATAGTTCCGGATCAAATTTCAATAAGTTACAAGCGTTGTATACTTGGGAAGAAGATCTTATGGCCCCATTTAGTGTCTCATTCTCTGTCTCATCAATCGAATTATGTTGTGTATGATAATTATAATCTTACAACAGTGACTTTTAAATGACATATTGGTGAGACATAAATTGAGGACAGAGGATTTGAGTATACTTGTACAACTTGCATGAAATCTCTTCAAAGAAAAACTTGTGGATAATGTCTACATATATTGTTTTTGGAAGTGATTACCAACCCAATTTATACAAACACTCATCCAATATAATGCAACTTTTACTATTAAGTTTTTCATTCAGAAGCATAGGTTGTAAGATTAATTGCCTGTTTGGGAACGCGTTGCTCTTAGTAACAATTTTCTGTGTGAGAATTTGATTATGAATGAAAGATATAGTGATGTAAACTTGTTAGGAGAATATGATGTAGACACAAAAGATAAATGTGAAACTCAAAATGTATATATGTTGCAGCAAAACAAGAGCATCAATGAAGCTAGCTTACCAAAATATTCTCTCCTGATAGCAGCATGAAGAATGCTATCTCCATCATCCCTTACAAGATCATGCAAAGTGACACTCTCTCTAGAAATGTGACAAAGGTAAGCAAAAGCTTGCTTCCTCCAATTGATAGCAGCTTGGTACAAAGGTGTCTCCCCAAGATCATTCTTTCTACTCACCAAATAAAACCTCTCATTGTGTCTTCCAATGATGTATTTGCATATTCTTGCAAAACCCCTTGCAGCTGCAAGGTGAAGTGGTGTGTCTCCTCTCTCATTCTTCATTTCCAAAGCCTTGATCCTAATTGCACTTGTTGCTTGTTCTGGTGATGTTTCCATGGTTCCTTCTTCTGCTACACTTTCCACCGCATGTGTCACGATTGCATTCACAAGCTCTCGCACAACCTCTTCTTCATCCAAATCAATGGCCACATGAAGTGCAGTGCCCTCAGATTCTGAGACCACAGAAAGGTGGGACTCTGGAAATTTATAGTACATTTCTATAACATTTTCCCATCTTCCTTCCAATGTGTACTCATTCAGATAGTCTATGACTTCATCTGGTGTGATGAAGGGTAACTTGCTGTCACCATCACGAGACATGGTGTTAGAAGTCAATGTGAGGGGGAAAAAATAGATTTTGAAGTGGGTTTTGTGGTGGTAGTGTTGAAACTCACTATATAGTGACCGATTTAGCGATCGATCTGAAAAAATCAGAGGCTAATTTGGTCACTAAACTGTTAGCGACCGGTTGAATGTACTTAATTGCTACTGAAAAATTAGTTGCTATTGAGCAATTTTTCTTTTATAGTGTTTGTGGTCCTAATGCAGCATGTTTCATGACTTGCCTGCATTCATATAGCAAAGAATCTGATGCTTCAATTCAACTTCTCATGTGTTTTTACTTTATTTACATGAGAAGGGAAGAATAAATTAAGAGTGATATGTCATCAAAACCTACTATGGATGAGTGAAATGAAGCCTTATCTTCCTCCTTTTTTTGAACTGTTAATTGATTTTTAGATGTAGGTATCTTTACCGTTTTCTCGCTTTTACAATGTGTTTCCTCCAACCTCAAATTTGGTTATTTATACATATATTATTGTTTGACATGACACACGTGAAGCTTCATCTATACCCTTCATTGCCAGGCACATTGCCAACTTTTGCAAAACTTAACCTAAGTTCCGAATTTAATTCTCACCTCCTTATAAATAAATTGATGGTTCAAATCTCTTTGAGTCTATTAAAATCTTTGTTGTTGGAAAACCCTCATCAGAAAGCCAAGCATGCCATTTATTGATTCTTTTTTCTTTCTCTTTTAATCCTTGCAAGGAACAATCTCACTTTTATGACATCAAGAATTTGGTATCCAACTATTGCATAAGGCTTCTATAAATCGTCGTGTTTCCGGTGGTAATCACTATTCATGCTCAGCGCTTTTCCATAAAGCAATTAAAGCAATACTCTCTTCTTCCTTTTTGTCTTTGTTGATTTAGAAGAAACTTAGCATACGCCCTAAATGGATGCAAGAATTGGTTTGGTAAAGGAGAGAAATCAGTGAGGGAAAATGTTGGGTAAGAAAAAGCGAGAAATTATTTTACTAATGAATAGACTTTGATTGTGATATCTGTATTTTTTCGGTGTCCAGCCGATTGGTGAGACAAATTTCTCATCTTAGTGAAGTCACTTATTTAGAGTACGAAGTGTTTAATCATTACGTCAATTCACTTAGTTATGTGATTTCTATATTTTTTTTTTGTCTTAGTAGGTGTGAGACTCCATTCTTACCGTAATCTCTATATTTGATTATACAAAAGAGTCAAAAGACAAAAGTTTAATTTTTTTATTAAAAACTTTAACAATTACTAAATATAATTTTGCATGGCTTCTAATTAACATGTAAAAAATTTATTGATAAAACAAGAAAAAAAAAATTTGAAAATGAAAGTCATGTTATTAATAGAACAACCATGAGTAAAGATTCTCAAGGCGGATAGAAAGTATAAAATACTACAACCCGCAAGCTAGCAAACATGTCAGCTGAGACAACCCCAAACAAATTCCCCACAAATTGGCTCTAAAACAAATTCTTAAGAACGCGCATCATTAAAACCTTGCTAAGAAAAACCCTGTGGGAAAAAACCTATCAAGGAAAAAGAGTACAACATCATTAAAGTAGCCAATCTTGCAACCCTTACAATTTTTCTCACGCATAAAATCACCTCCTGCAACTACAAACTACAAATAAAATCCAGTACCAGGCAAACTTTCATAACAGCCACAGCAACAACCGACAAAACTGACAGCACCAACAACATCATACAGTGCATAAAAAAAAATGCACAACACCAAAATCCACCTCCACGACCTTAAATTAGGCCAAAAGGTGTCCCTTATATTTCCACAGTTGCTCCAAAATGAGGCAACCTTCCTTTGCCAAAGCATCCACTTCACCATTCTTCCCTTGACAAAAGTTCTGGTCTCCAATGCGAACTAGCCTTCTTAACTGCCTCCATTTTCGTTAAACCTCTTAAGCCAAGGACCATGCATATCAATTGAGGTGAGGGTGATTTTCTCGAATTTGAGCCTCCAGTTCTCTAATCATCAAAGCTTCTGACCCCCATGGCTTCAATCCCAATTCTTTCCCTAACAACCACGTTCTTTGTGCACGTGTCGTTACTCCATCTTCACCCGGAACTGGTTCCAAAAAATCAACTAGTAAATGCTTGGGTTTGTTTTTACTTCCTTTCGAACGTCCCCGTCGAGAGCTTTTTTGTGAAGAGTTGGTTTGTGGAGTTGACACCACCACTGGCGACGTTATGGCAGCATGCTCGTAAGTTGGAGGAGACTTAATCTGCTATTGTTCCGCCTCTGTAACTTGAGAAGCACACAGAAAAGAAGGAGTCGTTGAAGTTTGTTGTCGCACAATCTGATTTGGGGACGTATGATAGAAAACCTGCCCCTGATTAAAAAACACGCTTTGATAAGTTGCATAGGAGCCCAAACATGCCCCATCACCTTGTTGCTGATCTTAAATCTGTGAATCTCAATTATAAGAATTCGGTTTCCTTTGTTTCAAAAACAAATCTTGTGCATTGAAGGAATATCCTGTAACAGGGAACTTTGAGCACAATCTTTGACAAGATATTGTGTCTTTTTACTTTGAATTTGAAATCCCTCAACAGATTTTTCCTGAGCCTTTAATGATTTTTTCCAAATCTTAATCTCCTCCATTGAATAGCCAGAATTAATCAAATCGACCTCAGGCTGTTGCAATATCTTACTAGCAACCGCGACCTCTACCTCTTATTCCCGCGACAACACCATGTGCGATCTTGTAGCCGATTGAAAATTATGGGTTTTGGTGTTCGTTCAGCCAAGCAATGGTGAACTCTGATTTTTCTATAACTGTCCTCTAAAACCAAACCCTTAAGACCCGCTCCAGAGTCGTTGACCCGGTCCACCTCCTGGCTTAACCCGCAATGCTCCTGATCACGTGATTTGTTTTTGGCCGAAAATCATATAGGAGAAAAAATGGGCAAGGCATTCCCACCAGCAATACCATTACGTGTAGGTTGGGCTTGTGTGATCAAAATTTGAATTTGACTTTGATTGTCATTAAAGTGATTAATATCACTTTTTACACCCCCACTTTTTGAATCAGAAACAACCAATTCTTTGAATTCTCCCTCAATCATTGCTAAATTAATAGCCTCATCATTAACCGTCATTACTTCTTCACATAACTGCTCTCCATCTTCATCGCATGGTTCCATGCCCTGGTCTTTCCAATTTGAATTTTGAACTTCATCAGTTTCTCCAAACGTGAATCTCGCCACCACCACACGCTCAGGTTGACCACCACCTGCCACCACTAGGAAATAACCATCCGTTGCCCCTTCCTCCCTACATGCGTCATCTTCCTCCTCCTTCGTCTCCACATGTACTGCTGACTCATAATCTTTCTCCACCCCAACATCAAAATTGGGATCAACATCATCCTTATAGTCATCATCATCAGAAAAATCATCGTCCTCTTAAATATTAAGCTTTACCAGCGTTTAAGGCATACGTTCAACACTGCCATAATCATACGTAACAACATCCTTTTCTATCAAAATGATGCAAGGTGTCCCACTCACATCAACAGACATTGTAAAACAATTCAATATCAGATGGTGCATACAAACCAAAATTCTTGCATAATCTGCCCGATGCCGACATGAGGTTGCAGAATCAGATGATAAATAAGATCCTAGCATGTTACCTACTGCTGTGAAGAAATCCTCTGTCCATAATCCCATTGGAACCTGCCATATGCAAATCCATACATAATGAGCAACACGAACGGTGTACATGGTCTAACGTCTGTCAATTTCTGCTCGAAGAAAACCCTGCATTCTGCTATTGTCTCCTGCATTTCTTCCTTATTTTCGAATTCAAGCAATACTTCACTCGCTCCTAGCGGAATGAGGCGAAATTTGAACAGACCAATCTGACTAAATGATTCATATAAAACATCCACTAGCAAAAATTCAATGGTTCGTGCCTGAGCACAACGTTGCACCCATCCCTCATCCATTTGTGACACACTGAAATTCAATAGAGGACCCTCCTGTTGATGTGGGGTGTTCTCTAGTTTGGCTGATTGCTCTTGTTGTTGCACCACTGCATCCTGGTCACGTTCCTGAAGCTTTTTGGGCCTCCAAACCTTTCCCTGAATTTCAAACCGATACCGTCCCGGCGACGGTACCTTGGACATTCGCACTGGTTGCTGAAACTTCGCTTTCTGAACGACAATGAAGCTTCCTTCCAATCGTATCCCATTAACCAATCGAATCGCCCGCCATGCTTCTTCATCACTACAAAAGCGAACAAACCCAAAACGATAACGTCGACTAAATTTCTTCTTCTGTTGTACAAACACATCCCGCACCCTCCCTGCTCTGCCAAAGATAGCTCTCAATTTTGCTGTTGTAATTCTATCACTTAGGCCATCAACAAACACCAAGAAATATATCTGCAACTGATCTGGCCTCCTTTGATCATCTCCTCTTTTCCCCCCTGTTGTGCTCTTCGTGGTTGATGCATATGAACCTGTCCAACTGATCTGCCCTGCGTGAAAGCATGCTGCAAGCCTCCATTTTCGTATCTAGTTCGTCCCCATTGATGATTTTGTTGCCAATCCTGCATCCTCTTACGGCAATGGTTCTCCATTGGTCGCTGTCTTACATTGCTCCACTGTCCGTCCCCGGTCGCCATGGCTGAAATTGTTCTGCCGGCCAGGGCTCGCCCAGAGCTTCTCTTTGTACTCTCTCTCATCCAGTAAAAGTATAATTATGAATAATTGTTTAAGAAACTATTTTCATACAAAAGTACAGTTGTTTACTCGAAAATAAAAAGCAATTCCTTTGTTTTAATATAAGTGTTCACTTAGAGCAAAAATAATTGTTTCATAATAAATGTCCACTTAGAATTCCAATGTTGCATTAATTGATGTTCTTCCATATAATATCCCTATGAGAACAATAGATGAGGAGAGATAGAAATGCTAAGAAAACAAATAATATATTTTTAAAAGTTAACGATATTAATTGCACTTTTTAATGTGTGTGCTTCATCTCTAAGAGCATCTCTAATGTTAGGTTTTTAATTCTTAGCACTATTCATGAGACTCGTACTGCCACATGTGCTTAAGCAACTCTTTGCAGATTTTGCTTTAATAATGAGTTCTTAGTTTTTAGTTCTTATTTCATAACACTATTTATTTGGTCCTACAATACCATTATATTAACATTTTTTATTTTCGTATAATTTTGATTTAAATTTAAATGTTAATTCATACTTAAATTAAATATTAGTTGATGAAAGAGAAAAAAATTATTATTTTTATGTTAAGAACTGAAAAAGGAAAAATTCTTATATAAGAACTAGTTATTATTTTTAAGAACTAAGAATTCAATGTCAGGCTCCTCCAATGGTTATTTTTAGTTCTTAGGTCAGAAATAAAAATTAAGACCTTACATTAAAGATGCTCTAAATAAACTCTAATTTTAAAAGGAAACGAGGACTACGAAGAATTCGAACTAAGATGAAATTTCGTGGCTCTTCAATTTGAATAACGTCTTGTCAATCTGAATTTCCATTCAATATTTTTACTTTTCTTCCGTTAGTCAAGCGATCAAACAAAATGAAACAAATATTTTACTTTTCTATCTTCAAGTTGACTGCAAGCATATTCCTTTCCTTATCATATCATTAGATTAAAAAAAACTATAAGCAACTGCGAATATTGGAATAAGTCAGTTTGACTTGACTTGTTTAATTAGCATATATGCATGTGCTTATTTATTAAGTATCTTTGTCAATAATGCTTGTGTTTTTTGAAGATCATCGGAACATGTATTACTATACCTACCTATGTTCCTTAAATTAATTGTTGACTTAAAAGAGAATAGAAAGGTGGTAAAGGATGAGGATGGTGGTGCAAGAGGAATAATTTGAAAGATTATTTTAAAATTTATTGGGATTGAAATTGACGTGAAAAGATCTATGTGACTACTCTGAACTGACTAGACTCGTCATTAAATCATTAACTAGTTAAATTTGATGGCTTTGTGAGAAACTTACTTAATTTGATTAAAAAAAATCTCAAGAATAACATTTAATTTGAATATTTTTTTAGAGACTCAATTTGATTCATCTTATAAAATTAGGACTTCAAGCCAATTTTTAAAGCAGATCAGACATACTTATACAAAGCAAATCTCAGCCAAAGCCCAACCTATTTTCACTCCTACTATCAAGTTTCATCATTTTTTTTTAGAAAAATGCACTCAATCCTTAAGGTTTTTCAACTAAAATATACACTCCACCTCCTATTTTAAATTGTGCAACAAAATATCAAAACCCGCTACAAATCCTTTGGTAATGAACAATAAAAATATAATTAGTGACAAATTTTATAAAGATGTTTTTTATTGCTAAAGTCATCACTAATTTAAATCCGTCTATTTTAGTTACGAAATTTGTTTCCATCTCTAAAAATCATCACTAATACATTCAAAGTTTAACAAGTATTTTATATTATCGACGGATTTTAGAAATGGAAAGATAATCCGCTGCAAAATAAATAGATTTACGTCGGTGACAATTTTGCAAAGGAAATCATGTCTCTATTATTTAAAATGTATGATGGATTCTAATACTTCGTCGCAAAATTAAAAAGGAATGAGATGTATTGTATATTTTAGATAAAAATGCCATAACATGCCGTCATTTTAACAAATTTTGAGAGTATGCATGTATTTTATTCAGGGCCGGTCCTGACATTTTGGGGGCCCTAGGCAAATAATTAGTTCACTAATTAATATCCACTTATCTAGTGAATTAGGTAGAAGAACCCAAGGAAACTTTCAACATTTCAATGCTAATTAAGCTTTTGAATACAGAAGTACAAAATTGGTCGTGAATGCAACTACTATTTTTTTTTTGGAAAGTTTAATGAGATTTTTTTAGGCCCCTTCTTTTTGGAGGCCATGGACTGTGAGTCTACTTGCACATGCCCAGGGCCGACCCTTATTTTATTCAACATATTTCTATGGTGTCTAATATGTGTTAACTTTAACAATCAATCCTATGGTAGCAAGCACACCTATATATGACCTAACTTTGACATCTCATTATTTGATCGGAAAATAATTAAATTTTACAATCCGACAGAATACATTCATTCATGAATCATGACCTCTTGGTATGTATTTTTTTGATAAGCATGACCTCTTGGTATATAAAGTAAAGTGTTGATCAAGCTTTAAATGGTGATGATCAGTTACCGACTGCCCTGATTGCGCATGATTGGGGCAAGACAGAGAGGAGGTTGGAGACGATTAGGTTAGCTAGCTATTACTCCTAAGATCAAGCACAACGTGTTGTTTATACGGATTTTTGGTAAACAAATATCCTCTTAGTTCGACTAAAGGAAGTTTAGATTCGGGGTCCTTTTGAGAAAGAACGAGTGTATTCTCGACAACAATAAACAACTCAAACGAAACTGGACTTTATTGAATATGAGTCGATTACAAAACAGTCAAGCAAACTAAAATAACATGAAAGCAAATTTCGACAAAACAAGCTACACACAAGAACTGGGAATCAACAAACTGAAATGCAGGGAAACTAAAGCGTTGGTTCTGCAACATACTCTTCCATCATCACGTTTTGCTCTCGAAGTCTCATTGATGCGGACGTTTAGAGCTTTTGGTGAATTTTCAGAGTTTTTAGTTGGGAACCTCTTCTTCTGCTGCTGCTTCCTCTATTTATAGTGTTCTTTCTGCCCATGTTCTTGGCGGTTTTTCTTGGATGCACGATGGCTTCGTGGGTTTTGAATTTTGGCGCCATACCCCACGTTTAGCCGATGGTCTTCGCGCACGTGACTCTATTGCCACGTGGATGGTTCTGAGTCGTGGGCAACCGTTGCTATTTGTGGCATCGTGGGTGTACGCACGTGCTTGTAGTTACTTGTTATTCGGTAACTGCCTCTTCCATTAAGATGATCGAGATTTCTTCATCTTCTGAGTGTGTCGAGTTATGGCTTTTACTAACTTGTCTTTGAGGGACATCGTGTGCTGAGTTGCCGGCTTCGCCAAACCCTTTCTGTCGAGAAACCACTTTTGCACCATGGTGTCGAGAATTGTAGTACTTTTAATTTTGGCTTAACAGTTGCCCCCCAAAAATGTTGGTTGTCGACTGCTTTAGCTCGAAGACACCAAGCATTTTTTATCGCAGCCGTTCGATTCCAACGATTCAAATGCTTTGTGCTCTCGGCCATTCGATCTTCAAGTCCAATCAGCAGCCATAACGTCTGATGACTTCTCCACTAGCTGACAGTTATAGCCTTTTTAGGGCCATGATTTCACCTATGCCAAAAAGCTGAGAGGTGACATGAATTAACGAATAAAATAATCGCTTGGACCCCAAATTTTTATAAATTGCTGCTCAATGCGGCTTGGGTTCCGTTTTCCCTTCTGTTTATAAATACCCTCTTGGTATTCCTTGTTCAAGCTTTACTCTTTCCTCCAACCTTCAACTTCTTCTTCCAGACTTCATCACTTCATCTTCTTCCGTCTTCTCTGAAATACTTACTGCGTCTTTCAATGGCTTCCAATCCTGAGCAAACCATTCCGTTGGCCACTGAGCTTAAGCTGGACGAGGCCAAGCGCGTGGCAATCCCAGAGCCTCCCAACGAAAGTAGTGAAGCATTCCTTTATCTGTTAATGGTACTTTACGCGCCATTCTGGAAATCCCAGGTACTCATTCCTTTATCTGTTAATGGTACTTTACGCGCCATTTTGGGTCCTTTGAAAGTAGTGAAGCATGATAGGCCCAATAGTCTCCCCGAAGAACATGAATCATTTCACCCTAGCGTTAGGGGAGAAGAGCTCATTTTGGCATTTCAACCCTCTTACCGTATGCCATTTCTTTCTGACCCAAAACGAGCCTTTCGTTCAGTCCCTCCTAACCCTTCTGCTAATGACAAGGCCTACCTGAAATGGTTAGATAGGGTTGAGGAAGATAAGAGACAACACTGGAAGGATGTAGGGATTCTCGACTTGATTCAGCTGTCGAGATCTCCAATCTCGTATAACCCTGCTATGCTGTTGAGTGCACTTTATTTCTGGGAGAGGTCCACTAATTGCCTTCATGTTCCCTTTGGTATGATCACCCCCACCCTCTTGGATGTTGCTGCTATCACCGGATTGTGGCCCATTGGTGATGATTATCACTCTGCACCTGCTCCTGTTAAACCCATCTCGATTCCTACTGACAACATTTCTTTTAGTCGATTCATTAAGGACCATTATGTCGAGAGTGGTGAGGTGTCTGATGCTGAACATGTCGCTTTCTTGCTGTATTGGCTGTCTGCTTATGTCTTTTGCACCAAATCTTTGCGCATACCTGCCAAGCTTTTGCCTTTAGCCAATCTGCTTCACGAGGGTCGACAACTTGCTATGGCTAGGCTCGTCCTTGGCAACCTGTATCAAATGCTGAATGAAGCTGTCGAGGATATCCGGAATACTAAGACCGTCTCTCTGAATGCGGCTGGACCACTTTGGCTGTTTCAACTTTGGTTGAATGCAGTCCTCGAATCTCTTCTGCCGGTACGAGATAATCCTCCAACTGTTTCTAACACCCGGATTGATGCCCATAGGCTCGAGACCCTGACCCCTGCTTATGATGCGTCGAGTTTCGAAGCTGATTTCAGGAAGTACTTTACCATGTTTCTCGAGCTGAAGCACTACCGTTCCAGTTTCTCTCCTTACAGCAAGGCTGTTCGTGGCCCTTTCTGGCTGAGGAATTCTTATCCTAATGCTTCTGATTCTGCATTGCCCAAGGAGCACCACATCACACTTTGGAGGACCCTCTTATCTCCTAGGGTTTTAACTGTGGGCTTTGCTAGCAGTGACTACACTCTATGTGGCTACAACCCTCAATTGGTTTCTCGACAGTTTGGGCTTAGCCAAGTTCTACCCAACACTTTATTTGACAAGAGTCTAGTCCTGTACCCCGGAGCTATTAAGAGGGCTTCTGTTTTCGACACGACTGTTCAGTTTTATAACAAGAGACTCCTCAACCTGAGCCCCTTCACTTACGCTCCTTCATATTATGCCACTAATGCTTTCAAAGCCTGGTGGTCTGAGTATTGGGCTCAAATTTCGAAGCCCCTCGTCGATTGTCTGCAATGCATGACAGATGCTTTTCTTTTGCAGAAGCAGGATCCGAAGAAGACCAAAGGTATGCACCTGGCAGAAATTCGATCTTTTCAAGAGTTCTTTGGTGTGGTATATTACCCAACTCTTCGCCTTCGAGATACAGTTGCGAAAGCAGCCCAAGTATTAAGGCAAAAATGGGAACTTAAAGCCAAGAAATCCAAGTTAGTGGTTCCTCCTGGTGAGGAAGGTCTATCTTTTGTTATTCGAAAAACTGGCTTTAGGTTCCCGTCTTTGCCTACGAGTAAGTTTGCATTGGCTTTTCCACCGGTCTTGCCTAAATGGGTTGACCATGTAAACATAAATGTGTTGGCCAATCAAGCTCTACCTCCTCGAAAGCGAGTGACTTGGACTAAGTACCACCTATGGAACTTTCCGTATCATGTGCCCGTCGAAATCTTCAACCACATATCGCTGAACATGCGTATTGGTCAAGGTAATACTTCGACTTGGCCTTGGTTTTCCTGTTTTACTTCTTAATTTTTCTTTTGTTTGCAGCTGAAGTCATTATTCGACCAGCTCCTCAAGTTATTTCCCCAGTGGCTCATTCCTCCAAGGACAAGCCAGTCGTGATTGAGGATGATGATGATGATGATGAGGATGATGATGTCAGTCTTGCTGACAAGCTCAAGGTACTTTCCTCATGCTTTTACCTTTTCCTTTTCGATTTACTTGGATTATGGGCTGACGTATTTTTCGACAGAGTCGAAAACGGAAACCTAAGCCTGTTGCTTCGGCCAGTCAGAAGAGGGCCAAGGGGGTTGGTGTTTCCACCCCTAGTGGGGCTTCTAAGTTGGCATCTGATGCTCAAACAGAAGTCGATGACAAAGAGGGTGGTGGCGGCGCCGCCATTCAGGTATGTTCTCCATTCTCGAGGGTACCTTGTGACATTTTTAACCCGTGGTTTCCTAATCTGAGTCATCTCTTGTTTGTTTTGTTTCCTTTAGACTGATGTTCATGAGCACTCTACTTCCAATCCTCCATCCCGTGAGAATTCCCCAGCTCCCATTCCTGCAAAATCCAAAACTGAAGGTGTCGAGAACCCTCCCAAGGCCGCATCCTCAGCTAAAAAGACCTCCACATCTGAGGGAAGGAGGAAGGTCAGGAGCAAATCTCGTCATAAGTCTCCTCGCGCGTTCCAGAAGCTCCACCAACTCGAGCCCTTCTAAGGACTCTGCTTGCCAGGTATCTTTATATTTTTCATGTTTTGTTGACTCCTCTAATATGCGTTTTACTTTATCGAAAGGGCATTAAAGAGGTTTTTCTTGCAGGAAACTCAGGGTGCAACTTCTCCCATCCGCGAAACAGAGCCTCTTCCAGGCAAGGATGACAACCCTATGCCTCCTCAAAAATCGACTGCCACTGTTTCGCCTCAAACCAAGGGTGGCTCTTCATCTCATGTGTCTAGTGAAAAGCTCGACACTTTATTTGAGGAGGACCCGCTGGCAGCTTTGGATAGCTTCCTCGATGGCACCTTGGAATGGGACTCTCCACCCCGTCAAGCTGATGCCACTGCTGAGACTGCTCAATCTAGTGGGGTAGCCAATTCTCAGCAGATCGAGGAGAGTATGGGTCGGCTGAAGGCTATTGTCTTCGCCAATGGGTTTCTCGATCAGAGCCAAGCTGATCCTCAAGCGAGCCATGCTGCTAAGGAATTGCTTGTCTTCCTTCTTGGCCAAAAACTCGATTCTCAACAGGCTGCTGCTTTGGCTAACCTTCAATCTTTTTTAGTGGATGCTTCAGCCACCTTTCATCAAGTCAAGGACGTTGGTCAAGCTGTCAGCTTTAAGGAAGCAAAAGTCTCTGCTGGTAAAGCTCAAGTTGCAGCAATGAAAGAGGACTTCAAGAAGTTCACTGCTAGGAAGGTTTTGATCGCAGATGAAATCTCTGAAGTCGACATCAAACTTGAAGAGCTGCATCGAGAGATTACCAAACTGGAGAAAAAGCGAGCTGATTTGGTCGAGGAAGGCCCTGCTGTGAAGGATCAATTGGATGTGCTTACTAAAGACTCCAAGGCTCTGATCATCTCGACAAAAGAGGTTATCAAGGAATTGGAGATTGATCAGGCTGTGAAGAAGGGTCTCGATGCCAAGATTGCCACCTTTGCTGATTGTTTGAACTCTTTTAAAACCCTGTTGTAGGACTTTCTTTTATTAATATGTAATGATGGCACTATTCTAACCATGGCTTACGATGCCAATTTGCGTGTAATATTTCGACAATGGTTTTGGCACCTAAGCCATATAATTTGACTTTTAATTTGCCAAGTCTTTTCAGTTTCCACTACGCATTTATTTTGACGGTTATTCATTTACTGTTGCACCGTTCAAACTTCCTCGCGCCCCCTTACATAGTCGTCGCTTTGTTTCTGGGGAATGAACCAATTTATTGCAGTCTTATACCACGTTTTCTTGATTCAATGCAAGTCTTTGTTCATTAAAAGCCAAAGCTATTCACGATGGTGGTGGTAATCTGCATGGCCTTTAACCATAAGATGAAGAGTTGGCAACTGATTGCCATTAATTAATGCATTCCTTGGTTGTTACCCTATAAATAGAGCGTTTTTGGTTACTTCTTTTCAGTAACTTCTCCAAACTCTCCCTTGTTTCTTTTCCAGAACTCTTTTCCTGCTTTCATAAATCCCTTCAGCCATGGCTAGCCGTCGTGTTCTCAACCAGATCCGGAACTTGGCTTTTGATCAAGACTTATTCTGGGAGTTGCACTCTTTCCTTCCTTTGGCTGAAGAGCTTACGGGGCTCATTGACCAACTTCTTTCGAGGAATATTATTGCCTCGGTAAGAATTCCTCTTCAGGAGTTCTTGAGCCTCCTGCATGAAGCTGTACCTCTATATGAAGAACACCGGGAGCTTACTGCTCGAGTGTTCTTTGCTGAACACCAGATTGACGAGAAGATGGAGGAATTTGAAGAGTTGAAAGCTGCTCTTAGCCAGGCGGACCCCGAGGGGAGTGTGGGAGCTCTGAAAACCTTGGTGGACAAGCTTTCTTCTACTGCCCGTGAAGAGCTGGATATTCGACAGGAGAAATCGCGACTGGAATCCCAACAAGAGGATGTCTTGAGGCGCATAGAGCCCCTTAGGGCCAGATACAATAGTTGTAGGGCCAACCCTCCCTTTTAAAATTTCTTTGCCATAGTTGTAATGCTCTATTCTACTCAATAAAACACTCGCGTTTGGCAATTTATTTTCTTTTACTTCCTTATTCGATGTTTATCTCATGCAATGTTGGCTTATACGTTTTTAAATATTTGCCATTTATCGTCATTTGTCGATTACCTCCTAATTCCTTAATCGAATAAGCGTTGTTTAAAAGTACTTTCTCGACTGTAAAAGGGCCTTCCCAGTTTGGGGCCCACTTTCCGTAACGTTTATCTTTTTTATCAATTGGTAAGATGACCTTCCATACGTAATCACCAAGCATAAAAGATTTAGCTCTAACCTTTTTGTTATAAGTTTTAGCAATGCGATCCTTTTGCCTGGTTAAGGTATCCAACACCAATAGTCTTTCTTCGTCGAGATTGACTAATTCGTCAAGCATCATATTCCAATAATCTTCACTTGGAATTTCCTCTTGCCTTTGAATTCTGCATGACTGTAAATATACTTCTACTGGTAATACCGCTTCTTGACCATATGCTAGTCGAAAAGGCGTTGCTCCGGTAGATTCCTTAGGTGAATTCCTGTAAGCCCAAAGCACTTGGCTTAACGTTTGATGCCAGTTTTTAGGTTTTCGACCAACATGTTTTTTAATCAAGGAGATCAACGTTTTGTTGGCCGCTTCTACTTGACCATTCGCTTGAGCATAATAGGGGGACGAGGTTAGGAGTTTTATACCCCAAGATTCTGCGAATGATGCCACCTTTTGGCCTACAAACACTGTGCCTTGGTCTGTAGTAAGTGACTCAGGTAGCCCAAAGCGGTACACTATGTGATTCTGAATGAACTCGATCACCGTGTCCTGGGTCACATTTTGTAGAGGAATTGCCTCTACCCACTTGGTAAAGTAATCTATAGCCACTATGATGTACTTATGCTGCCTAGAAGAGCATGGGTTAATTTCGCCAATTAGGTCTAAAGCCCAACCCCTGAACGACCAAGGCTTAATGATCGAGTGTAATTCACTTGCTGGCACATGTTGTATCCCCGCGTGTCTCTGACAATCTTGGCACCTCTTGGCATACTCCATACAATCTTTCATAATAGTAGGCCAATACATCCCTTGTCGAAATAGGATCCATTTCATCTTGATTCCTGCCTGGTGGGCACCACATAGCCCGTCGTGAACGGCCGAGATCGCTATGAACGCGTCGTCTGCACTTAAACACTTCAGTAGTGTTCCGTCGACGTTTTTCTTGAATAGCTCGTTTCCCATGATGACATAGCTCATTGCCCTGTATTTTGTCTTTCTATCTGTAGTACCCACAGGATTTTGCAAGTAATCGACAATTGGCTTTCTCCAATCATTAGGTGCCATATTGTCAATGACCAGGATGTCGAGGTCAGAGGGGTTTAGTTTTTCTTTGACCTCGATAAGCTTTTTTAACCTACATTTATCGACCATATATCATGACGCGATTTGTGCCAATTCATTGGCTTCTTGATTGTCCACTCTGGAAACGTGACCTAGCCTAGCTTCGTTGAATTTGGCCAACAAATTGCTAGCTTTCGTGTAATACCTAGCTAGATTTTCACTGATGCACTTGTATTCCTTGGTAAGTTGCTTTATTACCAACTCAGAGTCCCCTTTTACGACGACATTCTTTGCCCCAAGGGCTATCAGGATCTCGAGGCCTGATGTTAATGCCTCGTACTCAGCCTCATTGTTTGAGCAGTTATTCTTAATCCTAAACTTGAATTTCGTGGGGATGCCCCTTGGGGATACTATGAACATCCTGATCCCAGTACCATTCTTATGGCTAGAACCGTCGAAAAATAGCTTCCAAGGTTGGATGCCTACGTAAGTTATGATTTCTTGAGGCAAAGTATGGTCTGCCAGGAAGTCAGCAATTGCTTGTCCCTTAACTGCCTTTAGTGGGGCATAAGTTAGTGAATACTCGGTTAGGGCTAAAGCCCATTTACCAATTCGACTATGCAAGATAGGTTTGGATAACATGTGCTTTATTATATCATAATGAGAAAAAACCATTACATCGATTGGCTTTATATAATATTTCAGCTTTACACAAGAGAAGTACAAGCATAAACACAATTTCTCGATCATGGTGTATCGAGTTTCTGCATCATTTAACACCCTGCTTAAGTAAAATATGGCTCTTTCTTTGCAATCTTCATCTTCTTGAGCCAACATGCTTCCGATGGTTCCATCCGTGGCAGAGATGTACAGCTTCATTGGCTTTCCTTTTATAGGTGGTGCCATTATAGGTGGGCTAGACAAGTACACTTTGAGTTCATCGAACGCTTTTTGATGCTCTGCTTCCCAGCGGAACGCATCTTCCTTTTTAAGTCGAAGAAGTGGGGAAAATGACTTGGTCTTCTCACTGAGGTTAGCAATGAATCTCCTTAGGAAGTTAATCTTTCCCAATAGTGATTGCAGTTGTTTCTTGCTGGTTGGTGGACTAGTGTCGAGAATGGCTTTAGCTTTGTTCTTGTTGATCTCGATGCCCTTTTTATGCACCACAAAACCCAAAAAATCACCTGCAATAACACCAAAGGCACATTTAAGGGGATTCATCTTCAAGCCATATTTTCTCATCCTCTCAAAGGATTTCCTTAGATGCAACAAATGGTCATCCCTTGATGGGGATTTCACCACAATGTCATCAATATAAACCTGCATGAAGGTTTCTATAAAATCATGAAAAATGGTATTCATTACCCTTTGGTAGGTCGCGCCAGCGTTTTTCAACCCAAATGGCATGACCACCCACTCGTATGTCCCCAAGGCACCAGGACATCGAAAAGCTGTTTTCGACACGTCCTCTTCTGCTATGAAGATTTGGTTGTAGCCTGAGTAACCATCCAACAAGCTTAAGTATTCGTGACCAGCAGCTGAATCCACCATCATCTCAGCAATAGGCATGTGATACTCGTCTTTTGGAGTGGCAGCGTTAAGATCTCGGAAATCTATGCAAACTCTCATCTTTCCATTCTTTTTGATTACTGGAACCACGTTGGCTAACCAGTCCACATATCGAGCTGTTCTGATAAATTTACACCTGAGGAGTCTTTCGATTTCTTCCTTGATTTTCACCAACACATCTGGATGGAACCTCCTGGGCAATTGCTTGACTGGTTTCTTGTCTTCTTTGATGGGTAACTTCAATTCCACCACTTCTCGACTGAGGCCAGGCATTTCATCGTAATCCCAAGCGAAACAGTCTTTGAATTCCTTGAGTAATTTCACCATCCTGTCTTTTAGCTCCGGGTCAATGAGAGCACTGATGTACGTTGGCCTCTTTTCTAAGCCATCACCCAGGTCCACTTCTTCTAAAGGGTCTTGCGCTTCCATTTTCTTGGAAAAATCGACCACTGGCTTCTCGAAGCCCAATGGGCCGTCATCATAGATGCAATCTAGCCTCAGATTGCAAAGGTCCTCGAATCCGCATTCCTCGGCACTCTGCTCGTTTTCTTCTATGCACGTGTCATCCTTATTTGTTGTTGCCTCCTCCTGAGGTGTCAATTCGACGGGCAGGATTGAGACATTAGCTTCGTCTATAGCCATTTCTTTGGCCATCCTCTCGGCCTCCAAGGCCGTTCTTATTTTGTTTTCGGCTGCGTAAGCCGAAATTCGAGCCATGCTCGAATTAATCATCTTTATCATTGGCTTGCCACCCAACAGTGGCATCTTTCTCTTCATCACTGTGCCATCCACTCATGGCATCAGGTTTGCATGCTTCATTGAGGTTTAGGCCCCGGATGGGATCCAACGTTACTGAGTACTCTGAGTAGGGGTTGAAGTATTGGTTAGCCACTGTGTCTAAAGGAGCAATTGTGGCTAAACTTTTCTCGAAATTCTTCTTATCAACGTAGCTTGTTTATGCTAAATAGTAGCTTTGATCTGCTTGTACATTTTCGACAACTCCATCAGCTTTCCAAATGGATATACGTTGGTGTAAGGTCGAAGGCACTGCCCCCACGCCATGAATCCATTCTCTTCCCAGCAGCAAATTGTAATTGGCCTTTGAAGGGACCACAATGAACAATGTGGAACGGGCTACTGTTCCTACGGTTATGTTCAACATGATTGCTCCTAGGGAAGAACCTGTCTTTCCTTCATAATCAGAAAGCACCATGTCATGTGAGATTAGATCCGCTTCAGTTTTACCTAACTTCCTGAGCATAAATCCGGGCATGAGGTTGATTGCAGCTCCCCCGTCGACAAGGACTTTGTTAACACCCTTCTCCTCGACTTTGGCCCAAACAAATAACGGTTTCAAATGGCTCTTCATTTGCTCGGTTGGCCTTTGGAAGATAGCTCTTTCATCTTCGACAGATCCTCTCTGCATCACATAATAACACAAAGGATTGTCATCTGGTTCGTCGTCGACATAGTAGTCTTCCTCGCTTTCAGTGACCTCTGAGATTCTATCGAATTCTGCAGGTAGGATGGACACGATGCAGATGATGTTAAGCTCTTCTCCATCACTGTCGTCGAAATCTTCGAGCATGTCTTCATCCTCATCTTCGACAACATCCTTCCCTTTTTCCTTAGCTGGATTTGGCGGTACGGTTGTTCCCTGTTTGATGGCGTGGTCCAGCTGATTGATAATCGACGCCACACTAGGTTCATTGCGAGAGTTGTCTTCTGGCTTTATGTCCCATAGTGAACGGAACTTGCCACCTCTTTCCCTCTCAGCTTTCCTTTTCCTCAAAAAACGCCTGAACTGAGTCCTGGTCATTTGTTCAGGAGCATAGTAGTTCCCAGAGCCATAGGAGTAGCTTCGTGACACACGGGAATTGTTGATGTAAGAGGATCCCTGGCCTAAGTCGATTTTCTGCCACTTAGGGTATGGTTTTGGCCTTGGAGGCGCTGGCCCGAACCATTGGTTTCTTGGCAATCCAGCATTGGGGAGGTAAGTTTTGTCTTTATTGCTTGCTTTCTGGCCTTTATGGCCATCGAGTTCCTGGTCTCTCTCGACCCACTCCTCGTGAGGGTTCTTCAGTCTCCTGGATACAGGAGCCTTCCTCTGATAATGCCTTTTCATTTCTGAATCTTGATAGGCATTGGCTGCGGATTTGTCGAAAACAGCGCTGCATCGAGGGCACAGCATAACCTCTTTCTCGCCATCTTTGCTGCGGGATAGAAACTCGACAAGGGTTTCTCCAGCCTTGGGGTAAACCTCTTCCAAGTTCACTTCTTTCTCAACCTCTGGTTCTTCGACAGCTATGTTTTCTTCTCTTACTTCTCCCAGCGTCAAACCCAGACCCAGCTTTTCGGAAATGTCGACCATGCCAATGTAGAAAGGCTCTACATAGTTGGCCTCAGCTATCTGCAGTGGATCAGAGTCGATCTTCATTTGACTTTTGGCTTTTTCATCATACTTGAGTCTTCCTGAGTCCAATGCCCCCTGCACAAGGTCCCTGAAACGAACACATTGTGAGGTCCAATGACCAAAAAAGTTGTGATATTTGCAATATTTCTTCCCTTTCCTTTGTTCAGGAGAAGGAAGTTTTTGGTCTTTAGGGACCACAAGCAAACCATCAGACACAAGTATATCATAGATTGCATCGCATTTGGCCACATCAAAAGTATAAGTTTTCACAGCAGGAATCGTGTTCTTGGGGTTTTCCTCCCCAAGTTTGTTTTCACGTGGTTTCAATGCTTTACAAACATAAGGATCCCCTGGCTGAAGTTCAGCCAGATTGACGTCATTCAAAT